>NC_134360.1:70496428-70846908 GCF_048569485.1 Anomaloglossus baeobatrachus
GGTCCTCTCCTTGGTACCTCTAGGCCTGCTCGTGATACTTCCAGGACTACCCGCGGCCCTGCGACTCCTTCTGTCCCTTACGTGGTGTCACCTGGACCTCCGGGTCCCAGGATCTTCACCAGGAAGCGTCTCCTTCTGTTTCTCTGCTCCTGTCTGACTTGGAGCTTTCTTTCCTTCTTTCTTTCTTTCTTTCTCTCTTTTCTTTCTCCTCCTTGCCTGCCTCCAGCAGGCCTCCTCCTCCCTCCTTTCTCTCATTCCTCTTCTCCAACTACATGCTCACTCTCTCACTCCCTGAGGTAGACTAACTAAACTTGACCTTCCTCTCTGTGTCTGCTCTCAGATGGCTCCTCCCACCTCCCCAGTTGCTAAGCTACCACCCTATGGGAGCAGGGATGGGTCTTACGGCCCCTCTCAGCATGCAGCATGGGAGGGTTGCCTGCCACTTTCCCTGGTCCCAGTATGTACCTAACAATGGGTGTAGTGTGGATTTACCAGGGGACCGGAGTTCACTCTCTTCCTCTCCCAGAATGGGGCATCACACCGCTGGATGGGGTGCAATGACCTGTGGCGACGGAAGCCTCAGGGGCGCCACAGATGCAAATGTGTCGCCCTGGGCAAGCCAGGGGTCACAGGTCACAACACCACCACACCCCACACCCCAGGTAGGCACACCCAAGCTGAACCAAAAATCCTTGTTGCCTTCCTCCAGAGGCTGATGATTCACACCAGGGGGTGGGCCAGGCGGTTGGCTCCGCCCACCAAGGAGATCACAGCTCTGGAGGCGGGGGGAAACCAGGCAGTCTAGAGTTGGAGTCTAGTCAGGGAGGAGGAAGTGGAAGGAGTGGAGGAGTAGCCCAGGCAGGGCTAAAGTAAACAGCAAGTGGAAAGTGGAGGAAAGAAGAGTAGTAAAGGAGGAAAGCAAGAAGTGGTGACAGAGCAGAGAGTGTGCCAAGCCTGAGAGCCCAGCTTTGTGTAGGGCCAGAACAGCAAGGTCAGCGACGGCGGTGACTGTCCGGAGGGGGACCGTTTGGAAGTTCCTGGAAGGACCCCGTTGGCTGTGTGCCCGGTGGTCTGGAGCAGTGTTCCGAAGGACAGTCAGCACCAGGGCAGGGGCCTCTCGGACCCCGGCAAGGCTAGGAGTCGCCAAATTTGCCGAATCCGTCAGTGAAGGGGACGTAGATTCCCCCAACAACCAAGTCCCGATTGAAGGCAACAGCCCAACCCGTACAACAGAGGCACCGCCACCGCCAGGGCACCAGTCTCTGAGGGCCAGCGCCTGCGGGCAAAGTGTAGTGCTCCTCCGGCCCAGCTTGAAGCCGGGGAGCGGGTTACCGGTGGGGACCCATCGCAACCATCCGTACATACAGGTGCAGGGAAGAGAGACATCACCGTCACCTGCCGGGGAAGCAAAGCAGCCGTCTGTGGGACCGTCCTACCAGCCGTTTGGTTTACCGTACAAACTGTGTCACGTCTCAGGCTGAGTGAGTACCACAGTGCCGCAAGGCACAGCGCTGTCCCCGCGTCCCTGCGCCCACCAAGCCCTGCACCTCCCAAGCCATCACCGGGCCACGGGATCACCAACCCCTACCCACGGAGGGGCAACACAACACCTGGCTGCTCCCCATCACCATCCCCGGGATCCCCGCATTAAGCAGCGGTGGTGCTACACATCACCACAACCGTGGGTGGCGTCACGGACATTATCCCAACATCCCAAACCCCCCTTTCACTCACGGGCGAGGAGTGCCGCTCGAGGAAAACCCCCGGGATCCGGCCTACGGCTCGAGCCACCACTGAGCAGCCGGACCCGAGCAGAAGGGGTGAGCGCGGTGTGCTGACACCCTCCTCCCCACCCGCGACAACTTGGCGTCACGAACAGGATCTTACCGCTCTGCCGTCTGGTAGAGGTGCGCCTTGTTACCGCCGGAGGTATCCGGCAGAAAAATTGCAGAAGCCGCCATCTTTGGCGCGAAAAGTTCCCGCTCGAGCGTCTTCTCGAGCAGTAGAGGCGCGAAGGCCAGAACCCCGCCCCGAGAGAGGAGGGGCCGGAAAGAGCTAAGGGGGACGGAAACAAGATGTCTGCGCCCGACGGAGCCGCTGGAGGAGCGGTGGTCGCAGCCGCAGCGGCACCCGCGGATGGGAATGGACCTGGCCAGGTCCCGGCTGTACCGGCGGGAGGTGCCGTGGCCCCCACGCTCGCTCAGGTCATGCCGTTTTCCTTGCCCTATGCGCCCGGAGCTGCCTGGCTACCGCAGTATGACGGGAAACCGGATGCCCTACCGGCCTTCCGGAAAAAGCTTAACCCGTTGCTAGAGCTGTACCCCCTGACTGATAAGCAACGTGCAGCGATAGTGCTAGGCCAGTTAACCGGTGCGGCGGAGCAGGAAGCGGAGACCTGGGCCGAGGGGGACCGGCTCTCTGTAGCCACCATCTTTGAGAAGCTACAGACTGCCTTTGAGACCCGGACTGAAGCTGAGCTGAGGATGCAGTTTTACCAGTGCCGGCAACGAGCTGGGGATAGCATTCGGGACTATGCTCTACGTCTGCAGACCGCCCTCCGCACGCTGAAGCGGGTGAACCCTATTAATGAGGCGGATAGCAACAAGATGTTAGTGGAGCAATTTGCGCAGGGGATGAGGTCCCCTGAGGATCGTAAACAACTCCGGCTGTGGGCCCTGGAACACCCTGATGTGGACTTTGCTGTGTTAAAGGAGCGGGCCATTAAAGCACTACAGCCTCCAGCAACCGAAGTTCTGGAACCCGCCCCGTGGCCTGTCGAGACGGCTCCCGTTATGGCGGTCTCAGCCAAATCTACCTCTCCAACACCTGCAGCCCCGAGCAGCACAGTGGAAGAACTGGCAGCCCAGGTCCGTCGCATGGACGGAGACCTTGCCAAAATCCTGGCTGCCCTACAACCTCTGACCAGACCTCAGCCTCCGGCGCAGATACAGCTTGCTGACAGTCCCGAGGACGTTCCCTGGATGCAGCGGAGAAGTGCCGACAACCCGCGGAGCAGACCCCCAATCTGCTACAAGTGCCGTAAGCCGGGTCATTACTACCGACAGTGCCCGTTAAACGAGCAACCCCTGGGGCCCCGGGCCAATCCTCAGGAGTAGAACATCATGGCCCCCCGGACTGGCGGGACCGATATATCGGGGCCCGCCCTATCATCCCCGTGGCTGTGGACGGCATACCAGTGATGGCTCTCTTGGACACTGGATCACAGGTAACTACCATACCGTACACGTTGTACCAGCGGTACTGGGCCGTAGACGAACTGGCGCCCCCAGACAATAGTATAACATTGATTGCCGCTAATGGACTCCCATTGACCCAGGTGGGGTATAAACAAGTGGCTATGACAGTGGGGCAAGCCGAACTGCAACACCAGGGTATGATTGTGATCATGAATGAGCCCAGTGATCATAACCCGAAAATAGTGCTGGGAACCAATGTGATGGAGCACTGCATGGCTGATGTGTTAACCCTATTACAACAGCTAGCCGCCACAGCAGCAGGGAGCCGGCAGAGGGCTGTGCAGCGTGAGAGCCGAGCCCTGATGTACCGCCAGCATGTAAGCTCAACAGGAGGGGAGATTGGTGGAGTAAGAGTGATGGATGTTGCTCCATTGACTGTGCCCCCTAGGAGTGAGATGATGATCTGGTGTAGGGCAGCAGTAGGGCCTCAGGGGCGTGACTACCCTGCGATGATGGTGCCCATGCCTTCTGAGCACTGGCCCACTGTGATGGCCGCCCGAGGGGTGGTGGATGTGAAGAAAGGGAGAGTGCCTGTGAGAGTGCTGAACTGTGGAGAGGAAGAAGTCAGGCTTCCCCGGTATGTCACCATTGCCAAGCTGCTCACCCTGGACCCTCACACTATCCATGAAGTCAGTCCATCCACACCTCCACCTACCATCAGCACTTCCCCACCCCAGGGGGAGACAAAGGAGTGGCATCAACAGCTACACGTAGGCACTGATGATACCCCTACACATCACAGGGCAGGGGTACACAGGGTGGTGCAGGAGTACGAACAGGTTTTCAGTAAGCACCCCCTAGACTTTGGGCAGATGAAGGGGGTCCAACACCACATTCCCACAGGTGAACATCCCCCTATCAAAGAGAGGTACAGGCCTATTTTCCCTGCACATTACCAGTGTGCCAAGGATATGTTGAGGAATATGAAGGAGGCAGGGGTTATTCGGGACAGCTGTAGTCCCTGGGCCGCTCCGTTGGTACTGGTTAAGAAGAAGGATGGTACCATGCGGATGTGTGTGGACTACCGGAAGATCAACCAGATAACCCATAAAGATGCCTATCCGTTACCTCGTATTGAAGAGTCTTTGGCTGCACTGAGAACTGCAAACTACTTCTCGACCCTTGACCTCACCAGCGGATACTGGCAAGTGGCCGTGGCCCCCGAGGACCGGGAGAATACCGCCTTCACCACCCCGATGGGGCTCTGCGAATTCAATAGCATGCCGTTTGGGCTGTGCAATGCCCCCGGGACCTTCCAACGGTTGATGGAGTGCTGTCTGGGACATTTAAACTTCGAGACCGTCCTGCTGTATTTGGATGATGTGATTGTTTATTCCCAGACGTATGAAACCCATCTGGAACACCTGGCCGAGGTGTTCGCGTCCCTTGCCAAGTTCGGGATGAAGTTGAAGCCCTCAAAATGCCATCTGCTGAAACCCAGGGTGCAGTATCTAGGGCATGTGGTGAGTGCGGATGGTGTCGCCCCCGACCCTGAGAAGATCACTGCCATCCAGAGCTGGCCGAGACCAACTACCGTGAGGGAAGTAAGGCAGTTTCTGGGTCTGTTGGGGTACTATCGGCGCTTTATAAAGGGGTACACGAAGATGGCTGCCCCCATGCAAGATCTCCTCGTGGGACAGACAAAAGGTGGTAGACCCATTGGAGCCCCACTGTCGTGGGAGGACAAGCATGAGGAGTCCTTTTGCCAGTTGAAGGCGGCCTTGACCGGAGAAGAGGTCCTGGGGTACCCTGACTATGGGCGCCCGTTCATCCTCCACACGGACGCCAGTAACGTGGGGCTAGGAGCGGTCCTATCCCAGGTCCAGGATGGAAAGGAGAAGGTGATTGCCTACGCCAGCCGAAAACTCTGGCCGACCGAAAGGAACCCCGAGAGCTATAGCTCCTTCAAGCTCGAGCTATTGGCGTTGGTGTGGGCTATCACGGAGCGGTTCCGCCATTACTTGGCGGCGGCAAAATTCACCGTGTTTACGGACAACAATCCGCTGACTCACCTGAACACGGCCAAGTTGGGCGCGCTGGAGCAGCGGTGGGTAGCCCGGCTAGCCAACTATGATTTCACCATAAAGTACCGAGCTGGTCGTGTCAACATAAATGCTGATGCACTCTCCCGGATGCCCCATTTGTCAGAAGAGGGGTGCGAGGATGACGACCTCGAGGAGATCGAGTTGCCTGCGTTTCACCAGCCGCCTACTGAGAGGGTACAAGTATGTCAGCAAAGGGTGGATCTGGACCCGCGGCCCAGTCAAGAGTGGCAGAACGCCCAGGACCAAGCACCGGCTGTCCGCCTTGTCAAGACTCTGGTGGAACAAGGTGCTATGGGAATAGACCCTGCCGCTCCAGCCGAAGCCCAACGCTTGTGGAAAGAACGGAAACGGCTTTACCTACACCAAGGGAGGCTGTACCGTGAGCTGATCAACCCGAAGACCCATGAGAAAATATGCCAGTTAATCGTTCCTCAAGCTGATGTCGCTACTGTCCTACAGGCATACCATGATGGTGCTGGCCACTTCGGGTGGAAGAAGCTGGAGATGCTGTTGAGGGAGCGGTTCTATTGGAGTGGGATGCGTGAATCGGTGGAAGCCTGGTGCCGAGAGTGCGGTCCTTGTACGCTGAGGAGAAAGGACGAGGCTAGCCAGAGGGCACCGTTACATCCCATAGTCACCCATCAGCCGCTGGAGCTGGTCGCCCTAGACCATGTCAAGCTCACCCCTAGCAGAAGTGGGTACACCTACGCATTGACCATGGTAGACCACTACTCAAGATTTATGGTGGTAGTCCCTGTTAAGGATCTGACTGGTCGAACCGCTGCTCGAGCGTTCCAGGCTTATTTTTGCCGACCCCATGGGTACCCCGAGAAGGTGCTGACTGACCAAGGCCCGGCTTTTGAAGCAGAAGTGTTTCACAAATTCTGTCAGTTGTACGGCTGCAAGAAGATCCGGACCACTCCATACCACGCCCAAACCAACGGCATGTGCGAGAAAATGAACCACTTGGTCCTGGGGCTCCTCAAGACGCTACTGCTGGAAGAACGGAACATGTGGCCGGAAAAGTTGCCCGACTTGGTCGACATGTACAATAATATCCCGTCCAGCTCGACGAAGTGCACCCCAGCGTATCTGATGAGGGCTCGGCCTGGCCGCCTGCCGGTGGATCTGGAGATGGGGTTGGAGGCCCCGGAAGCACTCCCTTCAACGGCAGAGTGGGAAAGTCGGAGGAGGGCACAGTACCGGCAAATCCAGGAGTATGTGGAGAAAAACCTCAATCGAAGTCGAGAGCAGCAAGAGCACCGGTTCAATCAGAAGGCGCCCGCAGGTCCTTTCTAGCCAGGAGATGTGGTGCTGAAACGGAAGAGAAAAGCCCACAAGCTGGATGATCAGTGGGAGCAAGTCCCTTACGTCATACAACCCACAGAATGGGGAGATGGGAAGACCTACCAGATCAGTCGTGACCAAGGGGGCACCCTGGCCACCGTTTCCCGGGACCATCTAAAAAAATGCCCCCCAGCGTTGAAGGCAGAGGCTGAAGTACCGGTTCCTCCACCCGTGGAGAAGGCAGCAGAGGTAATCCACACTGTAATGGGTGACTTCCCAGCAAACTGGCCTACACAGAACGGCGCGGTGATTCTTCCAGTAATACTGTTCCCACAACCCGTGGATGAAGAAGTAGTGGAAGCGGTTAACCGTGAGCCAGAACCAGTGCCAGTGCCCAGGGATGAACCTGTACCCAGCCCCCCTACACCTCCGCCTGCTCCACACTATAGCAGGGAGGAGGAACCGATTGTTCCCTCTACCCCACTGTCTAGCAACACTGACACCGGGCCCCGAAGGTCCACCCGTTCCAACCTAGGTAGACCCCCACTTAGGTACAGGGAGACCGTTCTATGAGTAAAAGGGGTCCGCAAATGCGAAGGAGTTGTTGTTTGTTTGAAAAGTTTTGAAAGTTGAAAATGATAAGTGAAAATGATCCGAAGTTCACCTGATTCACCGTGTGATTTGCAACCGGCTGGAGCCGGCACCGTTGTCCCCGTGGGGACCGTTTAAAAATGCATGGGAACTATCCATGGACAAGACCGTGAACTTGCAGGGCAACCACAGACGTTAGTGGCTTGTAAATATGTTGGTTACCGTTACCGTTTTCCGCAATGCCGCCTCCGGAGAGGCAGGTTGGAGGGAGGGCCCTGAGCAGAGCAGGCTGGGGCCCAGCCACCAAAGGAACCGGTGGCTACCCTCTGGAGGGAAGGACAGATCCCGCTCGGGTACCGTGTGCTGGACTGTGGGTCAAGGGGTGCTGCCTGGATTTTAGGGGCAGCATCAGGGCCAGGTTACTTGGGTGGGAGAGAGCGGAAACCGTAACCGTATACCGTTGCAACGTTTAAGAAATGTGCCTCCCGTCTTGGGAAGAATTTAAAAATGTTATGCATGTTGTTTAACCCTGTTATCCCCTTTTTACAGAAAAATAAAACCGGTGTAGGACGGCAGCCCGCGGACGGTCTGCATTTTGCTAAGGGGGAATGTGTCGCCCTGGGCAAACCAGGGGTCACAGGTCACAACACCACCACACCCCACACCCCAGGTAGGCACACCCAAGCTGAACCAAAAATCCTTGTTGCCTTCCTCCAGAGGCTGATGATTCACACCAGGGGGTGGGCCAGGCGGTTGGCTCCGCCCACCAAGGAGATCACAGCTCTGGAGGCGGGGGGAAACCAGGCAGTCTAGAGTTGGAGTCTAGTCAGGGAGGAGGAAGTGGAAGGAGTGGAGGAGTAGCCCAGGCAGGGCTAAAGTAAACAGCAAGTGGAAAGTGGAGGAAAGAAGAGTAGTAAAGGAGGAAAGCAAGAAGTGGTGACAGAGCAGAGAGTGTGCCAAGCCTGAGAGCCCAGCTTTGTGTAGGGCCAGAACAGCAAGGTCAGCGACGGCGGTGACTGTCCGGAGGGGGACCGTTTGGAAGTTCCTGGAAGGACCCCGTTGGCTGTGTGCCCGGTGGTCTGGAGCAGTGTTCCGAAGGACAGTCAGCACCAGGGCAGGGGCCTCTCGGACCCCGGCAAGGCTAGGAGTCGCCAAATTTGCCGAATCCGTCAGTGAAGGGGACGTAGATTCCCCCAACAACCAAGTCCAGATTGAAGGCAACAGCCCAACCCGTACAACAGAGGCACCGCCACCGCCAGGGCACCAGTCTCTGAGGGCCAGCGCCTGCGGGCAAAGTGTAGTGCTCCTCCGGCCCAGCTTGAAGCCGGGGAGCGGGTTACCAGTGGGGACCCATCGCAACCATCCGTACATACAGGTGCAGGGAAGAGAGACATCACCGTCACCTGCCGGGGAAGCAAAGCAGCCGTCTGTGGGACCGTCCTACCAGCCGTTTGGTTTACCGTACAAACTGTGTCACGTCTCAGGCTGAGTGAGTACCACAGTGCCGCAAGGCACAGCGCTGTCCCCGCGTCCCTGCGCCCACCAAGCCCTGCACCTCCCAAGCCATCACCGGGCCCCGTGATCACCAACCCCTACCCACGGAGGGGCAACACAACACCTGGCTGCTCCCCATCACCATCCCCGGGATCCCCGCATTAAGCAGCGGTGGTGCTACACATCACCACAACCGTGGGTGGCGTCACGGACATTATCCCAACATCCCAAACCCCCCTTTCACTCACGGGCGAGGAGTGCCGCTCGAGGAAAACCCCCGGGATCCGGCCTACGGCTCGAGCCACCACTGAGCAGCCGGACCCGAGCAGAAGGGGTGAACGCGGTGTGCTGACACCCTCCTCCCCGCCCGCGACACAGTTCCCTGTAGTGCCCTGAGGGTCTCAGGGGCGCTACAGGAGCACCCTAAACCTGACACTGTTTTGTCCTTGCCTGACCGGAGGTTGGCATACTAAAGTTACGCAATGGCACCCCCACTCAACATTGACTGACCCTGAGCGTCCTTAACTATGCCCTAAACTATAAACCAAGTATTACATAAAACATCAATAAACATAAAAGAAGTGCACACAGGCAGAGGGTGAGACACAGGGCTAAAGAAGTGTTCACACAGTCATACAGGGAAGATGTAGGAAACTGAAAGGAACCCAAAAAGACTGATGGAATGAGTGGAATTGCTCCAAATACTAAATGTAACAGTATGGGAGAATGATGGGAAGGGAAACACACAAACAACCACAATGTAAAGCAAAAGCGATAGGGCAAACAAAACAAGGAAGAGAACATACCTGAGTAGAAATAAAATGGAAAGACAAACAAAGAAAAAAGATCCTGAATTGCTGTTTCATCTTGATTCTGCCTCACAAAAAATTATGTGACACAAAATGGTATCAAATAAAAACTCCAACTCATTCCTCAAACAACAAGCCCTCACATGACTGTCGGCAGAAAAATAGAAAAAAGTATCCTTCATTAGGCTATGTACTCACGTTGCGTATTTACATTCAGTTACACTGCGATCTGCACCGCAGCGTAACTGCATGCGTCCTGCGTCCCCAGCATAATCTATGAAGATTATGCAGGAGCCGTGCGCACGTGGCGTATTAGAGCGCAGCGTTTCGGCTGCTGCCCGAAGCTCACGTTCTAAGACGTGACATGTCACTTCTTTTGTGCGTATTGGTTGTAATGTCGTTCTCTCTCTCTGTCTGTCGGTCTCTGTGTCTCCCTGTCGGTCGGTCTCTCTCTCTCTCTGTCGGTCTATCCCTCTCCCCCCTCTCTCATACTCACCGATCAGCTGCACAGCTGTCACACTGCTCCGGCGGCTTCTCCTGCTTTTGAAAATACCGGCCTCCCATTATTCAATCTCGTATTCCCTGCTTCCCTCGCCAAACGGCGCCTATTATTGGTTGCAGTCAGACACGCCCCCCATGCTGAGTGACAGCTGTCTCACTGCAACCAATCACAGCCACCGATGGACGGGTCTGTGTAGTGCAGTAAAATAAATAAATAATTAAAAACTGCGTGCGGTCCCCCCCAATTTTGATACCAGCCAGGGTAAAGCCACACGGCTGAAGACTGTTATTCTCAGGATGGGGAGCCCCATGTTATGGGGTGCCCTCCAGCCTAAAAATATCAGCCAGCAGCCGCCCGGAATTGCCGCATGGATTAGATGCGACAGTCCCGGGACTGTACCCGGCTCATCCAGAACTGCCCTGGTGCGGTGGCAATCTGGGTAATAAGGAGTTAATGGCAGCCCATAGCTGCCACTAAGTCCTAGTTAATCTTTGCAGGCGTCTATGAGACACCCCCAATGATTAACCTGGTGAAAGTAAATAAACACATACACCCGAAAAATCCTTTATTTGAAATAAAAGACAAAAACCACCCTCTTTCACCACTTTATTAAAATCCCGAAACACACCTCCAGGTCCGGCGTAATCCAGAGGTCCCGCGACACATCCAGCTCTGCTACATGAAGCTGACCAGAGCGGCAGTAGAACACCGCCGCTCCTGTCCGCTCCATGCAGAAACTGACGTGAGTCGCGCTGTCAGCGGGGGCGTCACTGAGGTAATGCCGGTGTGTGTGCGGTGATGATGAGGGCTGTAGTGTCGGAATGTGTGCGGGGATGTTGGGTTGTGTGTGGGAATGTCGGCGGTAATGTTAGGATGTGTGCGGGGATGTAGGGATGTGTGCGGGGATGTAGGCGGTAATGTCAGGATGTGTGCGGGGATGTAGGGATGTGTGCGGGGATGTAGGTGGTAATGTCAGGATGTGTGCTGGGATGTAGGCGGTAATGTCAGGATGTGTGCGGGAATGTCGGGATGTGTGCGGGGTGTCGGCGGTAATGTCGGGATGTGTGCGGGGACGTCTCTCAGGTTACCCGAGGCCACAGGAGGACTCGAGCTGGCCGGGGGTAACCTGAGTGACTGCACCAGTGATCGCGCAGCTCACTGGAGTAACTCAGATTTGCGGTCACAGGTGAGTCCTTCACCTGTGACCGCAAATCAAGCCGCGGCACACGCACACAGCCGTGCGATCACAATGAAGTCGGGTGAAGTTCACCCGAGTTCATTCTGATCGCGCGGCTGTCTCCCGCAGCCAGCCATGTGCTCTTTTTGACATTCCGGTCCCAGTCGGCTCTGCTGCAAGTCTATGGGGATGCAGCAGAGCCGAGTGGGACCGCACTGTCAAAAATGTGCGCTCTGGATGCTTTTCCCATGGCAGAGCAAGCATCCAGAACGCATGAATTCTGCGCACGTTGCGTTCTGCCGAATGCGTCTCAGAACGCAGCTTTTCGGCTGCGTTCTGAGACGCACATGCAGTGACTATTTTACGCTGCGTAATAGAACGCAACGTGCGTACATAGCCTAACTCAGTGATGCAAAAAATGTTTATTTTGTAGAAAACATTTTTTAGTGTTATAGTAACCAAACCGAAAAACTATATAAATCTGGTATTTCTGTAATTTGACTGACCTGAGGAATAAAGCCGACTAATCACTTATACCGCAAGTGAGCGGCGTAAAAATTAATAATGAAGCCATTTGTTCAACTGCTGTTGATTGTTCATTCTGCCTCTCAAAGATTGCAGTCAGGCTTGGCTCACATTTTAGCTATACCCTTAGTGCTTACATCGGGGATTATGTGTAAATCTCTGATAAACATGATTCAGGCAAAATTCCCAACCATAAATTCACTGTAATGAGGTAGAGGGGGTCTCTTTGAAACCCCATATGGCCTGTGGTGTGGCAGTGTCAATCTTTTACATATCTTTTTAGACTTGCTCAAAAGTGTGGTCAACAACAGTTTTGTGCACCTTTGAAAACATGGACATTGTGGAACAGTAACTCTGCTGCCTCATTATAGTGAATGTATCCGTCGGGGGTTTCATCTGAATTATTTCAGAGATGTAGATGGAAACCCTAATGTTAGGGCTCAGCATAGAGCACAGGATAAATGTGAACTGATCCAAAATGTGTTGTAGCCAAAGATGCCACCATAGCATTCAACTCAACCCACAGAAAATAAGTCCTCACTCCACTCCATCACTGAAATATAGGTGGCTTCCAAATTATTGATAGCACAAAGGCTCTGGAGAAGTGCTATAGCACCCCGCAAAAATGAAAACCAGCAAAATCTGAGCTCCAAAATCCAAATGCCCCCCCTCCACAATGTGCCTAAACCACAGTTAGCAACCACATGTTTAGCATTGTTGTAGTGAGAAAGCCTGCTTAATTTACAGGGTGCAGGTTTACAGAAGCATGAGCTAGGCACAATGTACAGGGCACTACAATGTACTGGGCCCAACAAGGACTTATTTGCAATTTTTAATTGCGCAACATTCACTCCGTTTGACTTTATGGGTGTTTTATAGAGACAAAATCATCACTACTCCTGTAAAGTAACTTCAGGACCAGTGTAATTTCCTAAATTTGGTCACTTGAGGGGATTTCTGATTTTCTGGCATTTAGGGGCTCTGCAAATGGAGACCGCAAACTATTCTAGGAAAATCTGTGCTACAAAAGTCAAATGGTTCTTCTTCCCTCTCCAGCCCTGCCATGTGGCCAAACAGTACTGTACGGTGACATGTGGGGTATTGACAGATTCAGCAGAGATTGTGTAACATATCATGGGGCCTATTTTTTTACCTATTACTCTTGTGAAATTGGAAATCCTGGGTTCAAACAACATTTTAGTGGTAAAAATGTAATTATTTTTCCTCACCACCCAATAGTATAATATTTTGAAAACACCTGTAGTATCAATATGCTCACTGCACCGTTACATAAATTCATTGAGGGGTTTACTTTGTAAAATGGGGTAATTTGTGAGGGTTTCTGCTGTTCTAGCACCTCAGAGGTTCTGCTAATGTGACATGGCATCCGCAAATAGTGGTGCAACTACAGTTTGATAGGCTTGGGTGCAAAATGTTAATCAAAAAATAGCTCGGGCACACAGAAAAAGTAAGAGTCTGAAAACAATGCTTTTTTGAATTTCAGTAGGCTTGTTTTATTGATGCAAAGGACCAAACAAATCTGACGTATCGGCCTTCACATATAGGCCTTCCTCAGAGATGGTCTATATGATAATGGAAGAGATATGTATTCGAGTCACTACTCAAAGCGATACCGTCATGATATACGGCGATGTATGCACCGCAGGACTCATACCGGCATTCACATAGGAGTTTCTCCACCACCAGGAACTTATCTCGTTCCTTTAATCCCATTTCCTGCTTCAGGATTGACTGCTTACATTGCATAATAGGATTAAGATTATAAACATTAAGCGTTGTGCACCTTTGGGCATTGGCCTGATCTCTAGTGAGAGTCAGAGACAATCTTTTTGCATAGTATTCTCATTGAGCGACCACATACAAGGGTACTAGCACGTGCTAGACTGGCAGTCCTGCTACCTCATACTCCTCTATTAGTACCAAAAAAACTGACCCCCGTTAGTAGCTATATACTACCGGTGTGTAACCTACTGCAGCTTTTGATGTTTACAAAGGCATTCGTGTATATCATGACGGTATCGCTTTGAGTAGTGACTCGAATACATATCTCTTCCATTATCATATAGACCATCTCTGAGGAAGGCCTATATGTGAAGGCCGATACGTCAGATTTGTTTGGTCCTTTGCATCAATAAAACAAGCCTACTGAAATTCAAAAAAGCATTGTTTTCAGACTCTTACTTTTTCTGTGTGCCCGAGCTATTTTTTGATTATAGTGATTTTTTCTCGGAGGCACCAACTATATCTGAGTGAGCCAGACTCTATTTTGTATTGGGTGCAAAATGTTGACCTGCCCCTACATGTTGGTCAGGTGTATCCACCCTTGTAGAGTTTTAAATCCTATAAAGACATACGAATTGCCCTCCCTCCCATTATGTACTAATGTCCCCCATCCTGTTTTAACGTACCCCATCCTGAGATCTTTCCTGGTAAATATGTCTCACATCCTGGTATATATGAGTATGTCCCCCATCATCCTGGGAAATATGTCCCCAATCCTGTCATATATGCTCCCCATCCTGGTAAATATGTTCCCCATTCTGATATATATGTCCCTTATCCTTGTAAATACGACCTCCATCCTGGTAAATATGTCCCCCATCCTAGTCATCATCTTGGTTTATATGGCCCCATCCTGGTATATATGGCCCCATCCTGATAAATATATCCCCTTCCTGGTATATATGTCCTCGGCCTAGGCATCTCCTGGTATTTATGTCCGCATCCTGGTAAATATGTCCCCTTCCTGCTATATATGTCACCATTCTGTCTCTAAGAGAAGACAACCCCCCCATTCTACTCATCGTCCCTGGCTCCCACATCGGACGGCATCCTCCTCTATAGCCAGCGCCCAGTGGCCGGCAGCTGACATCGGCCTCTGGCACCACCCATGTCAGCTGCTGACCACTTTTTGGTCAATAGCTTATATTGCAGCGCAGGAACCCAATTTTGTATGGTCCATTTTCTTCTGTTATCTTTGTGAAAATGAAATTTGACGTTAAAGCAAGATTTTGGGGGTAAAAATATATTTTTTAATTTTCACAGATCAACACTGTAGATTTCTGTGAAGCAAATGTGGGTTCATGAAACATCTCTATAAATTCCTAGTCTAGTTTCCAAAATGAGGTCACGTGTGAGGGGGTTCCAATGTTTAGGCACATCAGGGGCTCTTCAAATGCAACATGGCGTTCGTAAACAAATCCAGATAATTTTGCGTTCAAAAAGTCAAATAGCGTTCCTTCCTTTCTGACCACTGCCATGCGCCCAAACAGTTTTCCAAAAGATGAGATTGTGTCTGACATACTACCTCATGTACATGTGCATTTCCTGAAACAACAGGAAGTATGAGTCTAGACTAGCCCCAGTGGCCAGTGGGAAAATTCCATTTTTTTTTTTAAATAAAGATATATGGAAAAAAAATGTGTTAAACACATTGAACACGAAAACCTAACTTAAATAATAGGTCATGTTCTAATGACACATTACCTTTAAAAGGAACCTGCAATCAGGTTTTTCCCTTATGAGCTACAGCCACCACCAGATTCTAGAATACTGCATATAAGAGCCCAGGCCGATCTGTATATCATAAAAAACACCTTTATTATACTCACCTAGGGGGCGGTCCGATCCGATGGGTGTCGCTGGTCTCGGTCCGGCGCCTTCTCTCTTCCTTCCATCCTCCTGCCCAGCCCCGTGTGCATGACACGTCCTGTGTCATGACGTGCTCCTGTGCATGCGCACTTTGATCTGCTCGCTGAGGACAGAGCAAAATACTGTAATGCACAGGTGCGAGAAAAGGTCAAAGACCACCCGTACATGCGCACTACAGTACTTTGTTCTGCCCTCAGCCAGGCAGATCAAGGTGGGCATGTGCAGGAGCGCAATGGATTCCTCTCTGTGAATGATGCAGGACGCCTGAGGCACACAGGGCTGGGCAGGAGGACGGCAATCGCTCAAGATGGAGGAGGCGCCGGACCGAGACACCCATCAGACCGCCCACTAGGTGAGTATTATAAAGGTGTTCTTTTACATAGCAGCCTGGGCTCTTATATACGGTATTCTGGAATGTTGTACATAAGGGCTCACATAAGGGAAAAACCTGATGACAGGTTCCCTTTAAGTAGTGACACATTAAAGAGCAATATCTGAAACGAAATTCATGTGTGTAACACCCAGCACATAGCAGACACAAGGAAAAAAAAATCTTAAATATCAAACCATTTTATTTGCCAAATTACAGCAGAAAAATCGTCAAAATTAATAAAAGAGAACATTTAGTGAACATAGGGGTATGACCTCCCCGTATGACCTCCCCAATAAATACTACCCAGTAACAGTAGATTGGAAGCGGGTATCACTCTGTTGTTGGCAGAGTCGGTAAACCAAGAACAAAACAGATCGGTAGAGTCCCTGGAATGTTTCAGTTCTTTACACCTTCTGCCGTCATCGGTCGATGCTGGTCACATAGTTAGTGGGAAAGAGCCCTGTCCTGTTTCCCAGCCTTCCCATCCACCATGAATCGTTAGAGCTTTCCATCACTTCAATGATGTCATTGGTTTGGAAACTAAGTTCATCAGATTCAAGGGCTTTGAAGTCATAAAGAGCTTTTACTCGCCGAGGTCGTCTTGGTGGTGGTGATGACGCCTTGTAAGAATAAATAAAATAGAGAAAAGAAAAGTCAGTCTATGGTCACATCTGCATCTAGTGGCAATAGTCAACAAAAATTGGAGACAAACCGGCACCTAAAATCTCTTCAACATGGAAAGCACCTGCAAACTGCAAATGTCCAACTGTGATACATTAAATAAAATGTATAGATAAATGCCGGCTGTCAAAGTGCTGGAAATTACCAGTATATTACAATATTACTAGATCAATATCAATTCATAATTAAAACTGACAGGTACGCACAATGTTTCCAATATACTACACTAAACAAAAAGATAAACACAACTTTTGTTTTTGCTCGCAGTTTTCATATTCTGAACTATAAGATCTAAGGCGTTGTTCAAAATCACTGGGGGACGGATGCAGGTGATAGCCGCGGCAGAGACTGCAGGACTCGTGGAGGTGAGTATGTGTTTTTTTATTTTTTACAATTTCACATGTGTTTCTCTGGCGCGAGTCATGTGCACCCGCATCCACACTACTTCCATGTGGTACGTGGGTGGGACCGTGCTGCCAGAGAAACACTGACATGCATCCGTGTGGAGCACACGGCACACGTCTGCTCCACACGGAGGCATGGGCCACTGGCAGAACACGTGCGTGCACATAAACCCATTGATTTTAATGGGTATACGTGTTCCCGTGTCTCTGGTACATACGGGCACGGACCTAGCACGTACCGGAGACACGGACGTGTGAAGGGGGCCTAAAATTGTGTTAGTGAGCACAGGTGTCACACGGACCGCACACTGATGTTATCTCTGTGACATCAGTATGACATGTACAGGAGAAAACGCCTGTCCCTTAGAAAGTTTTTATACTTACCTGTCTCCGGCGCTGCTGTCTATGGCGCTACTGTTGCTTCCGGGTCCAGCTCATTATGCTCAGGCATATTCACTGCACTGACTGCAGACCCGGAAGTAACAGCAGCGCTGGAGACAAATAAGTATACAAGTTCATGCTGTCCGTGTGCTATCCAGATGTCACATGGATAGCACATGAACAGCACATGGAACACACACACAGTCACAGGGATGGCCTTACATAACTTCCTCACGGACCGTCATACACGTGCGTTTAATGCATGGATGTGTGAAAGAGGCCTAACTCAGATTTAGGCCCCCTTCACACATCCGTGTAAAAAAAGCATGTGTTTTGGATGTCCATATGGTCATCCGTGTGTGTCATATGTATGACATCCGTGTGCTGTCCGTATGTCCATGTGACACCGTGTAACTAGTACCAGAAAAAAAAACACATGAAACTGAAATTAATTTTTTTTATGTGTAAAAGATGTGCAAAGCCAGAAAAAATGATTGATAAATGCTAAATAGATAGATAATAGATACAGTAGATAGAGAGATAGATAGATGATAGAGAGATAAATAATAGATACAGTAGATAGATAATAGATTGAGAGATAGATAGCTTGTACAGCTATTTAGTAAAGTTAATAAATATTTCTAGAAAAAAAAAAAAAAGTGGGGTTCCCCTTAATTTTCATAACCAGCACAGGTACAGCAGTAGCTGTGGGCTGCAACCCTCAACTGTCAGCTGTACCTTGGCTGGTTTTGAAAAATAGAGCGGATCCCATGCTGATGTTTTTAATTATTTGTACAAATAATTTAAAAAAAGGCGTAGGGTCCCCCCCATTTTTCAAAACCAGCCATGGTACAGAAGACAGCTGGGGGCTGATATTTTTAGAGTGGAAAGGGCCATGGTTATTTGGCCCTTTCCAGCCTAAAAATAAAATAGCAGCCTGCAGTCACCCCAGCCGTGGCGCATGTATTAGATGCACCAATTCTGGCACTGTACTCGGCTCTTCCCATTGCCCTGGTGTGGTGGCAAATGAGGTAATATATGGGGTTGATGGCAGCTGTGAAATGCCACCTGGCATCAAGCCCTGGGATTAGTAATGGGTTGGCGTCTATCAGATACCCCCATTACTAATCCAGTAAAAATCTAAACAAAATATTTTATTTGAACAAACACTCCCCAACTAGAGCCCTCATTTAACAATTTATTAAAAATGTATTTAAAAACCCCCCAGCCGTAATCCATAGTGATGTCCCACGATGTTCCCCAAATGCAAATCTGATATACATAAAAAGCGAAAATGATTAAAGAAATAACGACAAAAGACACCCTGATTCACTAATTTATTTCCCTGCAAAAACACTAATCCAAGGTCTGGCGTTATCCAAAAGGGGGTCCAACGATGTTCCAATGTTCCTGCCAATGAAAAACAGATTGTTCCTCATTGGCAGGGAGAGCAGCCACTGCAGGCTCACACACTGTTCTGTGTCAGAACCACTACAGTGAACTGAGATGGACTTATGAGGTCAGCTCATGTCACTGCAGCAGGTCAAACAGTAGCGGATGAGCCGCAGCGAGCAGGGACGAGCAGTGACAGCATGAGTTCACCACAGGTCAGTGCCCTTGGCTCTCGTGCCAAATGTAGTGGTCCAGACCTTCTGTGGACAAACACTGGTGTGAGCCACTGTTACGCAGGTGAGACACTAGGTTAGGAGTTGACACCAACACGTGTCTTAGCGGTGCAGCCTGCACCTATACTGACACTGGCAGGCCCCCCTCTTCTGCGCAATCTGAACGCCAAGGAGGGACATACCCTGACTGGGAAAGTTCCTTATTGACCACATCATCAGCACTTCTGGATCCATCACTGCACTACTCTCCCAAGTCATCTGCCTGCAGTCTCCTGGCACAGAGGCAGATAAGACCGTGTCAGCAGCCTCACACCTGGAACTTGTCAAGTTTGTATACCCGAGGGCCTCTTGGTTCCTCTGGGCATCTGAATTCTCTTCTCCATAGTCAATGATAATGGCAATCTTTGTCCAGCAGTGCAATTTGCATATTAAATTTCCCAGAGGAGTATGCAAGGTGTTTGAGTCTCTTCATCCTGGCATGCCAGACCTGGTGTGTCACTCTCCATAAGGAGAAAACTTCCCCCTGATGCTTGACTGGTGGAAAGCTAAGAGAGACTTTGCTGACATCTTGTGGTCACCCATTACAATTGCACCACCAAACACAAAAATAAGCATCTATAAGGGCTATTTACTGCCCAAACAAGTATAACAATATCCAGTGACTTTACTATCCAGCTCTACTTTTAATTTGAGGTCAAATCAGCCTATTGTCACTAGATCTAATGGGCTGCATGTTGAGATTCCATGATTACTTAACTCTCTCTTTTAACCACCTAGCAAATCACAACGTGCAAAATGCTCTTCCTCTGACCTATCCAACCAGTGCTAGATTACAAACGATCGTATTTCCCAATACTCCATTCTTGCTCTCATGCTGAAATCACGAAGAGCAACTATAACATCAAGAATTATCCTCCTACAGAAAGCAATGCCAATATGTCTTTTTGACCACATTCTCCACCTGAATATTCCTGTTCCTCTGCACCAGATGGGTTTGAACCAGAAATGATCCAAGTGTCTACAACTAAGTTTCCATGAACTGCTGCTTCAGATCATATTACCCTAAATCCATCCTACATTCTGAATAAACCAAAATGGCAGCTAAATTAATTAAAGAACTCTCCAAAAAGGTCAGAGAATTAAGTTCTCACACGTCTGATCTAGAAGACAGGATGGACACCACAGAATTAGAGATGCTATAGGAAGAAATTCACTACCTCAACTTGAAGATTTTGAAAATCGTGCTCACAGAAGCAATACATAGATCGAAGGCCTACTGGAGTCAATTACTAAGCTCAAATCTACTGCTACAGTCCTATTCCAAGAACTTCTACCCGGCACTCCCATTGAACGTTTAGATATGGACCGAATTCACAGAGCTCTAAGTAAACACAAGCCTGATGGTCCACTCTGCGACATTATCCTGAAACTTCATTTCTTCCAGATGAAAAGAATAATTACTGCTTATGGTCCAAAACTCTTCATCCTGGAATTTTTAAGGTCACTCCTATAAACTTTTCCTAGATGTGGCTTCCTCTAACATAACCAAGAGACGGGCCATGAAGTCATACCTAGAAATTCCCTGCTCCCAAAAACATGGATTCCCATTCAATTTGATTTTTACACATCTAGATATTGTCCACACGGTGCTCTCCCTGGAAGGTGCCAAATGACGTTTCAGCAAACTACAGCTCCTGGAACCTTCATCATCATGATCCTCACACCTGCCACAACATTAAAGAGAATGGGGCTCGAGACCATGAGACTCTACGAATCCTGGATGAACTTAATGCTGTCCTCACTAGTTCTACCCCATTTCCAGGATAGGAAAATTATTACTTTTCTTTATTTCCCCTTCTTTTTTCCCATTCTGTGAGTCTTGTGTCAATTGAATAGCAGCCTTCTTCATAATTCCCTAATATTTTTTACTTAAAAAGGTTCCAGTTATCACCAAACTGTTTCGCTTGGCTTATATTACTGTATATTGTATTTCAGGGTTCTTATTGTTCCAGGTTTCTTCTTATACAAACTCACCTTATGGAAGTGTAAGAAGGTGGTTGGATGTAACGACGCAGATAATGAGGAGGCACAACTGGGGGGCAGTTCACAATCACCTTGTCCATTTCCCTTCCACACACTTTGGCCGATCCTACACCGATCCTAGGTATGTTTCCTATCCTTCCGCTGATGGCGCCCCTGGTGTGTGGGCACTATGGAACTGGAAGTCGCAGCAACCCAAAGGTGATAGCTCCCCACATCATAGCGACCACATACAACCACTGGGGATTTTCCAGTTTTAAAAAGCCAAGTAGAGACCTTCCACAAACGGGATATCCGGCCGCAGCAGGTGTCCTTGTTCCACCGCAGCTTGCTCAACAAACACCCAGTCTTGGGTCCTGGTCTCCAAGATGTACTGCCTGTCGAAATAAGCCACCTCTCTAGTTGAGGCTAACCTCTGGTACCTTCCTGTTGGTGACTCATCCGGGTCCGCACCTCATTCATTCCAATCTCACCGGCACTCAACCACCACAAGACTGCAGCCTGCCAGGTTGCCCACCAGTTGCTACACCTGGGCCTTCCATTCTTCTCTGTCACTAATGTCCAGGTCGGCAGTGTTTTTTTCCTCTGACAATTGTGCCTCGGCCACAGTGCAGACGGCTGCTTTCTCTCACCTCTCTTGAAGTGTAGCCTACCCCCGCATCTGCTTCAGAAATGGCAGGGGCCGGTGTTGCTGGGGAAGTATCCATCTTCCAGACCTCACCATCCAGGGTTGGGCCTATTCCAGCTCCTCTGCACATTTTTTTTAGAGCCACCCTCCGTTTTCCATCAGCTTCTTGACATGGGTGGGCTCCCTCTTTTTGGTACACCCACCAGAGGCGGCCATCACTGAGCACAGGGCATTTCTTCATCCCCAGCCTTCGAGCACACAGGGTCAAGTTTTATGCTTTTTTTCCACTGTACCACCCACAATGGGTGGAGCTCATTTCTTGTCCAAGACCATGTCCTTCCATCTTTGTTTTCATGGCCAAAAGTCCAAAAGTACTTTATTTTTATGCATCTTTCCCGCAGCCTTCTTTATCAGGTTGTGCGGCAAACAACCCTACTCTCAGCGCCCCTTGAAGGAAGGTGCCAGCCCCGGGTCGCACTCTTTCACCAAGGGGACTCTGTGTGTGAATGTGACTATGTGACGCCCTGGGCTATCAGGTCGTCACAGGATATTGTGCAATCTGCCCTTCTGTGCAATATCCACCTCCTCCTTGGTTATGGGTACCCAACTACACGGTGTTGCCTACATCAGCCAATTAAAGTCCTAGGTACACTCTGCACCACGCCCACCAGACACACCAGTGGACGGTCTGCGTGGAATAGGGTCGCCCACTTGGGGGATTGGTTTAAGGAGAGGTCAGGAGTGTAAGGAGTAGGTCAGTGAAGTGTAGAAAGTGAAGGAGAGATGAGGTCAGGAGCCGAGCTCCTTGGAAGCAACTAGGTGGCAGACGGTGGTTTGGACCTAGTAGGAGCTAAACCCCAGGTCGCAGGGGATCGTGACAAGGGGCATGGAACTGTCGAGGAGGACAGCCGGTGGCCTTATACCATCACTGGGCTGGGACCAGGGCACTACGGGTACGTGGACCCTAGGTCAGGGAGTAGCTTCAGGCAACCTGACAATTGACCCGACGAGAACGGAGCCTTTAAGATCCGTTCTCCACCCGCTCCAAAATCGGGGTACTAGCGCATCGAGGGGGATAGAACTTTCCACCAAAACAGTCCAGAAAATCCCAAGCGTGAACCCTGAGAGCAAGCTCTCACACTTAGCCACACTGGGGAGCGGGACCCGACTAGTTACATGCTACCGGGGCCAACCAAGAAGTGAACTAAGTGCCAGGGAGAAGGTCACAGATCATCAGGTAACACCATCGGGGACGAGACCCAAACTAGCTCCCCTCAGTGGTAGCGGTGTCCAGAACTTTATTTTATCCAGTTGTCGGTGTAAGCTTTTTGGACTGTGTGAGTGCGAAAGTGTTCTCCTTGGTTCCCCACGGCACTCCCTAAACTCCATCAACGAGTCCCGGGGCATCCCCCCTACCCGTGGAGGGGTCTAACACCTGTCTGCCCCATTTCATCAACCCAGGGTGCTCCCAACTGCAGCGATGGTACTCCATATTACCACACACCACAGGTGGCGTCACAAACTCTAAGAGAGGCTTTACACGTTGTGACATTGCTTCCGAAATATTGTCAGGGTCACGTCGTTAGTGACGCACATTCGGCGCCGGTAGCGACATCGCAACATGTAAATCCTAGGTGTAACGATAAACGATCGCAAAAGCGTCGTAAATCGTTGATCTGTGTAGCGTCGTTCATTTCCATAATGTCGGGTCGACCACAGGTACGATGTTGTTTGTCGTTCCTGCAGCACCACACATCGCTGTGTGTAAAGCTGCAGGAGCGACAAACATCTCCTTACCTGCGTCCCGACGGCAATGCGGAAGGGAGAAGGTGGGCGGGATGTTATGTCCCGCTTATCTCCGCCCCTCCGCTTCTATTGGCCGGCCGATTAGTGACGTCGCGGTGACGTCGCTGTGACGCCAAACGCACCTCCCCCTTGAAGGAGGGATTGTTTGGCAGTCACAACGACGTCGCCGAGCAGGTATGTGCGTGTAAAGCTGCTGTAGCGATAATGTTCGCTACGGCAGCAATCACCACATATCGCATGTGCGACAGGGGCGGGTACTATCGTGCTCGGCATCGCTAGCCAATGCTAGTGATGTTGCAACATGTAAAGTACCCCTAATACATACCCTGTAAATAACCCCCCTTCATTTGAGTGGCCGCACGACCCCCGGGTCCGGACGCCTCTCGAGCCACCACAGATCCGAATCCGAGCAGCTCGGCTGCTGACATGGGGGCGGCACACCTCAAATTCCTGGCGTCACAAACAGGATACGAGCAGCACCCACTTACCTGGGTCACGTGCGCCTTAGAAGTCGAAACCGCGAGTCAAGATCCCGTTTCCTGCCAATTCCGCCATCTTTTGGAGCCAAAACGCCATCTTCCCCGCGAAAGCGCGCGAAGCCGAAGCCCTGCCCTTCATCCTGAGAGTGAGGCCGGAACCGGAAGTTCCCAGAGGGCCACAGCATCGAGAGAAGAGTGCTGAGTGAAAACCGAATGGAGCGTGATGGCATGTAGCAGCAGCGGAAGAGAAGCAGGGATGCCAGGACTCTGCCATAACGTTCCTGGACAGCGCAGAGGCACGATAGCGGAGCGTAGCTGGTCACCGGAACGTGCTGTCTATTACAACACCCGGGACCTTAACCTGGTCACAGACCCACAATAGGTTTGCAGCGGGTCAGGTTGTTTGGGTGGCGGGTTAATGGGATCCGGGACATTGGGACTGGACTGTTGCAGGAAGAGGCTGCAATGGAGCAGGTTGAGCCTCCGCTACTACTGAAACCGGTAGCATTCCACCATTGGAACGATGAACTCTAAAGTTTAGTAACGTTCAAGTGTCCAGCCTCCCTAATGTGGGAAGTATTTTGTAAATAAAAATGTTTCCTTTTCTATTTTTACAGTTAAAAAAAAAATAATAATAAACCTCCCATGTCCTGTAGTTCGAGGACGAGCTACGTTTAACCAAGGGGGAATGTGACGCCCTGGACTATCAGGTCGTCACAGGGTATTGTACAATCTGCCCTTCTGTGCAATATCCACCTCCTCCTTGGTTATGGGTACCCAACTACACGGTGTTGCCTACATCAGCTAATTAAAGTCCTAGGTACACTCTGCACCACACCCACCAGACACACCAGTGGACGGCCTGCGTGGAATAGGGTCGCCCACTTGGGGGGTTGGTTTAAGGGGAGGTCAGGAGTGTCAGGAGTAGGTCAGTGAAGTGTAGGAAGTGAAGGAGAGAGGAGGTCAGGAGCCGGGCTCCTTGGAAGAAACTAGGTGGCAGACGGTGGTCTGGACCTAGTAGGAGCTGGACCCCCGGTCGCAGGGGATCGTGACAAGGGGCACGGAACTATCGAGGAGGACAGCCGGCGGCCTTATACCATCACCGGGCTGGGACCAGGGCACTACGGCGTACGTGGACCCTAGGTCAGGGAGTAGCTTCAGGCAACCTGACAATTGACCCGACGAGAACGGAGCCTTCAAGATTCGTTCTCCACCCGCTCCAAAATCGGGGTACTAGCGCATCGAGGGGGATAGGACTTTCCACTAAAATGGTCCAGAAAATCCCAAGCGTGAACCCTGAGAGCAAGCTCCCACAGTTAGCCACACTGGGAAGCGGGACCCGACTAGTTTCATGCTACCGGGGCCAACAAAGAAGTGAACTAAGTGCCAGGGAGAGGGTCACAGATCATCAGGACCCCCGGTCGCAGGGGATCGTGACAAGGGGCACGGAACTATCGAGGAGGACAGCCGGCGGCCTTATACCATCACCGGGCTGGGACCAGGGCACTACGGCGTACGTGGACCCTAGGTCAGGGAGTAGCTTCAGGCAACCTGACAATTGACCCGACGAGAACGGAGCCTTCAAGATTCGTTCTCCACCCGCTCCAAAATCGGGGTACTAGCGCATCGAGGGGGATAGGACTTTCCACTAAAATGGTCCAGAAAATCCCAAGCGTGAACCCTGAGAGCAAGCTCCCACAGTTAGCCACACTGGGAAGCGGGACCCGACTAGTTTCATGCTACCGGGGCCAACAAAGAAGTGAACTAAGTGTCAGGGAGAGGGTCACAGATCATCAGGCAACACCATCGGGGACGGGACCCAAACTAGCTCTCCTCAGCGGCAGCGGTGTCCAGAACTTTGGTTTATCCAGTTGTGGGTGTCAGCTTTTTGGACTGTGCGAGTATGAAAGTGTTCTCCTTGGTTCCCCACGACACTCCCTAAACTCCATCAATGAGTCACGAGTCCCCCTACCCGTGGAGGGTTCTAACACCTGGCTGCCCCATTTCATCAACCCCAGGTGCTCCCAACTGCAGCGGTGGTACTCCATATTACCACACACCATGGGTGGCATCACAAACTCTAATAGATACCCTGTAACTAACCCCCCCTTCATTTGAGTGGCCGCACGACCCCGGGTCCGGACGCCTCTCGAGCCACCGCAGATCTGGATCCGAGCAGCCCGGCTGCTGACATGGGGGCGGCACAACTGCAGGTGGGGTGCATGACACTTACTGGTTTCTTTAGGCTAGTGTCCATCACCCCACTGGCAGCAGTCATAGACAGTTAGTAACACACAACACCAGAAGCTCACTTAGCAAACCAGAAACATTCACTTTTATTCTTCACACTGTTATGACAGACATGGCCTTCCTTCCTCTCAGTTTAGAGTACTACTACTAGACCGGTTCTCCTCCGCTATCTTGGATCTTGTCCTCAAGCTCCAGGGTATGTCTATGCCCATGACTCCGTTCACCTTCGTACGATTCTGGGCCCCAGCAGCTCTCTAGCCGGACGTCTCTCTAAGGCTGCCGGGGTGAGCCATAGGCTCCAGACCTCTCGAGGTTAATTCAGGGTTCCTTGACTGGCCCTAGCACCGAGGCCACGTCTCTCACACTTGAACCCTATTCTGTACTGGCTCCTCTCAAGACCTCACAAATGTCCTTTTTTCCCTCATCTGTCACTTCCCCTTTAACCTCGCCTCTTCCATCCTGATGATATTTCAGCCCAACTGCTGAGTGGTGCCTTTAGTGACATGACCAGCTGAGGGAGGATTCTCCGGTCATGATGTCTGTGTAACCAAACCCCCTTATCCTCTAAAATTAAACACACGGACTGCATGCGACTTGGTTCAAATGGCCACAGCAGCCTTTTTATTGCCTATTGTTTTACAGACTAGTACCTTAGGGACGCCGTCCAACGGGCGACCCAAAACAACCACATAACGGTAACAATAGACAATAACATTTACAATACCCCCCGGGGTAGGCCCAGTCCACTACTACTACTCCCCCTGTCCCCGGCCGCAACACACCGACCCAGAGACGAGGTGCCAATCACCCACGGATTGACCCCCACACTTTGGCAGAACCCCGTGCCTGCCACATCCCGGAAACCGAGAGCCACCATACCAAGACAATGACTCCCGGTCCAGCCACCAATCACTTCCAAACCTCTGGACCAGACCTACCCCCACCGCTACTGTGACAAAAGGTATCCCAACTACCCAAAAACATCTCCCACATGACAACACAAAGGGAGGGTGGGCGGGGATCGTTCAGCGTCCGGAAACAGAAGAGGAGGTAACTCCTTCCTCTCCCAGCTAACCCTTTCCCTGCTCCTCCTCTTCCTCCCCGGCTAAAACCATCCCCCAAAGCCATATTAGGCATATACCACTGTCCCTATTAACCCATCACTCCCTACCTCCCCCTTGGTCATGTCGCCCCTCCCCCCAAGTGGGTCCGTGGCTTTCTTGACCAGCTGAGGGAGGATTCTCCGGTCATGATGTCTGTGTAACCAAACCCCCTTATCCTCTAAAATTAAACACACGGACTGCATGCGACTTGGTTCAAATGGCCACAGCAGCCTTTTTATTGCCTATTGTTTTACAGACTAGTACCTTAGGGACGCCGTCCAACGGGCGACCCAAAACAACCACATAACGGTAACAATAGACAATAACATTTACAATACCCCCCGGGGTAGGCCCAGTCCACTACTACTACTCCCCCTGTCCCCGGCCGCAACACACCGACCCAGAGACGAGGTGCCAATCACCCACGGATTGACCCCCACACTTTGGCAGAACCCCGTGCCTGCCACATCCCGGAAACCGAGAGCCACCATACCAAGACAATGACTCCCGGTCCAGCCACCAATCACTTCCAAACCTCTGGACCAGACCTACCCCCACCGCCACAGGACAGACCACGTGACACCTTACGTGGCCTGGACCCGCCACACACCAAAAGCACGCTCCACACCATCCTGCAGACCCAACGCCCATAAATCCAGACCGACCTCGTTGAGGTGCACACCATCACCCCTCCGAAATCGCCAATCAGCCGGCTCCAAATCCCTGTGCCGTACCACAATCCCACCATTCCTGGTCACAAACCTAGCCACTACCCTATTCACCTGGGCCCTGGCCTTATTAACCTTCTCCACCGACCGAGCCCCTCTCCATGCCAACCTGGTCACTATGTCAGACCATACGACCAGCAAACCAGGATACCGCTTCCACAACTGCAGTAAATCAATCTTTATGTCTCGGATCAAATCCCGCGACGCCCTGGCACCAAGATCATTACCCCCCACATGCAATACCAGCACATCCGGGGGCCGCTCAACTTTACAATGGAAACGAAATTCCGGGACCACCCTGCCCCACTCCATGCCCCGAACTCCGATCCATCGAACAGTCGCCTGCGCACGATCCAAACCCAGCTGTCGACCATTCGGGCGGACCTCCGCCCGACGGGCACCCCAAAATACGAAGGAGTGCCCCAAGATCCAGATCAGGCACTTCCCTATAACAAATAAAACAAAACGAAAATATCAAAACCAATAACAGCACAACCACCAACACATCAAAAAACACCCCTTTCCTCAAACCTTCCGCACGTAACCAAAGTCCCATGATGCTACAACAACTGCGGTCTCACATACCGCCGAAAACAAGAAGATTCCCATCTACCAATACGCTTTACCACCTCATCTCCAAGCCCCCAACGGGCTGCCTCCGTTGCTGCACCAATTCGGAATGAATGCGACCCGAAGTCCTCCGGGCGCTCCCCCGCGTTACGTAGACTTAGCCGCAGCACCGCCACAAACTGAAACCTCGACAAAAACGACCCATTCAAATGCCGCAACAACGGGCCAGGTAAGCCTCCCCTCACGGCCATAAATCTCTCGACTAAACGCACAGGGCACAATTCCTCTCCTGGAACCGCATATAACACCACCAATCTACCACGGCCCAGCTGATCCATTTTTGACCGGCGAATCCGGCACTCCACCTGACTACTGCTCACTTGCACGTCCTCAAACATCAAACCACCACCCGTCACCCTGGACGGGCTCACCAGCTCGCCTATCCGGAACGCCCCATAAAAAGCGAGACCGAAAGCCGTTGTAAATAGAACCGTCTCGTACACAGACTCACAAATGCCGCTCAGGCCACCCACCATCCGTCTCAACAAACCAAACGATACAGGGCGCCTCTTGTCCCTCTCCCGTACGCCACGGCGAAAGCCCCGCAAAGCCTGACGAACCCGAAAATCCTGTGAAACATCACGCTCCCCTCTCATTTTTAACCAAAATGCCACTGCCGACACCCGATGTGCCACAGCCGATGCCGATCGCCCGGCTGAAAAATCCGTACTCACCAATGACAACAAAGCCACCAAGTAATCCACGCTTTCCCCACCAAACATCAGACGCAACAACTCCTCCCATTCAGCCCACACCTTAGCATACCGGCACCAAGTCACCTCGGTCACCGAGTTCCGAATCAAGTCTGAGATCACCGCCTCACCAGATGCCACAAATCCTCGGGGCACTCCACTCCAACTTCGTCCGCCCACGGCAACAGCGCCCGAAACCTGCTGAACTGAAAACGAGACAAAGCATCAGCCACCTCGTTGTCAACACCCGGAACGTGCCTTGCCACTACCTGCACATTCAACTGCAGACATCTCAACACTAAATGCCGCAAATACACCACCACCGGCTCCGACTTAGCAGACAAGTTGTTAATCGCGTGCACCACCGCCTGGTTATCACAATGAAAACACACTTTCCTTCCGGCAAAGTGCGACCCCCATAGCTCCACTGCCACTACAATGGGGAATAGCTCTAACAGAGCCAAATTCCTAACCAAGCCGCTCTCCCGCCACGCCTGTGGCCACTGCCCGACACACCAATGACCTCTGAAGACAGCCCCAAACCCGGCCGACCCCGCCGCATCCGTAAACAGCTGCAACGCCCCGTTAGACGCCACCCTCTCCATCACCAGCGTCCGGCCGTTGAAATGCTGCAAAAATTGATCCCATACTTCCAAATCGTCCCTGATCGCCTTTGTGATCCGCACAAAATGCGCCGGCAACCGTACCCCGGCCGTCGCCGTCGCCAAACGCCTCGCAAACACTCTCCCCATTGGCACAATTCTGCAAGCAAAATTCAATTTTCCAAGCAAAGACTGCACCGCCTTAAGCCGCACCTTCTTCGCCGCTTTTACCCCTGACACTGCGGACCTCAAATCACGGACCTTCTCCGCCGGCAACCTGCATTCCATAGCAATGGTGTCAATTTCAATTCCCAGAAAACACATCACCGGCGCCGGGCCTTCCGTCTTATCCGGCGCCAAAGGAATCCCGAAACTGGCCGCAACTTTTTGCAACGCAAATAGCAAACCCGCACAAACCATCGAACCCGCCGGCCCGACACACAGGAAATCATCCAAGTAATGAATGATGGACGTAAGCCCGGACACGTCCCGAACCACCCACTCAACAAACGAACTAAATGCCTCAAAGGACGAACACGAAATGGAACAGCCCATTGGCAAACAACGATCAACATAATAACTGCCATCCCACCAGCAACCCAACAAATGCTGACTATCTGGATGAACCGGTAACAACCGAAACGCTGCTTCCACATCCGCCTTTGCCATCAATGCACCCCGCCCCGCCGCCCTAACCAGGGCCAACGCCTTATCGAACGACACATAATATACCGCCGACAACTCCGGCGCAATGCCATCATTCACCGATAACCCTTCCGGGTAAGACAAATGATGAATCAGCCGAAATTTATTCCGCTCCTTCTTTGGTACCACCCCCAACGGTGACACCACCAAATTCCCGCACGGCGGGGCGACATAAGGGCCGCCCATCCTGCCCAAAGCCACCTCCCTTTCCAGCTTCTCATCCACCACTTCCGGGTGATCCCGAGCGGAACGCAAATTACGATACGGCGGAACCGATGCATTAACAACCGACGGAATATGAAAACCATCCGAAAAACCAGAACTTAACAACGCCGCCGCCTCCTTGTCCGGATACCTATTTAAAAACGGAACCATCACTTCTACCTTCACCGGCGTCGTCCCTCTTACCAGCCCCATCACCAGCCTTTCCTTTTCCTTTTTTAAAACATTTGGACAAGCTATGTCCCCCCCCACATCCGGAGCATTCATGCTTAAAACGGCACGCCGCTCCAAACCTGCACTGCCCTTCATTGTACTGCCAACACAAACCTTTCTTGAAACTTGCCGGGGACCCGGCCCCCCCCGAACCCCCGGCGCCCCCCCGAAAGGGCTGAGCCGGTGCCGACATCAATCGCATCCATAAGGAAATATCCTTATGGTCCCAACGCATATCTGGCCGCAATGCCTTCCGCTGCCTAAATTGCTCGTCGTAGCGCAGCCACGCCAGTCCGCCATAAACTCGATAAGCCTCCCCTATCGCATCCATGTAGCCGAACAAAGCCGAACAATGCTCCGGCTCCTTCTCCCCGACCACGCTCGCCAAAATCGCAAATGCTTGTAGCCAGTTGGCAAAAGTCCGAGGAATAAGCCTATAACGGCGCTTTTCCTCCTCGTCCTTCTCCTTTTTGGAATCACTCGGCTTAACCCTATCCAAATTAAATTTCTCCAGGGGAAGCAGAGAAAATATCTCCACATATTCCCCTTTCCAAATTTTTTCCCGCACCTCCTTCTTTAAATGGGCCCCCAGCGGGCCCTCAAAACAAACATAAACTTCGCTTTTAGCCCTATCATCTAAGCGCACCACCTCATCCTCCTTCTCCTTTTCCTTCTCCTTTTCCTTCTCCTTTCCCCCCCCCGTCTCACTCCCCCCTTCGCCCCCCCCTCTACTCGCACCCGCTCCGTCACCCCCCGTCGCCGCCGAGGCCCCTAAACCGGCTGCACCCACCCACGCCGCCACCGGCGCCTGGGCCCCCTCCCCCCCCGCTCCCGAAGCCGCCGCCAGCCCCTGCAACAGCCCCAACAATTGACTCCACACTGCGAAACCAGCGGGCGCTGCCGTAGCCGCAGCCGCCCCCCCCCCGAAGCCCCCCGCCAGCGCAGCCCCTGCCGCCTCCGCGGCCGTCTCACCCGACCGCCGCTCGGCGTCTCCCGAGACCGCCGCCTCGCTGTCCTCCGTCTGTCGTCCATCCGACTCCTCCGAACCGAAAGCCTCTTCCCCCTCCTCGCCGCTGGCCTCATCTTCCATCCGACATCCGGGGGGCGCCGCCGCAGCACCCCCCCCACCACGGCCGCCAGACAGGGCCGCCGCGTGGGCAGAGTCATCCCCGCTCCATCTCTTGCCCCGGGGTGACAACCCAGGAGACCGTCCTGTCCCCCGCGCCGGCACCCCGGGCCTCGACCTCTTGCGCCCGCCCCCCTGCCGACTGCAAGGGGCCTCTGGGCGCGGACGACCAGACGCCCGGCTCCGGATCTCAGCCGTCGTCGCCTCTGGCCCTCCTGGGCTATTGCAGGCCTCCATCCGCCGAGTCCTCCCGCTCCCACGGGAGACTGCCACATCCGGGGGCTGCACAGCGGTACTGAGTGACCCGGCGGTTGCCGCAGGGCTCCCGCCGTCACTCCTTCTCTCAGCCGCACCGGGGTCAGGCACCGCAGACCCCCCCCCGGCGCCGGACCTACCGCCACGTGCAGCCCCGCGGTCCCCCCGCCGACTGCAGGGGGATCTGCTGGCCTCTCTCCTGCGCCGAGCGCGCTCCCGGCCTGGAGCCGCTGCAGTCTCAGTAACTCCAGCCCGGAGGCCGGGACCGGAAGCAGGCCCCGTGCTGGCCACTCCCACCTCCCGACCGCCGCGGCTGGAACGAAGATTCCTCCCGCCGGCCTCTGCAGCAGCCAGACGCTGCTGCTGCGCTGCACTCTGCGGAGGGTCCCTGGAGGGGCTCTTACATCTCCTCCTCGCCCCCCCCGCGCCCGGGGAATACCTGCGGGGGGGCCGCGACTGGCGCCCGCCGCTGCTGGGGGGACGAGGGGCAAGCGCCGACGGGTTAACCCCGGCAGCCCTGATGTGGGTCTGCACTGCCAGGGGCCCGTGCGCTGCGACCGCTGCCTGAATCAGACGCTGGAGCTCCTGAAGATCTGCCATGGAGGTGCACGTGCAGATCGTTCAGCGTCCGGAAACAGAAGAGGAGGTAACTCCTTCCTCTCCCAGCTAACCCTTTCCCTGCTCCTCCTCTTCCTCCCCGGCTAAAACCATCCCCCAAAGCCATATTAGGCATATACCACTGTCCCTATTAACCCATCACTCCCTACCTCCCCCTTGGTCATGTCGCCCCTCCCCCCAAGTGGGTCCGTGGCTTTCTGTCCCGCTCTACTGTACCTGGAACCTGCACCCAGCTAGCAGCATAGCATATACAATTGAGATAACACAAAGCACATGGCATAAACAGTACATGGGCAAGTCCACCCTTTACACTATTATTACTTGATATCAGAAAGGCCTCTGTCTCGTGAATATATCTATTTGCAATTTTAGAGAAGTGGCATTTCCCTAGCCAATTTCTCTGTTGAATTTATGCTCTATATAGCAGCTCCTCAGCTTATGGCCATTGCAATGGCTCCTCTTTAAAGCCTTCCTTATCAAAAGGCTACTCGTCAAGGGTGTCACTTGCCCCCATTACTATTCCTCCTTGTAATTGAACCACTTGCAATTCACCTCCGCTTAAACTCAGACATTGGATAATGTCTGGATAATACGTCAATTCCGCACATGTTCGCAGATGACATTCTGCTGTGTTTAACTGCCCCACACACCTCTCTGCCAGTCCCACTCCATTCCATTAAGTGATTCAAACAAATTTCTGGCCTACAAATTAATCAGACAAAATTTCACACTATGAATATCTCAATCCCATACATCACCATTGAAAATTTTACAAGACTTTCCCTTTCAGTGGAGTAAAAACCACCTGAACTACTTAGATGCGCAATGGACAGCCAATATTTGTTACATAGTTACTTAGGTTGAAAAAAGACCTAGGTCCATCTAGTTCAACCTTCCTCCACCAATTCTACATTTGGTCACTAAGTCATTTATAACCAACAATGTTTTGTGTACTGTATAATCACCAGCAGCGTATAGCCTGGTGATTACATGGTGGCATGGGCCCCCTGACAGTATGTTTATAGGTGTTTCAAGTTTAAGTTGTGGCATTCAGCGGTGCCAAATTCAGTATGGGGAATGAAGGGTTAATTCCCTTCATGTGGTAACACGAGCAGGCTGCTGTGATTGGTCAGCCTGCTGCGTGGTGGTAATGGAAGTTGTTATGATGGGAATTTATGGGGTTAATCTGCCCCCTGTGAGTAACGCGAGCAGGCTGTGTGATTGGTCAGCCTGCTGCGCGCCAATTTTAAAGTCTGTCATTGGTGGACAGAGGTAAATATGCAGGAGACTTGCCTTTATAAGGAGTCAGCTGTGAGCCAGCTGTGTCAGTTTCCAGCTGTGAAGAAAGAAGAATCCAGATGGAGTCCCTCCTGGAGAAGATGATGGCTCGGGTCGGCGCAGCGGACGGCGAGGAGTGGCTGAAGAGGTGCCTGGCGCCGGTGAACGAAGCCGCCGAAGTGGTCCTGGATCCAGCTCCGGATCCCGCCGGCGTTCCTGCGCGGAGGGAAGAGCTTCTGCGGCCCGGAGATGGAGAAGATGTCCGGAGATCCCTGCGGATGAAGAGGAAGAAGAGCGACGTCGACTCACCGCCTGCATCCTGTTCCCAGCGGTCCGGCGGAGGGAGGAAGAGGTCGGCATCTGCTCGCGGTCGGCGCGGCGCGGAGAGGAAGGCGTCGGAGACATCGCGAGAGGCGGGAGTTCCAGCGAGAGGAGGGACCGGAGCATCGCGAGACCGCTCAAGAAGCCGACGGGATTTGGCCGCGTCATCAGGACGCGACTCCCAGAATGCCTGGCGGGCGATTATTCCGGAAGTCGCCGCCAGAGGTTCCGCTCCGGCTGCTGTGGCCGGTCACAGCAGAGATCCTGGGTCGCTTACAGGCCTGTACGCGCCGCCGGCCCCATTGCAAAAGAGCTCAGCTGGGGCTTTGGCGGCGGCGACGCAGGCCTGGAGCTCGACTGAAGAATCTGAAGAGGACGTCGCGGCAACATCCGTTCAACGCGATGGAAGGACCCTGGAGCGAGGACATGGTGAGAGCCCCCTTGCTGGAGCACCCAATGTTAGGGATAACGGTAAAGGACATTGTCATTAGGACTCTGTCTGAGCTACTTGGGGGGCCATGTAGTGCTTCCCCAGGCACCTGCTGCTGAAGTTTCTATTCAGGACAGGTTCCCTGGGGTGGCGGAACCTCATTTAAAGGAAGCACTGACATGTGATGTTTCCCCTTTGGGTTTTCATCTCAGTGCTTCCACTAAGGAAAAGATTTGGAGACAGGCGTATGTAGATATCTTTTCTCTTTTACCGGTTGCTAGGGAGCTGCAGCATAAAGTGGAGAAACCTGATGGAAAACAAGAGGTTGAGTCAGAGTGAAGGAAAAATTTAAATCATTTTATTCATGGTTGCAGGCTTTCTCCATTTATGCTGCAGTTCTTGGGGAAAAGTTTCCTAAATTTTGTTGTGGTTTGTTTCAACACCAAGATTGTATTCTGGAGGCTTATCGTAGTTTCGGTGGCTTAGCGTGGCTGAATTACGATGAGTCTTTCAGGCAGAAGTTGGCGGTTCACCCTGCTGTCAAGTGGGGTGTTAAAGATGTCGGGTTATGGCTGAATTTAATGCTGCCTCAGTAACAGAACCCTCACAGACAGCAGGTGGATGTCAATTCAAAAAGGGGGGGTGTGCTTTGCATTCGATGAGTCCTCATGCAAGTGGCAGGGTAACTGTCGCTTTCGACATGGGTGCTCGTTTTGTGGCGGGGCTCACCCCTTGCTTAAATGTTTTAAAAAGCATGGTCAGTCCACGGTACAGCCATCTGGTGTTAGGGAGCAGTTTTTCATAGGCTCAGACTCCAGTGAGCCTGGAAGGAATGCTCCCGTGGCTAGACCGTTTTCCAGACAGGCCGAAGGCAGCTCTGGTTCGTAGTGGGTTTCAGGCAGGTTTTCCTGTACCTTCTTTTGAAGGTATAGGTTGTAATGTAACTAAGAATTTACAATCAGTTGATAGCCATAAGGAGGTAGTCAGGTCACATATTGAAAAAGAACGGTTGTTGGGCAGGGTGTCTGGTCCTTTTGAATTTCCTCCGTTTACAAATCTTAGGATATCACCTTTGGGGGTTGTCCCCAAGAAGGAGGTTAATTCTTTTAGGATCATACATCCCCTGTCTTATCCAACAGGTAGCTCACTGAATGATGCTATTGATCCTAATGCATCTTCGGTGAGTTACACATCTTTTGATGAGGCAGTGGATTTTGTTACGGAAGTTTGGCCCGGTTTGTTCCTGGCCAAATCAGATATTCAGTCTGCCTTCCGGCTTCTGCCAATTAACCCCTTGGGTTTTAATTCTTTGGGTTTTTGTTTTGAGGGTTCTTTTTATTTTGACAGGTGCCTCCCTATGGGGTTTTCTTTATCATGTTATTATTTTGAGTCATTTTCCACGTTTTTGCATTGGGCAGTTCAAGAGGGGTTTTTCAGAGGGGGGTATGTTCCATTTTTTGGACGATTTCTTATTTGTTGGTAGGTCAGGACGTTGTTTGCAATTACTAAATAAATTTTTTGGGTTTGATGAAGTTTTTTGGGGTTCCGTTAGCTCATGATAAAACAGTTTCCCCTTGTACAGAGCTCGAGTTTTTAGGGATTGTTTTGGATTTGCAAAAAATGGAATTGAGACTCCCTGGCCAGAAGATTATGAAGTTAAAAGGCTGTATTGCGAGTTTTTTGTAGTGAAGAAAAAGTGTACCCTGCGAGAGCTCCAATCTCTGCTGGGTGGTTTGAACTTTGCATTAAGAATTTTGCCAATGGGGAGAGTGTTTTCAAGACGTTTGTATGATGCAACTAAGGGTGTTAGGTGTTCAGGTTCACACATTAGAATTTCGTGTGAGATGAGGAAGGATTTAAGAATTTGGTATGAATTTTTAGAAAGTTTCAACGGGATTAGCTGCGTTCAACAGGATTTTATGTTGTCTCAGGATCTCCTTTGGTTTACAGGGGTGTCTAAGGAAGTGGGGTTCGGTACGATTTTTCGTACACACTGGTGCTTTTCTTCATGGCCTTCATCTTGGTTGTCTGAAGGTTTGCTGGAGAAGCAGGTGTTATTGGAGCTTTTTCCGGTTTTTGTTTCAGTGCATATTTGGGGTAAGGAACTAGCGAATAAGAGGATTATACTCATATCACATTGTCAAGGTTTGGTTTTTGCTTTGAACACCTTGGTGGTGAAGTGTAGGTTTCTAGGTGGTATATTGCGAAAATTGGTCCTTTTGTGTTTGAGGTGGAATATTTGGTTGAAGGCTCGTTTTGCTTCTGAATGCACTAATGCTTCCGTTTTTTACCTCTCTTCTCAGCGGTTAGAGGAATTCAGGGAGAGTTCAGGAAAGATGGACCCCCTTTTGAATGCATGCCCGTCCCAGCTATGGGAGGCAATTTTTGGATTAGTAGCAGCTTCCATTAAAAATTCTATTGCACCAAGGACATGGAAAGCATACTCGGCTGCTTGGTTGGCTTGGAATCAATTTTGTGATTCCAGGAATCTGTTTCCCCACAAGTGTGATGTGTCTACAGCACTTGGTTTTTTGAATTTTTATGTTGGTTTAGGTTATCGTTATACCTTTTTGTATAAAACATTTTGTGGAATCTCTTTTTTCTTAAAATTATATGGTGAGGAGTCTCTATTAAGCTTATTTGCGGTTCGGCAGGCACTAAAGGGTTGTAAAAAAGGTTGTGTGGTGCCTGATCGCCGCAGGCCTATATCCGTGAATCTATTAGAAAGGTTATGGTTTATGTTGAGTGAAGTTTGTTTTAATAATTTTGAGTTATGTTTATTTCGTGCTGCTTTTGTGATTTGTTTCTTCGCAGCACTCAAGATAAGTGAGTTGTTGTCACATAGTCGGGTTTATATAGGAAGGATGTTAATGTATCTGACTCTGGTGCTGTGTTATTTATTAGTAGGTCAAAATTGGACCACCTTGGTAAAGGGTGTTCTGTGAAGTTGCGCCCTTTACGGGGTTCATGTATATGCCCCGTCACCAATTTATGTCAATGGCTTACTGTACGGGGGGATACCCCGGGTTTGTTGTTTTTACATGTAGATGGTTCTCCTGCCACTAAGTTTCATTTTAATGCAATATTAAAAAATGTATGGTTAAGTTGCAGCTAGATAGCTCCAACTTCTCATCACATTCTTTTCGGATCGGGGCGGCAACCGAGGCGGCAAGAGCTGGCCTCAAAGGAAAAAGAATTGGTAAAATTGGTAGATGGGCGTCAAAACGCTATCAGTTATATATACGCCCTAAGTTATTATAATTAATTTATTCTGTCTCTCTCCAATTCTAGGCCCAATGGTGATTTGGCTTGTAGGCCATTCGTTTATACACTGGGCGCAGAGGAGAGCGGCTTGTAGACGTTACACAGAGAACTTATCTTTTCAGTATGATCTGATAAATGTTTTTTGGTACGGTATAAGAGGGCTAAAATTTTCTAATTTAGTTGGCACCTTAAAAGGTATGCTGTTGACTCACCCGTATCCTGACCTTATTATTTTACACATTGGAGGGAATGACTTGGGTAAAATAAAGACATTGGACTTGTTATCTAATTTCCGCAGAGATTTTGCGCTCATAAAGAATCTTTTTCCTTATTCAGCATTGATTTTTTCTGAAATTGTACCGAGACTGGTCTGGAATGGCCAGCTTGCCTTTTTGGAAAAAATAAGGAAACGTGTCAATCGCGACATGGCAATATTTTTTGTTGGTTTGGGCGACTTCTCATATCGCCATAGTGATCTGGAAGGTTTTACGGTTGGCCTGTACAGGCAGATGGAGTACATCTCTCTGACGTTGGTCTGGACATTTTTAATGTGGGTATCCAGAATATGATAGAAAAATGGCTGCGGTGTTTGGGGGGGGCCTCGTATTGTTAATACTCGGCCGTTTGGGGAAAAATCGCCCAACTATGTTGGGTGGATTGTTGGTTTTATAAGTGGTTAATGGTACTTTATGGTGGTATTTATGGAATTTTATGGTTATTTAATTTTAATAATATGGTGAATTTAATTTATCAAGTTACCAATAATAAAACACCACGGCCATTTTTATCCAAATGTCATGTGTCTGAGTATTTATTCTTTATTAATGGTAAGTTAATTGGTTATAGTGGGCTTTATGCTACCATGTATAATCACCAGCAGCGTATAGCCTGGTGATTACATGGTGGCATGGGCCCCCTGACAGTATGTTTATAGGTGTTTCAAGTTTAAGTTGTGGCATTCAGCGGTGCCAAATTCAGTATGGGGAATGAAGGGTTAATTCCCTTCATGTGGTAACACGAGCAGGCTGCTGTGATTGGTCAGCCTGCTGCGTGGTGGTAATGGAAGTTGTTATGATGGGAATTTATGGGGTTAATCTGCCCCCTGTGAGTAACGCGAGCAGGCTGTGTGATTGGTCAGCCTGCTGCGCGCCAATTTTAAAGTCTGTCATTGGTGGACAGAGGTAAATATGCAGGAGACTTGCCTTTATAAGGAGTCAGCTGTGAGCCAGCTGTGTCAGTTTCCAGCTGTGAAGAAAGAAGAATCCCCCGCCCGCCCTCCCAGTGTAAAGTCATGGTTTTTAACTGTTTATTATTTTTTGTCGTGATGTTTTATTAGTTGGGGAAAAATCGCCCAACTATGTTGGGTGGATTGTTGGTTTTATAAGTGGTTAATGGTACTTTATGGTGGTATTTATGGAATTTTATGGTTATTTAATTTTAATAATATGGTGAATTTAATTTATCAAGTTACCAATAATAAAACACCACGGCCATTTTTATCCAAATGTCATGTGTCTGAGTATTTATTCTTTATTAATGGTAAGTTAATTGGTTATAGTGGCCTTTATGCTACCATGAGGAAATCATCCAGCCCTTTTTTAAAAGCTGTTATAGTGTCTGCCATTACTACTTCTTGTGGTAGTATATTCCACAGTCTGACCGCTCTAACTGTAAAGAACCCTTTCCTATTTAGCTGTCGGAATCGCTTTTCTTCCACTCGCAGTGAGTGCCCCCTGGTCCTTAGTATTGTCTTTGGAAGAAATAAGTCATGTGTCAGTCCTTTATATTGACCACACATGTATTTATACAGTCATGGCCAAAAGTTTTGAGAATGACACCAAAATTATATTTTCACATGATCTGTTGCCCTCTGGTTTTTAATTGTGTTTGTCTGATGTTTACATCACATACAGAAATATAATTGCAATCATATTATGAGTACCAAAAGGTTATATTGACAGTTAGAATGAGTTAATGCAGCAAGTCAGTATTTGCAGTGTTGACCCTTCTTCTTCAGGACCTCTGCAATTCTCCCTGGCATGCTCTCAATCAACTTCTAGACCAAATCCTGACTGATCGCTGTCCATTCTTGCATAAGCAATGCTTGCATTTTGCCAGAATTTGTTGATTTTTGTTTGTCCACCCGTCTCTTGATGATTGCCCACAAGTTCTCAATGGGATTAAGATCTGGGGAGTTTCCTGGCCTTGGACACAAAATCTCTATGTTTTGTTCCATGAGCCATTTAGTGATCACCTTTGCTTTATGGCAAGGTGCTCCATCATGCTGGTAAAGGCATTGTTGGGCGTCAAACTGCTCTTGGACAGTTGGGAGAAGTTGCTCTTGGAGGACATTCTGGTACCATTCTTTATTCATGGCTGTGTTTTTAGGCAAGACTGTGAGTGAGCCGATTCCCTTGGCTGAGAAGCAACCCCACACATGAATCGTTTCAGGATGCTTAACAGTTGGCATGAGACAAGACTGGTGGTAGCGCTCACCTCTTCTTCTCCTAATAAGCTGTTTTCCAGATGTCCCAAACAATCGAAAAGGGGATTCATCTGAGAAAATGACTTTACCCCAGTCCTCAGCAGTCCACTCCCTGTACCTTTTGCAGAATATCAGTCGGTCCCTGATGTTTTTTCTGGAGAGAAGTGGCTTCTTTGCTGCCCTCCTTGAAACCAGGCCTTGCTCAAGCAGTCTCCGTCTCACAGTGCGTGCAGAAGCACTCACACCAGCCTGCTGCCATTGCTGAGCTAGCTCGGCACTGCTGGTAGTCCGATCCCGCAGCTGAAACAGTTTTAAGATACGGTCCTGGCATTTGCTGGTCCTTCTTTGGCGCCCTGGAGCCTTTTTGGCAACAATGGAAGCTCTCTCCTTGAAGTTCTTGGTGATGCGATAGATTGTTGACTGAGGTGCAATCTTTGTAGCTGCAATACTCTTCCCTGTTAGGCCATTTTTGTGCAGAGCAATGATGGCTGCACGTGTTTCTTTAGAGATAACCATGGTTAACTGAAGAGAAACAATGTTACCAAGCACCAGCCTCCTTTTTAAAGTGTCCAGTGGTGTCATTCTTACTTAATAATGACTGATTGATCGCCAGCCCTGTCCTCATCAACACCCAAACCTGCGTTAATGGAACAATCACTAAAACAATGTTAGCTGCTCCTTTTAAGGCAGGAATGCAATGATGTTGAAATGTGTTTTGGGGGTTAAAGTTCATTTTCTTAGCCAATATTGACTTTGCAAGTAATTGCTGTTAAGCTGATCACTCTTTATGACATTCTGGAGTATATGCAAATTGCCATTAGAAAAACTTAAGCAGTAGACTTTGTAAAAATTAATATTTGTAGCATTCTCAAAACTTTTGGCCATGACTGTACATATAAATGAGATCTCCTCTGAGACGTCTTTTCTCTAAGCTAAACATATCTAACTTTTTCAACCTGTCATCATACGGGCGGCCTCCATTCGTTGTAGTAGTCTAGTTGCCCGCCTTTGAACTGACTCTATCTTTTGAATGTCCTTTTTAAAATGTGGAGCCCAAAACTGTATCCCATATTCCAGATGTGGCCTTACAAGTGATTTATAGAGGGGCAACAATAAGTTGGGATCACAACTAGTGATGAGCGAGTACTAAAAAGCTCGGGTGCTCGAAGCTCGGGCCGAGCCTCCCAAGATACTCGTGTACTCGGCCCGAGCACCGAGCCCAATGTTATCCTATGGGAGACCCGAGTATTTTTGTGAAATGACCCCCCGGCAGCATGGAGAAACCCTAAAAATGTCACAAAAGTCTCAGAAGAGTGCTCAAATGACATGGCATCAGCATGGGGAAGACCCCTTGAAGCATTTATCACTCAAAAGTCACAGATGTGAACAATTTTGTCCGAGTTTTACGCCATTTTTACGGACTCACCAGAAAACCTTCCAAAATGACACCAAAATGAATTTTCATGGCGGAAATGTTAAGGGCACATACCCAATAGTGAGATAGAGCTGGTGTATGTTACTTTTTGAGATTAATACATGAAAGATTTTACATGAAAACCTTGTGTGGCACTCCGATGTCCAAAACGCACGTTTTGTGCTTTTTACTAGCGATGTCGGTCATTTTTTTTTTTTTATTCTATCTCCCTCAGTCCGTCGGTCTGTCTCTCTCTGTCTTGTCTGTCCCCCTCTCACAGTCTGTCGGTCAGTTCCCCCCCCTCTCTCTTACTTACCGTTCCCCGATCACTGCCGCGGCGCTGCACAGCTGTTCAAACTCCGGTGGCTTTTCCTCTTTTGAAAAAGCTGGCCGCTCATTAATCAATCTCCTATTCCCTGCTGTCCTGCTTTTCGGCGCCTATGATTGGTTGCAGTGAGACACGCTCCCACACTGAGTGACAGCTGTCTCACTGCAACCAATCACAGCAGCCGGTGTGTGTATACTGTGCAGTGAAATAAATAATTAAATAATTAAAAAAAACGGCATGCGGTCCCCCCAATTTTAATACCAGCCAGATAAAGCCATACGGCTGAAGGCTGGTATTCTCAGGATGGGGAGCTCCACGTTATGGGGAGCCCCCCACCCTAACAATATCAGTCAGCAGCCGCCCAGAATTGCCGCATACATTAGATGCGACAGTTCTGGGGCTGTACCCGGCTCTTCCCGATTTACCCTGGTGCGTTGGCAAATCGGGGTAATAAGGAGTTAATGGCAGCCCATAGCTGCCACTAAATCCTAGATTAATCATGTCAGGCGTCTCCCCGAGATTCCTTCCATGATTAATCTGTAAATTACAGTTAAAAAACACACACACCCGAAAAATCCTTTATTAGAAATAAAAAACACTAACAAAGTCCCTCATTACCAATTTATTAACCCCGACAAACCCTCCATGTCCGGCGTACTCCACAGTCCTCCAGCGTCGCGTCCAGCTCTGCTGCATGGAAGTGACAGGAGCTGCAGAAGACACCGCCGCTCCGGTCACCTCCACGCAGCTAATGAGATGAGTAGCGCGATCAGCTGCTGTCACTGAGGTTACCTGGATCCAGCGGTGGATGCAGCGGTGGCCGCGGGTAACCTCAGTGACAGCTCAGCTGATCGCGCTACTCACCGCCGCTCCAGTCAGCTCCATGCACCAACTGAGGTGAGTAGAGCGATCAGCTGCTGTCACTGAGGTTAATCGCGGCACCGCTGGATCCAGCGGTGGCCGGGAGTTACCTGACTGACAGCAGCTGATCGCGCTATTCCCTTCATTAGCTGCGTGGAGGTGACCGGCGGCTTTTACTATTTTGAAAAAGCCGGCCGCTCATTAAACAATCTCCTATTCCCTGCTTTCCCCGCCCACCGGTGCCTATGATTGGTTGCAGTGAGACACGCCCCCACGCTGAGTGACAGGTGTCACACTGCACCCAATCACAGCAGCCGGTGGGCGTGTCTATACTGTGCAGTAAAATAAATTAATAAATAATTAAAAAAAAACGGCGTGCGGTCCCCCCCATTTTAATGCCAGCCAGATAAAGCCATACGGCTGAAGGCTGGTATTCTCAGGATGGGGAGCTCCACGTTATGGGGAGCCCCCCAGCCTAACAATATCAGTCAGCAGCCGCCCAGAATTGCCGCATACATTATATGCGACAGTTCTGGGGCTGTACCCGGCTCTTCCCGATTTGCCCTGGTGCTTTGGCAAATCGGGGTAATAAGGAGTTAATGGCAGCCCATAGCTGCCACTAAATCCTAGATTAATCATGTCAGGCGTCTATGAGACACCCTCCATGATTAATCTGTAAGTTACAGTAAATAAACACACACACCCGAAAAATCCTTTATTAGAAATAAAAAACACACACACATTCCCTGGTTCACCACTTTAATCAGCCCCAAAAAGCCCTCCATGTCCGGCGTCATCCAGGATGTTCCAGCGTCGCATCCTGCGCTGCTGCATAGAGGTGACCGGAGCTGCAGAAGACACCGCCGCTCCGGTCACTTCCACGCAGCAAATGAGGTGAGTAGCGCGATCAGCTGAGCTGTCACTGAGGTTACCCGCCGTCACTGGATCCAGTGACAGCGGGTAACCTCAGTGACAGCTCAGCTGATCGCACGGCTGTCTTCATTAGCTGCGTGGAGGTGACCGGAGCGGCGGTGTCTTCTGCAGCTCCTGTCACTTCCATGCAGCAGAGCTGGACGCGACGCCGGAGTCCGTGGAGTACGCCGGACATGGAGGGTTTGTCGGGGTTAATAAATTGGTAATGAGGGACTTTGTTAGTGTTTTTTATTTCTAATAAAGGATTTTTCGGGTGTGTGTGTTTTTTAACTGTAATTTACAGATTAATCATGGAAGGAATCTCGGGGAGACGCCTGACATGATTAATCTAGGATTTAGTTGCAGCTATGGGCTGCCATTAACTCCTTATTACCCCGATTTGCCAACGCACCAGGGTAAATCGGGAAGAGCCGGGTACAGTCCCAGAACTGTCGCATATAATGTATGCGGCAATTCTGGGCAGCTGTTGGCTGATATTGTTAGGGTGGGGGGCTCCCCATAACGTGGAGCTCCCCATCCTGAGAATACCAGCCTTCAGCCGTATGGCTTTATCTGGCTGGTTTTAAAAATGGGGGGAACCGCACGCCGTTTTTTTTAATTATTTAATAAATAATTAAAATTAATAATTACAATTAATAAATAATTAAAAAAAACGGCGTGCGGTTCCCCCCATTTTTAAAACCAGCCAGATAAAGCCATACGGCTGAAGGCTGGTATTCTCAGGATGGGGAGCTCCACGTTATGGGGAGCCCCCCACCCTAACAATATCAGCCAACAGCCGCCCAGAATTGCCGCATACATTATATGCGACAGTTCTGGGACTGTACCCGGCTCTTCCCGATTTGCCCTGGTGCGTTGGCAAATCGGGGTAATAAGGAGTTATTGGCAGCCCATAGCTGCCAATAAGTCCTAGATTAATCATGTCAGGCGTCTATGAGACACCCTCCATGATTAATCTGTAAGTTACAGTAAATAAACACACACACACCAGAAAAAATCCTTTATTAGAAATAAAAACACACACATATACCCTGGTTCACCACTTTAATCAGCCCGAAAAAGCCCTCCATGTCCGGCGTAATCCAGGATGATCCAGCGTCGCATCCAGCGCTGCTGCATGGAGGTGACCGGAGCCGCAGCACACACAGCCGCTCCGGTCACCTCCACACAGCAAATGAACACAGCCGCGCGATCAGCTGCTGTCACTGAGGTTACCCGCGGCCACCGGTGGATGCAGCGGTGACAGCGGGTAACCTCAGTGACAGCAGCTGATCGCGCGGCTGTGTTCATTTGCTGTGTGGAGGTGACCGGAGCGGCGGTGTCTGCTGCAGCTCCGGTCACCTCCATGCAGCAGCGCTGGATGCGACGCTGGATCATCCTGGATTACGCCGGACAAGGAGGGCTTTTTGGGGCTGATTAAAGTGGTGAACCAGGGAATGTGTGTGTGTTTTTTATTTCTAATAAAGGATTTTTTCTGGTGTGTGTGTGTTTATTTACTGTAACTTACAGATTAATCATGGAGGGTGTCTCATAGACGCATGACATGATTAATCTAGGACTTATTGGCAGCTATGGGCTTCCAATAACTCCTTATTACCCCGATTTGCCAACGCACTAGGGTAAATCGGGAAGAGCCGGGTACAGTCCCAGAACTGTCGCATATAATGTATGCGGCAATTCTGGCCAGCTGCTGACTGATATTGTTAGGGTGGGGGGCTCCCCATAACGTGGGGCTCCCCATCCTGAGAATACCAGCCTTCAGCTGTATGGCTTTATCTGGCTGGTATTAAAATTGGGGGGGGGACCGCACGCCGTTTTTTTAATTATTTATTTATTTATTTTACTGCACAGTATAGACACGCCCACCGGCTGCTGTGATTGGGTGCAGTGTGACACCTGTCACTCAGCGTGGGGGCGTGTCTCACTGCAACCAATCATAGGCGCCTGTGGGCGTGGAAAGCAGGGAATATGAGATGGCTGTGTACAGAGCACAGCGCGCCGGCCGGTATAAAGGCTCGGTCACGCTGTGCAGGCCGGCCAATCACTGCAATTCCACAACTAACAGGGCTGTGGCATTGCAGTGGTCTGCCAGCCAATCCCTGCATGAGGGCTGGCTCTCAAAAGAGCGCCAACATGCAGGGATGAAGACCACGAGTAAAGCACGAGTATTGCAAAATTACTCGGTACCCGCCGAGCAGCCCGAGTACAGTGATACTCGTGCGAGTACCGAGTAGTTACAAGCATGCTCGCTCATCACTAATCACAACATCTAATCTCTCTTTTTATACACCCTAAAATCTTGTTTGCTTTAGCAGCTGCTGCCTGACATTGAGTGCTGCTGCTCAGCTTATTTGTAATGAGAATACCCAAGTCCTTCTCCTGTTCTGTAGTCCCGAGTTTACTTCCATTTAATGTATACGCAGCTATAGGATTACTCCGTCCTAGGTGCATTACTTTACATTTATCAACATTAAATCTCATTTGCCAAGTATCTGCCCATTCTGACATCTTATCCAGATCTTTTTGTAATATTGTACTATCAAGGTCAGTTTTTAATATACTACATAGTTTGGTGTCATCAGCAAAGACTGACACATTACTATCAATCCCATCCACAAGGTCATTAATAAAGAGATTAAAAAGAATCAGTCCAAGCACAGATCCCTGCGGCACCCCACTGCTGACTATAGCCCATTTAGAGAATGTACCATTTATGACTACTCTTTGTTTCCTATCTTTTAGCCAATTCCTTACCCAGTTGCATATAGTTTCCCCTAGTCCTTGCTTCTGGAGCTTTAGTATAAGGCTATTATGTCGTACAGTATCAAATGCCTTTGCAAAGTCCAAATAAATCACATCAGCTGCATTACCAATATTCAGGTTTGCACTTACCCCCTCATAGAACCCCAACAGGTTGGTTAGACATGACTTATCTTTCATGAATCCATGCTGTTTGTCAGTTATCATATTATTTTCTGCAATATATTTTTGCATGTCATCCCTTAAAATGCCCTCAAAAATTTTGCATACTACTGATGTCAGGCTTACTAGATGGTAGTTGCCTGGATCTACCCTCTTACCTTTCTTAAATATCGGTACCACATCAGCAATCCTCCAATCCTGAGGCACCAACCCTGTTACAAGTGAGTCTAAGAAGATGAGATACAGCGGTCTGTCGATTACGGAGCTCAATTCCCTCAATATTCATGGATGAATGCCATCTGGCCCTGGAGATTTGTCAATATTTAATTTACTCAGACGTAGGCGTACTTCATCTTGTGTTAAAGTAATTATATCGGGTGGTGAACTTTGATTTTTCACTTGTTGAATGATTCCTGGTACAGTCAGTTCCTTGGTGAACACAGATGTGAAATGCCTATTTAATATCTCAGTCATTTGTTTGTCCTCTATAACTAACATGTTATTATATTTTAAGGGGCCAATACTATCTTTTGTTTTCCTTTTGGCATTAATGTATTTATAAAAGATTTTGGGATTTATATTAAGGTCATTGGCGATTTTTGTTTCAGTAGCTAGTTTTGCTTGTTTCATTTCTTTTTTACATTTCCTATTGATATCTTTTTACTTCTGAAATGCTATTTCTGTATTCTTAGCCTTTAAGATTTTAAACGCCCTTTGTTTTTGTTTTATTATATTTTGTACAGTCTTATTTATCCATAGTGGTTTCTTTTTATTCCTGGACATTTTGTTACCAGAGGGTATACATTTTTTAAAGGACTATAGTAGTATATTCTTAAACTTACCCCATTTATGTTCGGTATCCCCCAGTTACCATGACTTTGTCCCAATCTACACCTTTAAGCTCTTGCCTTAATTTGTTGAAATCAGAATATTGAATCCATGTTTTCCACAAACTACCCCCAAAACCTCCGTATATTGCGCTCCCTACTCCAAACTGTCATGCGGTGTCCAGCTTTGCATTCGCTGGGTGTCATGGTGGCGTCGGACTCTGTTCACACTGCAGAGTCGGACAAGTAGCCTGAGATCTTTTAGTTGTACAGCCTGTCATGGATGTCGGCTATGTTTTGCTTCACTGCTCTCCTGTACAGCAGGAGTTAATTTCTGCTGGTGGTTTCTAGAAGCTCAGGCTGCTAATGACCACTCACAGCCGTTTTCACCCTTTATAAGATTCTGGATCCTGTTGCTGGTTGCTGGATATAGCTTCAGCATTGTTCCTGCATATCGGTCCTTATTGAAGTGATCCAGAGCCTGGTGATCCGTTGTTTGCTGCGGAAATATCCCCGTTGTTAGTTTATTTCCTTCCTGTGTTAATTTCCCCCTGGGTTCGTATTGTCTCTCCCTTGTGTCTGTCTGCAGTGTGCATGAGTTTTGACTCTTTCCCCTGTCTATTTTATTTGTGGGGCCTCTCTTGGGTTGCGGGGAGAGGGGGGTGTAACAGGAGTTAGGGACATGCTGGGGGCCCAGACCTAGCTACTATCAAGCTTATCTCTGGGATAAGGGACAGCTTAGGGTCCTTAGTTTGAGAGTCAGCTTAGAGGTCCATCTTCTGTTACCCTGATTCCCTGTGACACAAACTTGGGGAAACCCCTCTACTGGTTGAGCCGCATACGGTTGCTTAAAATGACACTTCTCCCAAAATTACTCTACTTATTTTGTGTACTGCTAATCCCTGTTCCATCCTATTACCTAAGATTAACCCAATACTTAATTAACACCTGTGTGTGGAAAGCTGACCTTCCCAGAGTTAACAGAGCCAATCCATATCATCACTGCATGAAAGGAGGTCTGGGAATACCAAACACCACCAAGCAACCCAATTAGCTCATTTAACTCTACATCACATGTATACTGAACCTCCTCATGTAGGAGTTTTCTCTGTAAATAGGATCACATTCGGCCATGCAAGTCAAGGGGTCCGTGAAAAAAAAAAATCGGACCGCACTCGGATGACAGAATGGAGAAGATGAAGACATTTTTTTCAATCTTCTTCTCATCTGAGAAAATTGAATCCCACTCTGATCACGCTGATCAGCACTCTGATCACACTCTTTTCAGCACTCCGATCAGCATTCTGATCACACTCTTTTGAGCACTCTGATCAGCATTCTGATCACACTCTTTTCAGCACTCCGATCAGCATTCTGATCACACTCTTTTCAGCACCCTGATCACACACTGATCAGCACTCTGATCAGCACACTGATTACACTCTGATCAACACTCTTTTCATCACTCTGATCAGCACTCCGATTACACTCTTTTCAGCACTCTGATCACACTCTGATCACACACTGATCAGCACTCTGATCAGCACTCTGATCAGCACTCTGATCAGCACTCTGATCATAGTGTGATTAGCATAATCATACCAGTTTTCTTGAATGAGAGAGGACAGTCGTCTGACCCTAACAGTGCAAATCACTGAGCCAGTGTGCTACTCTAAGGAAAAGTTGCCAATATCCCATTTCTGGACAACTCCATTAAGGGCAAGTTTAGACTTTATCTGTAATAGGAGCTTTTATGTCACAGAGGGACGTGTGTACAGTTTATTTTTACATTAAAGACCCTTTTGTTAGAAAGTGTGTATAGTCTTTGCTGCCCTCTGGTGGTTACATGTCAATTTACAGAGACTCATCATTGCAGATGACCTGAATATAATGGCTGACAATCTGTGTATATTACAGCGCGTTTCGCAGTGTACTCAGGCTGTAGGGATCTGCGCTACGTTAACAACCACTATGGACTCTGTGATAGTGCCTGCCTATGCTATGGAGCTGTACTGTCCCATTCACTGGGCGCTATTTGGTGTATAAAAGAGTATGTATACCGGGCAATATATTGGTAAATCACATCAATGTGTTATGATATATAAACTCTACTATCATACATATATTCTGCGGTATTAATCTCTGTATGTAGCCACGTCATCTTTTTACCTGTGGTTGGGGGCAGCCTTCTACCTGAAGTAAAACATGATTCTGCCGGGAGACGGACACGTTCCTATAATATTCAACAAGTTTGTTGAGTGACTTGAATTTTTCTGACCATAAGCTGTAATTTCCTGACTTGTCTCTTATGACTTTGAAGTGTTGCACATCGGTCTCGTGCCTATGAAAAAAATGGAACAATGACAAATAGTGTAAAAACAATTGAATAGCTAATAATTCCTAAATAAGCCATTTCATAACTATAATGGGGGCAAGTGCACTTGGAGTCTAGAAAATCAGTCACAGAGGGAAATATCAATGTTTTCCATTTGCATGGATGACATCAGTTGGCGGCAGAATGACATCACTCTATTGCCTGTCCTGCGTCAGGCTGCAAACTGCATGAAAAAGTAGCAGAACCATGTTCTAAGTGACACAAAGAGCGGCACATATCCAGTCCTTACTGAAGCCCCTTAGTATTTTTACCCCATATGATACACCTGTCACAGTCCCCATAGAGTATGATACCCCCCACATGCAGTATGATACCCCCACAGTGAATTTGCATCCACAAGTACAGTATGATGACCCCAGTCACCCCACCACAGTATAATTTTCCCTACACACCTCACCACTCAGTATAATGCTCCCACAGCTCCCCTATACACAGTAATCAGAATCCCACAATGTCTGTCTGCTATTTCATCCTTTTTCTTTGCTCAATTTCTAAAACTGAACATGAGCAAAGCAAAATTCATTATCTTTCCTCCTCCTCACTCCACCCCCCCCCCAATTGAGCTATCCATCAAAGTCAATGGCTTCACACTTTCCCCAGTCCCACATGCTCGCTGGCTGGGAGTAACTCTAGACTCTGATCTCTCTTTCAAGTCACACATCCAAGCTCGCTTCACCTCCTGCCACCTCCAACTCAAAAAAATTTCCCACGAAGCTGTAAAATCACTAGTGCATGTCCTTATTGTCTTCCGCCTGGATTATTTCAACCTCCTGCTCTGTGGCCTCCCTTCTAACAGTCTCGCACCCCTACAATCTATTCTATACTATGCTGCCCGGCTAATCCACCTGTCCACCTGCTACTCCCCGACGTTTCCTCTCTGCCAATCCATTCACTGGTTCCACATTGCCCAAGAACTCCAGTTCAAAACCCTAACTATAACCTACAAAGCCATCCACAACCTGTCTCCTCCCTACATCTGTGACCTAGTCTCCCGGTACTTACCTGCTGTAACCTCCGAACCTCACAACATCTCCATCTCTACTCCCCTCTCATCTCCTCTTCCCACCATCGCATCCAAGATTTCTCCCGTGCCTCCCCCCTACTCTGGAATGCTCTGCCACAACATATCAGACTCTTGCCTACCTTGGAAAGCTTCAAAAGGAACCTGAAGACTCCACTCTTCTGACAAGCCTACAACCTGCCGTACCCCTCAGTCCACCATAGCACCAAACCACCATCTGTACCTTCACCTACTGTATCCTCAACCGTTCCCTGTAGACTGTGAGCTCTTGCAGGCAGGGATCTCTCTCTTCCTGTACCAGTCTGTGCCTTTTATTGTTTATCATTATACTACTTGTCCCTATTTTACATGTAAAATCCCTTTTTGTCCCTTTTTTACATGTAAAGCATCATGGAATAAATGGTGCTATAATAATAATAAATAATAATAATAATGATAATTATATTAATAATAATAATGGCCCACATAGACGCATGAAAGCAGAATAATGGCCACACAGCTCCACTATACACAATAATATGGCCCCATAGCCCCTATATACAGTATATTAGCCACCACAACCCACTCACTCAGTACAATGCCCTCCCAGCATCTGTGGCGCCCCAGGACCTGGTCGCCACAACAGCATTGCCCTTCCAAAGGGTTAATGCTGAGCCTGGAGGTAATGGGGAGGTCCATTGGCCAGCAAGTTTAACATCCACCGCAGTTCTCCCTCTGGCCAGCAGGGGGAGCTCTGAACCTGGAATTCCAGGGAGCCTTCCTCAAGTCTGACCTGAGGGAGGAAGTAGAGTGCAGTCTGTAGAGAGAAGTGATAGTGAGCAGACGCAGAGTGTGCTGTCCTGTGGATCTGGGGCCTAGAGCTAGAGCAGCTTGGCCCAGGGAAGCAGGAGTAGCAGAGAGGCAGCGAAGAGACTCGGACATCGGAGTCTGTGGCCACCAGGGCTTAAAATACTCCCTGGTAGCCGAATCCGAAGGGCAGGAGAGCTGCAAGCACCTGGCCCATAAACTTCCCGAAGGTACAGCTCCAGCATCAGGGCCCGGTGTGGACTCCAGCAGAGAAGCACCAGAGAGGGCCTGCGCAGCCTACTACAGAGGGAAAGGGACGTACCATCGGTCCCAGCAGCAAAGAGGGCCATTGCTGGATTCAGAGAAGCAGGGTCCTATCATAACAAAGAAAAGCACAGGAGTAGGCCTCATACTCAGCTGGCCAGAAAGATCACCCCAAGTACTTCCAGGCCGACCGGATCCCCATCACCACCTGTGACAGTCTCCCAGGACTGGACTGTTCCTAAAGTAAAAGAGGAAAAGGTAAAGAGACTGTTGTTTGTGCCTGGTTCTTTCATTGCCTGTCGGCCCTGCACCGTGTTAGCCACACAACACCATAGACTTTCACGAGCACTAACAGTGTTCCCGGGGTTCCGCTCCACCTGTGGGGAGCAGTACCACCATTGCTGCCATAACATCACCCCGGAGGCCTCACACAGCAGCGGCGGCTTAATAGCCGCAGACCACAGGTGGCGTCACGAAACATATACTTTAATTGCTCCCAAGTCACCAGCCCTATTACAACTGACACCCACCAGGGCCACGGAGTCGGACCCCGCCACCACTGACGTCCCCCGGACTAGTCCGGCCCGGCACCGGGTGTCCCATAGCCCTGGGGTGGGCGAGTCACATCCCTATAAAATAGTGTGATATTGGCTCTCATAGACCCTGCAGACCCCTATATGCATTAACACGAGAACTACTGAGGTAGTCATTTTGACTACTTTGCACCATGTATTTCTATATAGGTGTCACGAGTCCAGTAGTTCTAGTGTTAAGAGGCCCAGTAGCCTCTACATGTACTAACAAAGTAAAAAATAACAACTCACCTAGCCTTCAGACCCCTGGTGCGCTGCTCTGTTCATGCTGTATATGGACTGAGGCTCTGCAGAGAAGGTGCGATCTAGTAACGTCATTGTGCCTGCTGCATTGAGCCTCAGACGCACTAGCTAAACAGTAGAGGAGGGAGCCGTTGACTGTCTTCTCCATCTTTGTATTCACTGGTATCCGCTTCCTGAGAGCATACTAGTTTGGAGTACAGATGATGGCAGTGAAAGGGTCAGAACCTATGTACTCCTTTGTGCTTATCAGAACAATCTCCTGCAGCAGGATTATCCTCAGAGTAAGGCCTCATTCACATGTCTGATTTTTGCATATGAGCGCTGTCCATGTTTTTCATTCATACTAATGATAATCTATGGGGCTGTGCATGTGTCCGATATTTTTTCCTCGGACTGAGTGGTCAACATAAAAATTGGAGACATGTTCTAAGAGAAAAGCTAATAATAATAATAATGCCTATCATCTAGGTTCATCCATTCTGTAGATTTTGCAGAAAGACAAATCCGCAGCACTTTTGACCCATGTGGTATCTTAGAATTGATCATAGCTTGAAAAAAGTTTACACACCTGCATTTCCAATCATTACCACCAGATGTCTCTCTCTTACAGTAAATCAAATTGATCGGTAAAAATAATTTTATTTTTACTCCAGCATTATCATTATTCATCCTTCATGAGCACAGCCCTGTGATGCATCATGACCCTGTCTCGTTCTATGAACCAGAATCGGAGATTGATCTGGCAAGGTCACTAGCTTAGGAAGTATGAGAGTGTTCATTAACACCTACAGGGCATTACCAATATATGATGCTTTCTAATGCTTTACCAAGCACTCAACTGAACTGTATAGTAATTCTTATTCACTTTGCTTTAAATGTCTGAATCCTATGAGTCAGACCAAAGACCTGCTAATATCCATCGGGACTGGCCTCGAAAGATATCAGGAATTGGCATCTCAAATAGTGTGGCTCTCACTAACACAATGTGCGCATTTAATAAAATATTCAGGCTTACACCTGCTGTTTATTCCAAAGCAGCATAAAAATATATATTACAAGTGAAAAAAATGTATAGGTATATAAATGCCCTGGAAGTATATATTATATATAGCAGGGACGTCAAACTCAAATACACAGACGGCCAAAGTTAAAAACTTGGACAAAATCATGGGCCAATCTAGTCGCTGGTCCCACATAAATAAAGAATGTACGTCTGGAACATCATGGTGTGAACAAGGTGCAAGACTCAAAAATATACAATGTACATTCTTTAATTAGTATGCATTTTCTGTCTGAGAACCCTGCCTTACCCATAGCCATTAGGAATAACGTTTGGAACACCATTCTAAGTCTGAACTGGGTGCAAAAACCTAAAAAAACATCACTATGGGGAGATAAGGTATGCACACCAGTGACTATGTAAGGGGAATACATGAAATAGCAGAAACTGCTGTGTGAATACTGACTTGAAAAATCCAATAGCTATATGCAAGAGTGAAAATGTGAAAAATGGAATCTGCATTACTGCCATTGGATTTTTCAAGTCAGTATTCACACAGCAGTTTCTGCTATTTCATGTATTCCCCTTACATAGTCACTGGTGTGCATACCTTATCTCCCCATAGTGATGTTTTTTTAGGTTTTTGCACCCAGTTCAGACTTAGAATGGTGTTCCAAACGTTATTCCTATTTGCTAGTATTTTTTCGTTTGTGAACCCACCCCACTCACACCTATTGCCAATCCATATCATACGCATGGATAGCCTGGGTCTCAGCTTCCCATACACGGTAAGTTTTTTAACTGCATGAGAGGACACACACAAGCTAGGGACCCCAACGTAGAGAAATACTTTGGCGTAGTGTTGGGGCTCTATTGCATTGATCAATTCAGTAGCTAAATTTCTCTTGATTCATATGTTCATGGCAGTAATGCAGATTCCATTTTTCACATTTTCACTCTTGCATATAGCTATTGGATTTTTCAAGTCAGTATTTACCCATAGCCATGTCTCATTTCACATACAGTTAGGTCCAGAAATATTTGGACAGTGACACAATTTTCGCGAGTTGGGCTCTGCATGCCACCACATTGGATTTGAAATGAAACCTCTACAACAGAATTCAAGTGCAGATTGTAACGTTTAATTTGAAGGTTTGAACAAAAATATCTGATAGAAATTGTAGGAATTGTACACATTTCTTTACAAACACTCCACATTTTAGGAGGTCAAAAGTAATTGGACAAATAAACCAAACCCAAACAAAATATTATTATTTTCAATATTTTGTTGTGAATCCTTTGGAGGCAATCACTGCCTTAAGTCTGGAACCCATGGACATCACCAAACGCTGGGTTTCCTCCTTCTTAATGCTTTGCCAGGCCTTTGCAGCCGCAGCCTTCAGGTCTTGCTTGTTTGTGGGTCTTTCCGTCTTAAGTCTGGATTTGAGCAAGTGAAATGCATGCTCAATTGGGTTAAGATCTGGTGATTAACTTGGCCATTGCAGAATGTTCCACTTTTTTGCACTCATGAACTCCTGGGTAGCTTTGGCTGTATGCTTGGGGTCATTGTCCATCTGTACTATGAAGCGCCATCCGATCAACTTTGCGGCATTTGGCTGAATCTGGGCTGAAAGTATATCCCGGTACACTTCAGAATTCATCCGGCTACTCTTGTCTGCTGTTATGTCATCAATAAACACAAGTGACCCAGTGCCATTGAAAGCCATGCATGCCCATGCCATCACGTTGCCTCCACCATGTTTTACAGAGGATGTGGTGTGCCTTGGATCATGTGCCGTTCCCTTTCTTCTCCAAACTTTTTTCTTCCCATCATTCTGGTACAGGTTGATCTTGGTCTCATCTGTCCATAGAATACTTTTCCAGAACTGAGCTGGCTTCATGAGGTGTTTTTCAGCAAATTTAACTCTGGCCTGTCTATTTTTGGAATTGATGAATGGTTTGCATCTAGATGTGAACCCTTTGTATTTACTTTCATGGAGTCTTCTCTTTACTGTTGACTTAGAGACAGATACACCTACTTCACTGAGAGTGTTCTGGACTTCAGTTGATGTTGTGAACGGGTTCTTCTTCACCAAAGAAAGTATGCGGCGATCATCCACCACTGTTGTCATCCGTGGACGCCCAGGCCTTTTTGAGTTCCCAAGCTCACCAGTCAATTCCTTTTTTTCTCCGAATGTACCTGACTGTTGATTTTGCTACTCCAAGCATGTCTGCTATCTCTCTGATGGATTTTTTCTTTTTTTTCAGCCTCAGGATGTTCTGCTTCACCTCAATTGAGAGTTCCTTAGACCGCATGTTGTCTGGTCACAGCAACAGCTTCCAAATGCAAAACCACACACCTGTAATCAACCCCAGACCTTTTAACTACTTCATTGATTACAGGTTAACGAGGGAGATGCCTTCAGAGTTAATTGCAGCCCTTAGAGTCCCTTGTCCAATTACTTTTGGTCCCTTGAAAAAGAGGAGGCTATGCATTACAGAGCTATGATTCCTAAACCCTTTCTCCGATTTGGATGTGAAAACTCTCATATTGCAGCTGGGAGTGTGCACTTTCAGCCCATATTATATATATAATTGTATTTCTGAACATGTTTTTGTAAACAGCTAAAATAACAAAACTTGTGTCACTGTCCAAATATTTCTGGACCTAACTGTATATAGCTTGGTCCTTTGCTTCCCATACAGAGCAAGTTTTTAACTGCAGGTGAGGTTACACGTAGGTTAGGGACCCCAACAATAGAGATTACCTTGGCGTTTGGTTTTTGGGCTCCTTTCCATTGATCAATACAATGGCTAAACATCTCTCATTCCTATTATTCATAGCAGTAATGCACATACCATTTTCACGTTTTTCACTTTTTTCAGAAAGTGCATTGTATTTTTCAGTCTACAATTTCCATAGCAGTTCTGCTTTTCATTATTCCCCTATACATTGTGACTGGTGTGCAACTCTTTATCCTATTGTTTTGCTGGTCCCACATAGCCCTCCAAACAGAATAATGGGCCCCACATAGCCCTCCATACAGAATAATGGGCACCACATAGTCGTACATACAGAAAAATGGGCACCTAGCATCGCGGGCCAAATAAAATCAGCCTGTACTCCAGATTTGGCCCGTGTTCCAGAGTTTGACATATGTGTATTAGAGCTTCATACCTGTAGCTTGCAGGCCCCATAAATGTATTGCTTGGTCTGGGTGACAAACAAAGGAAGACGTTTACACAAATTGCAGAAATTGATCTGTTTTGGAAAATGTGGGAATGGATAGAGCATGCTATGTACCAACTAGGAGGGAGACAGCAATCAATGCGTCTAGACTAGAGTATAGGTATTAAGCCAGTGAATAATGGCAGCTGCATGTTAAAGACGAGCTGTCACCAAGTCAAAAGTGATCAGGTTTTGCTCTAATTTTATTCCTGCTGTTCCCCCGGGTATTATTTATTTATTTTTTTAAAACAGCCATACTGTTCCAGAGATAGCTGCTTTTTTAGCTAGTACTAATGTTTATGGTCTTTCAAGGAGGCGTGGCTCACAGGATCCTCAGGGGAGTGTCTTAGATCATTCTGTATTATTACCCTGTGAGTCACGCCCCCTTGATACACACCATAAAAAATAGCATTTGACTCGCCACCCCAGGGCTATGGGACACCCGGTGTCGGGCCGGACTAGTCCGGGGTTAGTCAGTGGTGGCGGGGCCCGACTCCGTGACCCTGGCAGGAGTCAATTAATATGGCTTCAGTGGGGGTGCTTATTAAAGTTTATATTCGTGATGCCACCTGTGGTTTGCGGCTATTAAGCCGCCGCTGCTGTATGGGGCCTCCGGTGGTGATGGAACGGCAGCAATGGTGGTACTGCTCCCCACAGGTGGAGTGGTGCCCCGGGGCAACAGTTAGTGCTTGTAAGTGTCGATGTAGTTGCGGTGTAATGCAGGGCCGACAGGGCGGTGAAAGGACCGGACACAAACAACAGTCTCTTTACCTTCTCCTCTTTTACTGGGTAAACGGTTAGTCCTGGGAGACAGTTACAGGTTGTAGAAGGCTCCGGATGGCCTGGAAGTAACTGGGATGCTCTTTTTGGCCAGATGAGTATGAGGCCTACTCCCTGTTCTTCCTTTGCTTTCATAGGACCCTGCATTCTGAAGTAGCAATGGCCCTCTTGCTGCTGGGACCAGTGGTACGTCCCTCTCCCTGTGTGGTAGGCTGCGCAGACCCTCTCTGGTGCTTCTCTACTGGGGTCCACACCGGGCCCTGGTGATGCAGCTGTACCTTCAGGTTGCTTATGGGCCAGGGGCTTGCAGCTCTCCTGCCCTTCGGATTCGGCTACCAGGGAAGGGTTTTACACCCTGGCAACCACAGACTCCGATGTCTAATTCTCTTCTGTGCCTCTCTGCCAATCCTGCTTAACTGGGCCAAGATATTCCAGCTCCAGGCCCCAGTCCACAGGCAGCACTACTCTGCGTCTGCACTCTCTGGACTCTGCTCACAGACTGACCACTAACTCCTCCCTCAGGTCAGGCTTGAGGAATGCTCACTGGAACTCCGGGTTCAGAGCTCCCTCTGCTGGCCCGAGGGAGAAACTGCGTTGGATGTTGGTACTTACTGGCCAATGATTTCCCCAATTACCTCCAGGCTCAGCATTAACCCTTTTGAGGGGCAATGCTGTTGTGGCAACCAGATCCTGGGGCGCCACACTCTAATTCAATAGGCTCATATCTCTGTAGCTATTTGGGTAATTAAAAATAAACATTGTACTCAGGGGAGAAGAAGGAATAAAATAAGATCAAGAACTGAACTTTTAACTTGTGTCCTCTTTGAAATACATATGGATTTAGAGCCTGATTTATTGCTGCACTTGCACCTTTTTTGTCCACTTTTCAGAATTTTTCACTTCTCTTCTTTCAATTTGCTCCTTTTCAAAATAATTTTCTATGTGTTTGTTTTCTTTTCATTTTTTACATTCGCCATTGTGGGCAGAGTTTAGTGCTTCCAAATGTTTTCAGATGATTCATTAATTCCGACTTTTTAAAAAAATCACTTCTTTTTGTGCAAATATACTGCGGAGTGATTTTATGCACTCCTGAAATTTTGCCTTATTTTAGCAGAGCGTGTGACTTTGTGCTAAAAAAAAAGCACAACAGGTTTGAGAGAAAAATAAAGAACATTTTTAAAATTTAAAATTCATGAACCGTGAGCGCTATTGTGTTGAATTTGGCATCAAAATGTCAGCAAAGACAAAACAACAGAAAAGTCAAGTAAAAAAATTGAAAATGATGAATCGTGCATCTGGTGTACAGGAATCAAACAATGCAGGACACAGCACTAAATCAGGACCTGCCACTTACATACAAATGTCATGTTTCTACCTGGTGTAAATGCTTTTCACCTGAATCCGACTTTATTTGTCTTTTAATCCATTCCTAAGATCCACTTTCTTGTATATAAATCTAGTCTTTTCATACAACTGGGTGTGGTTCTCAAAAAGTCTCCTACATAGAAGAGTTGAGCACCACGCCCATTTCGCTAAAATACTATTTACATAATTTAGGAACGGAGAGGCACATGAATAGGAGCAAAACAGTGTCAGACTCAGAAGAACAGCGGTAATTACATAAGATTAAAAAAAAATGAAAAAATAATATATATATATATATATATATATATATATATATATATATATAAACCGTGCCTTGCGAAAGTATTCAGCCCCCTTGAATTTTTCAACCTTTCCCCACATTTCAGGCTTCAAACATAAAATAAACATTTAAATATTATGGTGAAGAATCAACAACAAGTGGGACACAATTTTGAGGATGAACGAAATTTATTGCTTATTTTAAACTTTTTAAAAAAATAAAAACCCGAAAATTGGGGCGTGCAATATTATTCAGCTCCTTTACTTTCAGTGCAGCAAACTCACTCCAGAAGTTCATTGAGGATCTCTGAATGATCCAATGTTGTCCTAAATGACTGATGATGATAAATATAATCCACCTGTGTGTTATCAAGTCTCCGGATAAATGCACCTGCTCTGTCATAGTCTCAGTGTTCTGTTTAAAGCACAGAGAGCATCATGAAGACCAAGGAACACCACAGGCAGGTCCGTGATACTGTTGTGGAGAAGTTTAAAATTTACAAAACGATTTCCAAAACTTTAAACATCCCAAGGAGCACTGTACAAGCGATCATATTGAAATGGAAGGAGTATCATACCACTGCAAATCTACCAAGATCCGGCCGTCCATCCAAACTTTCATCTCAAACAAGGAGAAGACTGATCAGAGATGCAGCCAAGAAGCCCATGATCACTCTGGATGAACTGCAGAGATCTACAGCTGAGGTGGGAGAGTCTGTCCATAAGTCAACAATTAGTCATACACTGCACAAAACTGCCCTTTATGGAAGGGTGGCAAGGAGAAAGCCATTTCTCAAAGATATCCATAAAAAGTATTGTGGAACGTTTGCCATAAGCCACCTGGGAAACACACCAAACATGTGGAAGAAGGTGCTCTGGTCAGATGAAACCAAAATCAAATTATTTGGGCACAATGCCAAATGATATGTTTGGCGTAAAAGCAACACAGCTCATCACCCTGAACACACCATCCCCACTGTCAAACATGTTGGTGGCAGCATCATGGTTTGGGACTGCTTTTCTTCAGCAGGGACAGGGAAGATGGTTAAAATTGATGGGAAGATGGATGGCGCCCAATACAGGACCATTCTTGAAGAAAACCTGTTGGAGTCTGCAAAAGACTTGAGACTGGGACGGAGATTTGTCTTTCCACAAGACAATGATCCCAAACATAAAGCAAAATCTACAATGGAATGGTTCACAAATAAACATATTCAGGTGTTAGAATGGCCAAGTCAAAGTCCAGACCTGAATCCAATCGAGAATCTGTGGAAAGAGCTGAAAACTGCTGTTCACAAACGCTCTCCATCCAATCTCACTCAGCTCCAGCTGTTTGCAAAGGAAGAATGGGCAAGAATTTCAGTCTCTCGATGTGCAAAACTGATAGACACATACCCCCAGCGACTGCAGCTGTAATCGCAGCAAAAGGAGGTGCTACAAAGTATAAACTTAAAGGGGATGAATAATATTCCACGCCCCAATTTTGAGTTTATTATTTTTTAAAAAAGTTTAAAATAAGCAATACATTTCATTCAACTTCACAATTGTGTCCCACTTGTTGATTCTTCACCATAACATTGAAATGTTTATCTTTATGTTTGAAGCCTTAAATGTGGGAAAAGGTTGAAAAATTCATGGGAGTTGAATACTTTCGCAAGGCACTGTATATAAAATTTTTAGCTTTCCACTTGCAATGCGACTTTTGCATGATGATCTCCGTCATGCCAGACAGTAGGTTTCAGAATATTCTTCCCAGTCAACTAAAAAAGTGTCAGAAAAGAAGACAAACAAGTCTGTTCCCTATTGATATTGTTTCTGTATTTTCAAATAAATAACCAAAAACAGAATGTTTGTCTTTTGTTTGAATTCATGATTTGCGCCCTAGACGACTGCCTTTTCCGTTTTCCCCAACTGTCCATTGCAATTTCTTAAACTCCTCTTGTTCTTTTTCTCCAGTTTTGTATAAATTCATCAAGACGTTCATGTTCTTACTTAAATAATTTATATTGCTAAAATTGCAGTCTGTTATGCTGGCACATGTAGTTCAGCTGCATGGGGAACATTGCATCGCAGCACATATCTATATCCATTTCCCTGCACTGTTCCTGAGAGTCTGAGCGTTGTTATTGGGGCTTATGTCTGACAGTTGCCCACGCGTTCCAGAATGTGAGGATCACAAGAAGATCTCTCTATAATGAGAAGAGAAGCTGCCTGGCGAGCAGAATGGAGCAGGCGAGGATTAACCCCTGTGCTGCCAAAGAGGAAATGCTAAGCTTTAACTATCTCAGAATAGTTTACATGTATCGCTGTGATAGCAGAGATCACTGTACAATTTACAGATGGAGTATCATTTTTATATCATTTATATACTGCACTGTTCATAAATTGTGAATCTAGATTTTTACTAAACCGTGTCCAAAACCGAGCTCCATGGGGATCAGGATTATAGATAAACGACAGCTGCAATACTTATGGAAACTATAACTAAAGAGACAGGTTTGTAAAACGGTTGCAGGCCTGGAGCTTGTAACATTTATGGCAAATTTTACAAATATATATACAGCCCTGGAAAAAAATAAAAGAGACCACTGCAACATTTTCAGTTTTTCTGATTTTTCTCTTTATATTTTTGAATAAAATGTAAATTGTTCTTTTATTTTATAAACTACTGACAACGTCTCCGAATTTCCAAGCAATAAATTTTGTATTTATTTTCTGAAATGAGACATGGTCAAAATAACAAAACAATGCATTGCTTTGACACCTCAAATAATGCAAAGAAAACAAGTTCATAATCATTCAGAAACAACAATACTAATAATGTTTTAACTCCAGGAAGAGTTCAGAAATCACTATTTTGTGGAATAACCATGATGTTTAATCACAGCTTTCATGCGTCTTGGCATGCTTTCCACCAGTCTTTCATACGGCTTTTGGGTGACCTTATGCCACTCCTGGTGCAAAAATGTAAGCAGTTCTTCTTTGATGGCTTGTGACTGTCCATCTTCCTCTTGATTACATTCCAGATGTTTACAATGGGGTTCAGGTCTGGAGATTGGGCTGGCCATGACAGGGTTTTGATGTGGTGGTCCTTCATCCACACATTGATTGACCTAACTGTGTGGCATGGTACAGTGTCCTGCTAGAAAAAACAGTCCTCGGAGTTGGGGAATATTGCCTGAGCCGAAGGAAGCAACTGTTTTTCCAGGAAAACCTTGTATGCGGCTTTATTCATACGTCCTTTGCAAAGTTTAATCTACCCAATTCCAGCCTTGCTGAAGCATCCCCAGATCATCACCGATCCTCCACCAAATTTCCCAGTGGGTGCAAGACACTGTGGCTTGTATGCCTCTCCAGGTCTCCGGCTAACCATTAGATGACCAGGTGTTGAGCAAAGCTTAAAATTAGACTCATTGGAGAAGATTACCTTACTCCAGTTCTCTATGGTCCAATCCTTATTGTCTTTGCAAACTTCAGCTTGGCTCTCCATTGCTTCTCATTGATGAAATGCTTTTTACTAGCTTTACATGACTTGAGCCCTGCCTCCAGGAGCCCATTATGAACTGTTCTTGTCATGCACTTCACCCCAGCTGCCATTTACGATTCCTTTTGTAGGTCACTGGATTTCATCCTGCGGTTGCTGAGTAACATTTGAATAAGATGACGGTCAACCCGGTCAGTGGAGAGTTGCTTTTGCCCTCTGCCGGTCTGTACTCTGGATGAAATTCAACCGACACTGTAATGGAATGGCTGTTAGACTTGTAGAGAAGCTGATTTTTATAAATAATGTGCAGTGGTCTCTTAATTTTTATATATATCTATATATAGCGCTCTGGCAAAAATTAAGAGGCCACTGCACATTTTTATGAAAAGCTTCTCTACAAGTATAAATGTATATATATATAGTATGTATACAGTGTATAAATGCATATATATATATATATATATATATATATATATATATATATATAGTATGTATACAGTGTATAAATGCATATATATATATATATATTTGTCTAGCTATATGTTTTTCTTTCTAAACATATGGTATATTTACAGTTGCTTGCAAAAGTTTGGCCACCCCTGTTATTGTGAACAGTTAAGCAAGTTGAAGATGAAGTGATCTCTATAAGGTCTAAAGTTAAACATAACAGATTTCCTTTGTATTTTAGGCAAAAAAAAATATTTTCAACTTTTTAAATTAACAACAAAGGAAAGTGGGCCAATGCAAAAGTTTGGACGTCCTTGGATATTTATGTGGCCAGATAACTTTTACCAAGCTTTCAGAGTTTAATTAGCCTATTAGGGTGACAGCTTTTTCATTATCATCATTAGGAAAGGCGACATGATGCACATTATACAGCTTTATAAAAACCTAGCCTCCTCTAGCCTTGTTGAAAAAACAGCAGCCATGGGTTTTTCTAAGCAGCTGCCTAGCACTCTGAAAATGAAAAAAGTGGACACAAAGCAAAAGTCTATAAGATGATTGGAAAGCGTTTTCAAGTTGCCCTTTCCTCAGTTCAAAATCTAATTAAGAAATGGCAATTACCAGAACAGTGAAAGTCAACATAAGGCCTGGAAAACCAAGCCTCTGTATCTCTGTGAAAGCTGCTCGTAAGATTGGTAGAGCAGTAAATCAGAATTCTCGTGTGATTACAAAAGACCTTCAGGAAGATTTAGCAGACTCTGGAGTTGTGGTACATTGTTCTTCTGTTCAGAGACTCCTGCACAAATATGGCCTTTATGGAAGAGTCATCAAAAGAAAGCCTCTCCTGCATCCTCACCATAAAATCCAGCATCAGAAGTACGGAAAAGAACATTAAACAAGACTGATGCATTCTAGAAACAAATCCTGTGGACCGATGAGGTGAAAATAGAACTCTGCGGCCAAAATGATCAAAGGTATGTGTGGAGAAAAAAATGGCACGGGATTTCAGGAAAAGAATATATCGCCAACCATTAAGCATGGGGATGCTCAATCATGCTTTGGTCTTGTGTTGCAGCCAATGGTACAGGGAACATTTCTTTGGGCGAGGGAAAAATGGATTCAATGAAATGTCAACAAATTCTTGATGCAAACATAACACCATCTGTAAAAAAAGCTGAAGTTGAAAGAGGATGGCTTCTACAAATGGATAATGATCCTATTCAGTGGCGTAACTAGAGTGTGATGGGCCCCGGTGCGAAAGTTGGACCTGGCCCCCCCTCCGGACGTTGGTCAGATAATTGCCCCTTCATTATGCAGTAATGTTCCCAATCCTGGTACATATGTCCCCATACTGGTATATATGTCCGCATCCTGGTATACATGTTCCCCATCCTGGTATACATGGTATATAACGTCCCCATCCTGGTATATATTTATCCAATCCTGGGCCGATCCTAGTAAAAATGTTGCACATCCTGGGCCCATCCTAATATATGTCTCCCATCCTGATATACAGTATATGTTCCTCATCCTGGTATATATATCCCCCATCCTGGTATATATGGTCTGAGACTGTCTCTAATGCATAATTAAAAAAATATAAATAATTTAAAAAAAATTCTACTCATCTTGTCTCTACTCCCACATCACCAAGTGTCCTCTGTAGCCAGCGCGGAGTGGCCTGCAGCTGACATCAGAGTGTGTGCTATAGAGCATGACAGTACTACCATGCTCTGCCCCCAGTCACGGTATGGACATCAGCTGCCAGCCACTATTTGCCCAGCAGCATGTATCGCAGTGCAGGGACCCAGCGGGTCTATGTGCTGTGATGCATTTTAGCCCTCAGACGCTCATCCAGCTGAAGTAGGAGCTGGGGTTGGCGTGTGCCCTGTACCTTTGGGCCTGGTAACAATCTCTACATTTGTGATCGTTACTCCCCTGTTTGCTCTCCTCACCCCAACCACCAACTATTGGCTGCTGAAGTCAGCTCACGTATTGTGAAGATAAAGCACCCTCCCAGGACACACTGCATCAAATCTACTTTAGGCTATGTGCCCACATTGCATTTTTATGTGCAGAAAATCTACACATAAAAACGCATGTTTGGAATGAAAAAAAAGCAACTGAAAAAAACGAGCATTTTTTATTGCGTTTGCGTGTTTTTTCACCTACTTTTTGAGCGTTTTTTAGTCATGGCAATCATGGGGGTTCAAGCGCTGTACCCCCGCGGTCGCCAGGTCCTGGCTCTCGCTGCTAGGAGCAGTACCCGCGCCGCTCTCGGCAGTTTAACCCTCTAAATGCTGCAATCAATGCGATTGCTACATTCAGAAGGCAGGGAGAGGAATCGCTTACCCCTCTCTGGTGATCAGGTCCCTGTAGTGCAATCACAGGGATCCGATCACTGTCATGGCAACCCTAGGTAATCACCATGATGACCCCGGTTTACTGAGGTATGGATCGCCTCACAAACCAGGGCACCTCCATCACAAGAGTTCCCTGCAACAAGGTCCCGTGGTAAAGACCACAAGGCCTAGGTGCAGGAAACCCTGGTGACATCACAAGGTGAACTGAGTTCATGGCGGCAGATCTGCAGGACACCCCAGTGATCCGCAGGCATGAAGTCGATTCACCTTGTGATATCACCAGACTTCCCAGAAGTAATGTCCTGCAGTAAAGACTGAGATAAGGAAATGGCTGCAGGGAGCCCCAGTGACGTCAAATAAAGCATATAACACACAAATATTCAACGTGGGCATTACACATGCATTTTTTCCTGCATTTTTCACTGACTCCATTGAAGTCAATTGGTGAAAAAGCAGGAAAAAAATGCAGAAACGACTGACACGCTGCTTCTTTTTTCAGCAACAAAAACTGCAAGAAAACAGCGTGGGCACAGCAAGTCAGGATTCACAGACTTTGCTGAGATGATTTTTCCTTGCTTTTATTGATTAAAAAAGCAAGGAAAAACGCATGAAAAAAGCCACATGTGCACAAGGGCATCTGTGTATGTAGCAGAGGCGTGCACAGTAATTTAGCTGGATTTAGATACAGGACATGGCTGTGCTGCTTTCATCAAACTGCTGCACACTTCCCCCCTCTGCTCACCCTGTGACTGATTCTGTGGGATGGCCCCAATCACCTGATCAGCCTCATCCCCCCTCCCCACCACCAAATCCCAAAGTATCCAAAGCAGTACCTGAACGGTTTACATTAAGATAACATAGAACGTAAAGAAGGTCAGATAAACTTTCCTGCCACACAGCTCACTCCTCTCCACATGGTCGCACATCAGTAAATAAACCATGGGATGCTGTCGGTGACTGCACAGAGCGAGGGGGAGGGGGGGCAGAGTATATACAGCCTGCGCTGCTGGGACAGAGGGACACGGTAAATGCTGCCGGTCACTGCACTGCTGCCCTCACCTGATCTATCTCCTGCAGAGGCCGGCACCACAGTGTACAGTACTCACATGCAGAGACTGGAGGGGGCAGAGCTCACGCTGCCCGGCCGCTTCTACTGAAAATGCAGGAACAGCGCAGCTCCTCTCACTGACAGGAGCCGGCTGCTGATCTGCAGCGCGGGCCCCTAACCTGCGGGCCCGGTCGCAATCGCGACCCCTGCGACCGCGGTAGTTACGCCCTTGATCCTATTCTAAACACACGTCAAAATCCGCAATAGACAATCTGAAAAGGCAAGCTGAAGGTTTTACAATAGACCACTGAACTGAACATCATTGAATATCTGTGGCTAGACCTCAAAAGGACAGTGAATAGAAGCAGACCTAGGTATCTCACAAAACTGGAAGAATTTTCCAAGGAAGAATGGATGAAAATCCCTCAAACAAGAATTGAAAGACTCTTGGCTGCTATAAAAAGCTATTACAAGCAATGATACTTACCAAAGGGGGTACCACTAGGTACTAACCTGTTCATACTAGCCCTCCATAATCTAAACTTTGGAGCTGGGTCTGCCTCGTGCCCAGTAGGTGCCCTCTGTGTTATACAAACTGCCCCTAATCTCAAACAGCAGTGACGATTACTAGTTCTTATCAATGCTCTTTAACCATTGAGTTCAATCAATGAGTGGCATTTATTATATATATTTGGGTTGCATGCCCATTCAGTTGCATATGATAGGTTCAAGTACCCTAGGAACTAAAAAATACAGTGAAATAAAAAAATGTAAATATGAAAATGTTTCTAATTGTACTGATCTGAAGAATTATGTTTTCAGGTAATGCAATCTGTAAAAATTAACCCCAAAAAAACTATTTTGGAATTGTGGTTTTTTTTACCATTTTATCCCGCTCATATATTTAGTCCTGGTAATAAAAACCCCACTAAGGTAGATGTTAAAGGAAAAAAGTTAATGCTGTTTGAAAAAGGAAAAAATAAAAAAGAAAGTGCAAAATTGCCAAAATGGCGGCTGAGTCATAAATAAGTTAAGAAACTACTAATGACGTCTCGCAAGGAGTATTGTCAAGTTATTACATTGCTTTACTTAGAATGAAAATAAGCAATTTTTCAAATGGTTTTATATCTGCTTTCATTCCCTTGCAATTAGATCTGTTATCTTTCATAGTGTACAGCTTGTTTCCATGGACCTCAGCCACTAAGGACTGCCCAGACTATAGCCATTCACAATATTTACATTCTAGAGAGGAGTTAACTCTTAACATACCAGCTACCAGCCCTGTCATTTTTATATAGCAGTTATCTGCTCACCTTCTACCTCCTCCCTCTCAGTTCCTGATTATATGGTTCATTTCAATCTAGTAGCGTTACAGCCTCCAGTATCATGGTGTCTCTTACTGTCCCGAGCTGTGTGCTGGTTCAAATACAGTACGCTGTTATCTCTATGTGTAAATGTAGTGGTAGCAGTGTAGACTCAGAACAGCCACAGTATGTCTTTATATTGTGGACAGAAACCAAAGTACCCAGAGGAAACCTGAAAGAATGTGGTTGGTGTACGAAAAACATCCCCCCCTGAAGAAACCGACCATAATGCTTTATGATATTTAATGTTGGGAATGTTGTATGAGCAGCTGCTGCCTGTAATGTAGCAGAGCCCTAGAAGTGTGCAGCCTGCGCCACCTAGCGCTGAAGCCTGGTAGGGCTTTAGTAGATATTTGATGTAACTCTGTGTATTTCATGTAACATACTGTATATATAGTAGAAAGAAAAGAGAGACCAGCGCCAGGAATGGGAAAATTAAAAATCCATTTTATTGTGCCAATGCATATTAAAATTCCAGCAGGTACAGCATATCAGTCGGATGGCAACAGAACAACGCGTTTCAACGCCTGAGGTCTTAATCATGTTTAACATCCCACCTCACCACACACCGTGGGTGGCGTCACAAACTTAAAACGGCCTAGCCCATACATCTACGTCCCCCCTTTTTATTCGGCGTGTCCGCGTGACCCCCGGGTCCGGAGGATCCTTCGAGCCATAGACACACACAGCGGGTCTGGACCCGAGCAGCGGCGGCTGCTGGCACGGGGGCGGCACACTTGCAGGCAGACAGTTTCAAACGGTTCTCAATAGTCTTATCCTCATCCTTATCTTTGACATACTTCAACTTTAACATCCGGCTTGGCTTTGCAGGGTCACCCGTAATGGGGCAACTTAACCTCTCACTTCGGACCCAATGCCCTAGCATGGTGGTGGGACACTCTGCTTGGCTAACGGACGGGTAGACCACTCGCCTTACTGCTGCAACTGCTTTCCCTCAGGTACCAGCAGATCCCTCAGGTAGGAGCACCCCAATTTCTCCTTGCGTCTCCTTGACACTTCTGGACTTATGTCCTGCTGCAATAGAGCCGCTTCTAACAACTTGGATTCTCTCCTTATTTCTGGCCGGTCTCTGTAGCAGTGACCAGGGGATGGTGAAGGGTTGGGCTTCCTTCACCCTTGAATCCTGTCGCTGTCACCTCCACCCTTCTGTACTCCACTCTGCTTCCTCTGTCCCTCTTGGACATCTCTCTCTTGGTCTGCTCTGTCTCAGAGTCTTTCCCTATCTGCCTGAACCAGGAAGTTCCTTCCCCTATATCTCCTCCTGTGCTGATGAGCCATCCTCTCAATTAACGCCTGCTGCCCCGTCATCTCCCAGTCTATCCCTTCTCTCTGAGGGACCTGGGACCCATGACCTCTAGTGGCAGCCGGCCAAATTACAGGAGGAAAAATAAACATTAATACAAGGCAGTTAATACAAATACAATACAGTGTCATTCCAACAATCACCACAGGGAAGTGGGGGCGGTAGGGCACTGGTCACCCTATTACACTGCTGCTATGACTGAATAGAAAACTGGCAATGTGAACAGAAATATAAACAGAGTCTAAAAAACCCCCGTAGATGTAGAAAAAGCATGAAATGTCATGGATAGGAGATGGAGCAGTTTGAGAAAATTGGAACCCTGGACTATAATGTAATCATCACCAACATCTACAAATTACTGCCACAGCCAGAACGTGGGAAATGTATAAGAACAATTATTATTCCAATCAACAGAAAAGTATGTGTTATAAAAGCCTCACAGGACTGAGGGAAAATATATAGTACCACTAATACAAACATAGATTGATAGCAGCAAAAGAGCACATTGAGCCTGCCGTTAAATAATTTACTTTATTTATCTTAGGCTAAATATATATTTATTCCGGGCATCATTATATTCACTTGCACTTGATTTTTCAATGATGTCTACTATTCAGAGATGTATGGCTTAAATAGATATCAACAAAATTCTACGCTTCTGACATCACAAAATGACTGTTCAAACCAAGCACAGATGCACTTTTCAAATGTTTCAGTGCATCTTCCAACCTACTTGTTTTCCATCTGTCTCCATCCTTCTCTGAATCCAGTAAAGCCAAAACTATCAATTAAGGAATAAGAGACATAAATAGATGAAAGTGGGTAGGAGCAATGTGCCGGTGCTTGGTTTGAACAGTCAATTTGTGCTGATAAACTTTCTTTAAAACTGTTTTTTCAAACGGCTTCATTTCTGAGTTAGACAAATGTTAGTGCAAGGCGTCCATCTCGATGCCTAGTTTTTGGGTAATCTGGAGTAGTATTTCCTTCTACCTACAAAGTGGTGTAGGCACAAATATCGTGTTCTTCCAAAAATAAGACACTGTCTTAGACTATGTGCGCACGCTGCGTCGAGGTAGTTGCAGTTCTAAACGCACCCTTTGGCAGAAATGGTATTTGCCAAAGTTGATTTTGACCACAAAAACGCTATAAATACGCTTGCGTTTTGACCGTGTTTTTAGCGCGATTTACATGCTTTTTCATTGCTTAAAGTCAGATGCATTTTTATGACAAATACTCTGTTAAATAAAGATTTAACATTCAAACACTATGAAAAAATGGAAAAAAAAAGGATAACAAATATCAAGATTATAATCATAAACAAAATAGCTGATTTTATTAAAATGATAAATGTTTGTTAATATTTATGTATAAAATAACGTTAAATTAATGTTATTCTTAATTTTAATTGTCGGACTATGTGTGTGTGTAAAGGGACATATCATGTCCTTAATATATTGTCAAAAACGCAGGCAATTAAATTGTCAAAAACGCTTGTTTTCTGCATCCAAAAAGCATGTAAAATGCTGGGATTTTGATGTAGAATGCATTTTGGCATTAAAACGCTGCAGTTGAAAACGCTGCGGAAACACATGAAAAAACGCAACGTGGGTACATAGCCTTATACTTTTTTGCCCAGAAAAAGCACAATGGCTTATTTTCGGGGTAGGTCTTATTCTTGGAAATACAAGGTTGAAGTAGGTTTACCCCCCAAAAAAGCAGACCCGCCTATTCTGAGGAGAATCATACCAGACCCTGGACATCTGCGTGGCTCCCAGGTCCTCCTGTGATCTTCAGTGGGCGCTCCCAGCAGGTATGCTCCATGCTTCATTCCCTGCTTCTGTCTGACACTCACATACATCAGATTGCACACACACACTCACCACATTCGGCAATACCGATTGCTTTCAGCCAGCAGGGAAAGATGGGACACAGTGCGTGCAGTGGATTGAAAGTCTAGGATCATGCGCAGTGAGCTGAAATTCGGCGTCGGGTGCGGTGGCAGCAGTGGTAAGTGTGACTATTCTCTGATGCTGTGCATTCATTAGCATGTTAGCACACCCAAAGGGGCATGCTTACATACTAAGGGGGCCGACTAGCCAAGGGAACTAACGCCTTTTTCTAAAGTTCCCTTTATCTATGCTACTATTGGCTGGGACAGTTAGGCAGGGATTAGCAATATGCACCCAGAATTTCTTGTGGTTCTGGGTGTATATTGCACCTGACAGGTTCCCTTTAACTCAAGACGAGCAGTGCATAAATTAAATTCACATCTGCTCTAGTTTCCCAGGACAGGAGTAGAACTCATGATGAGCTCTTTGAGCATAGACAGCAGCCGTACAACTGAGCTACTTCCTACATTGTGAGACAGAGTAGGATTTTGTAATCGTGACCTGTATTGCAGGCAGAGAAGCCAGAAGCAAATTATTCAGCTACATAGAGATATAGATAGATATATACTGTATCTCTATGTAGGTGAAGGAAGAAATCAGATTCTTTTGTTCCTATAAAACTACTATAAAGAAATGAGAAAAAAAATTATGAAAATATAATTTTATTTTTTCACCAGCCCCTTGGAATCATACCAGCAACTTTGAAACTCATTAGAGGAGCCCTAGCTGTTAAGCCACCAGCTTTCACGATGTAGGAGGGAGGATTGCAGCCTCTGATCTCACAGGACATAGAGTGTGTGAGATCAGAGTCCTGTATTATAGAGGGAAAGTAAGGCTTTGTGCCCACATAGCAGATTTTTTTCTGCACAAAAAAAAGGTTTTGGCAGGCAAAAATCTGCTGAAAACGTGTTTTTATGCTTCTTTTCATGCTTCTTCTTATCTATTGAAGTAGGGAAAATGCAGGGAAAAAAAGCAGAAACAATTGACATGCTGCTTCTTTTTTCCAGCAACAATAACTGCAAGGAAAAAAGAAGCAATGTGTGCACAGCATTTCTGAATTCTCATAGACTCTGCTGCAATGCTTTTTCCTTGACTTTATTGATTAAGCATGAAAACAGCAACGCGGGCATACTAAAAATAATAAAAAAATAGAACAATGTAATTTTTATTACACTTTTTTAAAAAAATAATAAACATCACAAACCAGTAAATAACATGGACATATTTGGTGTTGCTGTAATCGTAACAACCCAAACATCACAGCGATCAAATTATTTATGAGAATCGGGAAATGGCAAAAAAATGGCGCAATTTATTATTTTTCTCTATTAAAACCCATAAAAAAACATAAAAAAAAAATAAAAATATATTGCTGAGACCGTGTTCACATGCACCACACAACGCAATAACAATCTTATCTGATTATTATGTGTTTACTGTGTTTTTTATGCATTTTCCTCGACCTTTCATACATGTTTGGAGCAGATATGAATTCAGTTTTTTAATGCATTTTAATACTACAGAAAAACTTTGATTCTGTGTTTAAAAATGAAACAGTACTTTTTTTCCACTTGCATTTTTTTTCAGACTCCACAGCCTTCCAGACACAAAAAAGCAGCATATCATACAGTGATGGTTATATAAATATGAGAAAGTTCTGGCTGATACAACTATGAATGAATACTCAGTCCGAGGCTGAACATTCCTCACTGCCACATGGGTGTGGTTTGGGGCGTGGTCTAAATTTGCCGTGGCGCGCAACACGCCGCATGATTTGTCCCTCTTTCTGTGCTTCAAAAGTTGTGAGATTTGTAGCTTGTCTTATAACTTTAAGATATCATAGTGATGAGGTAAGACTTATTGGCTGGGAGGTTTCATATTTCTATTCACGTCCCTACTGTTCTTATTGGTGCCTAGTTCAGATGGACCTTGTTTTTTGTCTGTGCCCCTATATAAACTGGTCACATGATCTAATAAAATACAATTTCTCTCAGTACACCATACTAGGCTGTGCTGTATTGATTTCCCGAGCGCTCGTAAAACACATTTTATGAATTTAGGGCTCAAGAGGCATAGAAGGAGTGTATTTCGCTCACAGTGTGTATATAAATAAATAAAAAGTTGTAAGTTGTATTTGCAGTTGCTGAGCCCGCTTTCTACATGGTGAGTGTCAGCTTTGTTGCACATCTGACACCCACATGTAATCAGCTTTGATTGTGATCAACTGCTGTATCAATAACTGAGATACCATAGCTAGTTAAAACCATTGCATCTGTCGCGGGCAGAGGAGGGGACGCTGCGCTGTCCCACTGCTCGGTGGTGGCTCGAGCGGTGGGCCGGATCCCGGGGACTCGAGCGGCGTTCCTCGCCCGTGAGTGAAAAGGGTGGGGATTGATTGTGGGGATTGGATATTGTCCGTGATGCCACCCACGGTTGTGGTGATATTGGTGACACCACCGCTGCTCTGGACGGGGATCCCGGGAGCGATGACAGGGAGCAGCCTGGATGTTAGTTCTCCCCTCCGTGGGTAGGGGGGGTTTGGTTGTCCCGGGGCCCGGTGATGGGGGTAGGGGTGAATGGCAGGCGGGTTACGGGGCCTGGTGAGGTGCAGGGTCGCGGGGGCAGCGCTGTGTCGCACGACACTGTGGTACTCACTCAGCCAATGATGAGGACACAGTTCTCGGTAAAACACACGGCTGGATGGACGGGTCCCACAGACGGCTGCGGTGTTTCTCCTCCAGGCAGGTTGATGGTGACTGCCTTTCCCTGCACCTGTGTAACGTGTACGGTTCCAATGGGTTCCCACCGGTAACCCGCTCCCCCAGCTTGGATGGGTGCTGAAGGAGCCCCTTTTGCTCGCAGGCTCTGGCCCTGGGAACTTTAGCCTTGGCGGTGACTGTGTTTCCCTCTCTCGGTTGGACTGTTGCCTTCTGTCGGGACTTGGCTGCTGGGAAACCCAGGAGGTTCCCTTTGCTAACGGATTTGGCAAATTCACGGCGACTCCTAGCCTTGCCGGGGTCCGTAAGCCCCTGCCGGATGGTGCTGGCTTCTCTTTGCGTACCGGTCCGGTACCGCCGGGCCACCGCCTGTTCACAGTCCTTACGGCTGGCTCCAATAGGCCTCTCCTGCATACAGTCACCACCGTTTGCCAACCTTGCTGATCCGTCTGGGCCACACACCCGGACCAACTTCAGGCTTCTCTACTGCCACTTCCCTCCTTCCACTTTCACTTCCAAAACGAATCTGTCTTACTTTTCCCGCCTCCAGGACTGTGAACTCCTCGGTGGGCGGGGCCAACCGCCTGGCCCACCCCCTGGTGTGGACATCAGCCCCTGGAGGAAGGCAACAAGGGTTTTTGTCTGACTTCGGTGTGCCTGACCGGGAGTGTGGGGTGTGTTGGTGGTGTGCTTGTGACGTCCTGGCTTGTCCAGGGCGCCACATTCCCCCTTAGTAAAATGCAGACCGTCCGCGGGCTGCCCGTCCATCACCGGTTTTATTTTCACAAACTGAAAAAAGATAACGGTAAAACAGGTTACAAATATATTAACATCTTCCCACATCGGGAGGCATGGTACTTAAACGTTGCTAAACTGTAACGGCTTCTGCTCTCTCCCACCCAAGTAACCTGGCCCTGATGCTGCCCCTAAACAAACAGGCAGCACCCTTGACCCCAGTCCAGCACAAGTTACCTGAGCGGGTTCTGTCCTTTTCAGGGGACCCACGTCCATGGGGAGCCCCTGAAACCCCCAGAGGATCGCCACTGGTTGCGGTAGTGGCGGGCCTGGGCCATCACTTGCCTCCAGGCCCATCCTCCAAATCAGCCTCTCCGGAGGCGGTAACGGTTTAGCCATAAAAACATTTTGTTATTTACATACCACAAGTTCGTGGTTGCCCTGCCAGTTCTCGGGCTTGTCCGTAGCAGTTTCTACGCAGTGGTTTGTGAGGGGTCCCAACGGGGACCAGTTGCCGGCAACGACCGGTGCAAATCAAGGCTTCAATCAGGTGAATCTTCGGTTAATCATTCTCATCATTCATTTTCAACTTTTAAATGGTACTTTCAACACTGGTGGTCCCAACGGGGGACAACTTGCAACGGGACTCCACTGCCATCACTCTGATTCTTCGGCGTCAGTCGGGGGAGGGGGCGCGGTACACACTAGGGTCTCTTGGCTGCCCCTCAGCTTTGCGTCCAACACAAACCACCCCCTCTCCCCGCAGTGCCGGGTGTACTGCACCAGGTCTCCTGGCATCAGGTTGCGGCCTGGGTGCTCCTCCGGCAGGTGGGCATTAACATCCTGCCGGGCTATAAAGACTTCGGCCTCCAAGCCCGGCTCATATATAAAGCCATAGCCCCGGCGGACATCAAACCGTCTCACCTGCCCTTCATACAGGGGGCCCCGGACACGGATGGTTGCTTGACGGAGGCTCTCTTTCTCCTGGATCGTACGGGCCACCAACTCCGCCTTCTTCCTCTCTCTCTCGGCAATCTCTGGGCCCAGCGGTGTCAGTTCCCTGTCCCAATACAGAGCTGCTGCGAGCTCCAGCGCACGGGTCGGGCCCCGCGAGACCTCCTGGACACTGCCCACCACTGGCAATCTGGGTGGAAGGTCCCGCGGTGACTTGGCCTGGGGCGCTGCCCTGCAGCGGCAACCCGGCGCAACCTCAGCCGAAGTGTGGGGGATGGGCACAGGGGTCCTCTTCCGCCGGGCCTCCTGCACGGAGCGGCCTGTCGGCTCCGGCTCGGAGGAAGTTTCCTGGGATGCCTCCGGCCCAGGCTTCTGCACCTTCCAGGGTAGTGATTCTGGTCGGTCACGGGCTCCGGCTACAGGCCGATCCGCCTGGGCGGACATGCGGGGTACCGCTACTGGTTGTGGGGGTAGCGGGCCTAGTGGCGGGGCGCGGCGGCCAGTACGGGTAGCGGGGGAGGTAGCTGGGCGAGCGGGTGTGGACCGGGTCCCTCGGCCGCGATGACCGACCCACTAGGGGCACAGGGGCATGGGTCACTCACCCTCCCTTCCGAAGCTCCCTCTTCCTCGAGTCTCCGTACGGTCGCTACAACCTCCGCCATGTCGGCCTCCCACTCCTCCAAGAGGAGCTGCATCTTGACCTGCAGCCGTTGTTGGAGCTGCGCGGTCCGGATCTCCACCCACGCCGCGGTTCCAGGCGCGGGGGCTATGGTGCTGCGGGACGGCATGAACATGGCTCTGGCGGCCTCTTCCAGGAACCAGCAACAAGATGGCCGCAGGGTCCTGGCATCCCTGCTTTTATAGCCGCGGGCTACATGCGGCCAGACGCAATCAGTCCCCCTTAGTCTCTTTCCGGCTCCTCCTCTACAGGGGCGGGGCTTCGGCCTTCGCGCCTCCACTACTCGAGGAGACGCTCGAGCGGGAATTTTTCACGCCCAAGATGGCGGCTTCTCCAATTTTTCGGCCGGACACCTCCAGCGGTAACAAGGCGCACCTCTACCAGACGGCAGAGCGGTAAGATCCTGTTCGTGACGCCAAGTTGTCGCGGGTGGAGGAGGGAACGCTGTGCTCTCCCACTGCTCGGGTCCGGCTGCTGCTGCCGCTGCTCAGTGGTGGCTCGAGCGGTGGGCCGGATCCCGGGGACTCGAGCGGCGTTCTTCGCCCGTGAGTGAAAAGGGTGGGGATTGATTGTGGGGATTGGATATTGTCCGTGACGCCACCCACGGTTGTGGTGATATGGGTGACACCACCGCTGCTCTGGACGGGGATCCCGGGAGCGATGACAGGGAGCAGCCTGGATGTTAGTTCTCCCCTCCGTGGGTAGGGGGGGTTTGGTTGTCCCGGGGCCCGGTGATGGGGGTAGGGGTGAATGGCAGGCGGGTTACGGGGCCTGGTGAGGTGCAGGGTCGCGGGGGCAGCGCTGTGCCGCACGGCACTGTGGTACTCACTCAGTCAATGATGAGGACACAGTTCTCGGTAAAACACACGGCTGGATGGACGGGTCCCACAGACGGCTGCGGTGTTTCTCCTCCCGGCAGGTTGATGGTGACTGCCTTTCCCTGCACCTGTGTAACGTGTACGGTTCCAATGAGTTCCCACCGGTAACCCGCTCCCCCAGCTTGGATGGGTGCTGAAGGAGCCCCTTTTGCCCGCAGGCTCTAGCCCTGGGAACTTTAGCCTTGGCGGTGACTGTGTTTCCCTCTCTCGGTTGGAGTGTTGCCTTCTGTCGGGACTTGGCTGCTGGGAAACCCAGGAGGTTCCCTTCGCTAACGGATTTGGCAAATTCACGGCGACTCCTAGCCTTGCCGGGGTCCGTAAGCCCCTGCCGGATGGTGCTGGCTTCTCTTTGCGTATCGGTCCGGTACCGCCGGGCCACCGCCCGTCCACGGTCCTTACGGCTGGCTCCAATAGGCCTCTCCTGCAGATGGTCACCACCGTCTGCCAACCTTGCTGATCCGTCCGGGCCACACACCCGGACCAACTTCAGGCTTCTCTACTGCCACTTCCCTCCTTCCACTTTCACTTCCAAAACTAATCTGCCTTACTTTTCCCACCTCCAGGACTGTGAACTCCTCAGTGGGCAGGGCCAACCGCCTGGCCCACCCCCTGGTGTGGACATCAGCCCCTGGAGGAAGGCAACAAGGGTTTTTGTCTGACTTCGGTGTGCCTGACCGGGAGTGTGGGGTGTGTTGGTGTTGTGCTTGTGACGTCCTGGCTTGTCCACACATCTACACAGTTAGGCCGGGGCCACACGGGGCACTAGTGCAATCCTCGCATGACACTCGGCTCACGCTGGCAGTACAGCAGAGCTGAATGTCATGCTAGTGTCCCTGCGACTGAGGTCCGACTGTGCGAGCAGACCTCAGCTGCGGGGGGCGGGCCAGCTGTGCGGAGGGGCGGGCTGGCGCTACGGAGGGGAGAGAGGGATTTATCTCCCTCTCTCCTCTGTAGCCGGCTATTGCCATTCTCACACTGCACTTGCGGTACACCGGTGTACCGCGAGTTCAGTGCGATTTTTCTCTCGCCCATACACTTGAATGGGTGCGAGAGAAAAAGTCTTGCATTATAATCGCAGCATGCTGTGATTGTTTTCTCGGTCCGATTAGGGCTGAGAAAATAATCGCTCATGTGCGCTTAGACAGAGAGGTCCTACCACTGTCATAGATTGACTCTGAACAATAAACGCCTAAGAATGGCCTAAAAAAGGCCACCATGCTAGTACTCCTAATACACTATATCTTATGTCAAAGCTTAAAAAGGACCAGCCACCAGGATTTTCCTATAAAAACTAAAGCCAGTGCTATACTGGTGCTATCATGCTGATTCTAAACATACCATTAGTTGTGAGATCGGATGTATACTTTGTGAAATATAGGCAAGTTAAGCTTATGAAATACACTGTTACTTGATTGATAGGTGCGGCAGAATATATAATAGATGGGTCGGGTTTTGCTAGTTATTCCCGCTCCTGTCTGCCTGCCTGTCCTTCCTCCCTCGTCTTTCCTCCCTCCTTCCTACCCCGTTATAAAAGAGACAGGGGAGGCAGGCAGACAGGGGTAGGAATAACTAGCAAAACCTGACCCACATTTTAGATATTCCGTTGCACCTCTCATCAAATAACAGTAGATTTAACAAACTTTACTTGCCTATACTTCAGAAACTATACATCTGATCTCACAACTAAAGGTATGTATAGAATCAGCATGATAGCGCCAGTATAGCACTGGGTTTAGTTTATATAGGAAATTCCTGGTGGTTGGTCGTCTTTAATCACAGGCAGAACAATATACTGCAATACAATTGTTTAAAAGATTGCAGACTCCAGTTTCCTATGGGACATAATTTAAAAGGTTTTTCAAAATGTACAAAAAGAAATACATGAAAGTCTAAAGCGGGCTTTTCACGCTGCGATCTCGCTAGCGAGATCGCAAGCGATCATACCCGCCCCCATCGGTTGTGCGACACGGGCAAATCCCTGCCCTTCACGCACAATCTTGCTTACCCCCGTCACACGCACTTACCTGCTCTGCGACGTTTCTCTGGCCGGCGATCCGCCTCCTTCCTAAGGGGGCGGGTCGTGCCGCGTCACAGCGACGTCACACGGTAGCCGTCCAATAGAAGCGGAGGGGCGGAGATGAGCGGGACGTAAATATCCCGCCCACCTCCTTCCTTCCGCATAGCCGGAGGAGGCAGGTAAGGAGATGTTCCTCGCTCCTGCGGTGTCACACACAGCGATGTATGCTGCCACAGGAACGAGGAACAACATCGCTAATTAGAAGTAAACGATTTTTTGTTTTAGGACGACCTCTCCGCGGCAAACGAAATGTCACACACTGCGATATCGTTAATGACGCTGGATGTGCGTCACAAACAACGTGACCCCGACGATAGTTAATTAACGATATCGTAGCGTGTAAAGCCCACTTAAGTTTAAATTACCTACTTTCCCATTTGTTAAATAAAAAAACCCCTAAAATTATCGAATTAATATATAAATATTGCATATTTATCACACATTGTGAAAGTTGTAAAAAATTGCTGTATTTGCTGATTTTGACTACCTTGTAGCTCTCAAGAGTTGGAATTAAATGGGAGCGAAGAGTCATATGTATCTCAAAGTGATACAAAAAAAAATTACAGCTTGCCGTGCAAAAAGACAAACCCTTAAGGCCGCTTTACACGTGTCGATTTATCGTGCGATCGCATGTGCGATCGCACCCGCCCCCATCGTTTGTGCATCACAGGCAATTTGTTGCCTGTGGCACACAAAGTCGGTAACCCCCGTCACATGTACTTACCTGCCTAGCGACCTCGCTGTGGGCGGCGAACATCCTCTGGCTGAAGGGGGAGGGACGTTCGGCGTCACAGCGACGTCACACAGCGGCCGGCCAATAGAAGCAGAGGGGCGGAGATGAGCGGGACGTAACATCCCGCCCACCTCTGTCCTTCCACATTGCCGGCGGGATGCAGGTAAGCTGCAGTTCATCGTTCCCGGGGTGTCAGACGGAGCGATGTGTGCTGCCTCGGGAACAATGAACAACCGGCGCGCAGAAGGACGTTCGATTTTTTGAAAATGAGCGACGTGTTAATGAGTAATGATAAGGTGAGTATTTTTGCTCGATCATAGTCACTTGTAGCTGTCACATGCTACGATATGTCAAACGATGCCGGATGTGCGTCACTAACGACGTGACCCCGACGACATATCGTTACATATATCGTAGTGTGTAACGGGCCCTTTAAGCAGTTCCATTGATGTGAAAATAGAAAAAAAATAGTTTGTGTCACTATATTCTAAGATTAAAAAATGTGTAGTCTTTTTTAAAGCAGTAAAACATAAAAAAAAGTATTCTAAATTTCCAAAATATCAGGCAGCTCGTATTAATTGTTGTGTGAAACGTTCTCTTTTTAGAGTCGTAAATTATTTTATTTTTACAGATTTTATGTCACTTTATTCTAAGATTCAAAACTTTTTAAAATGTTTGTTTTTTTAAAAGCAGTAAGACATAAAAAAAAAAATATTCAGTATTTCTAAAATATCAGGCAGCAATAACAGGTATTATTCAATTGTGAGTAACCGTCTCTTTTTTTGAGACATAAATGATTTTATTTTTACAGATTTTACTGCAATGTTGTCTGAAATCTCAGAAGATTACAGATTGCTCTATGAACATCTGCTATTTAGCTGCTGGAGGCTCATAAGGGAATATGTTCATTGCTACTTAAGCTGAAAGCATGCACAGTTTCCCAAAAATTCTGGATGGGTCCCAAAATGACAAAATTTACCTTAAACTCTAACGATGGCTTAAAACCTTAAGGATGAAATCTATTTTTGCACCTTAAGGACACATTTTTTTTTAGCACATTTATTTTTTGGATAGGAGTTAAAAAAATAGCTATTTTTTTTTAAATCTTTTTTATTGGCATTCATATGGTAAAAAGTGACATTTGCTTTATTCACTGGGTTTTACATCTTTCGATTACGTCTACCAACAGCAATACCAAATTACCGTATATATTTTTGTTATATTTTATAATTTTTGTACAATAGTTAACTTGTGTCACCTTAGTCATAACGTCTCATATTGCAGCACAGTATGATATGCTAATGTATAATATATACACACACACGTTTTTATATACAGTGGGTGCGGAAAGTATTCAAAACCCTTTACATTTTTCACTCTTTGTTTCATTGCAGCCATTTGGTAAATTCAAAAAAAGTTAATTTTATTTCTCATTAATGTACATTCTACGCCATATCTTAACAGAAAAACCCCCCATAAATGTACACATTTTTGAAAATTTATTAAACAAGAAAAACTGAAATATCACATGGTCATAAGTATTCAGACCCTTTGCTCAGCATTGAGTAGAAGCACCCTTTGAGCTAGTACAGCTATGAGTCTTCTTGGGAATGATGCAAAAAGTTTTTTCACACCTGGATTTGGGGATCCTCTGCCATTCTTCCTTGCAGATCCTCTCCAGTTCTGTCAGGTTGGATGGTGAACGTTAGCGGACAGCCATTTTCAGGTCTCTCCAGAGATGCTCAATTGGGTTTAGGTCAGGGCTCTGGCTGGGCCAGTCAAGAATGGTCACAGAGTTGTTCTGAAGCCACTCCTTTGTTATTTTAGCTGTGTGCTAAGGGTCATTGTCTTGTTCCTGCAGCTGAAAACACCCCCCATAGCATGATGCTGCCACCACCATGTTTCACTGTTGGGACTATATTGGGCAGGTGATGAGCAGTGCCTGGTTTTCTCCACACGTACCGCTTAGAATTATCACCAAAAAGTTCTCTCTTCGTCTCATCAGACCAGAGAATCTTATTTCTCATAGTCTGGGAGTCCTTTGTGTGTTTTTTTGCAAACTCTATATAGGTTTTCATATGTCTTGCACTGAGGAAAGGCTTCCGTCGGATCACTCTGCCATACAGGCCCTACTGGTGGAGGGCTGCAGTGATAGTTGACATTGTGGAACTTTCTCCCATCTCCCTACTGCATCTCTGGAACTCAGCCACAGTGATCTTGGGGTTCTTCTTTACCTCTCTCACCAAGGCTCTTCTCCCACGATTGCTCAGTTTGACTAGACGGCTAGGTCTAGGAAAAGTTCTCATGGTTCCAAACGTCTTCCATTTAATGATTATGGAGGCCACTGTGCTTTTAGGAGCCTTGACTACTACAGAAATTCTTTTGTAACCTTGGCCAGATCTGTGCCTTGCCCCAATTTTGTCTCTGAGCTCCTTGGGCAGTTCCTTTGACCTCATGATTCTCATTTGGTCTGACATGCACTGTGAGCCTTTCCAAATCAAGTCCTATCTGTTTAATAAAGCACAGCTGGACTCCAATGAAGGAGTAGAACCATCTCAAGAAGGATCACAAGGAAATGGACAGCATGTGACTTAAATATGAGTGTCTGAGCAAAATGTCTGAATACTTTTGACCATGTGATATTTCAGTTTTTCTTGTTTAATAAAAAAATCTACATTTCTGTTTTTTTTCTGTCAAAATGGGGTGCAGAGTGTACATTAATGAGAAAAAAAATGAACTTTTTTGAATTTACCAAATGGCTGCAATGAAACAAAGAGCAAAAAATGTAAAGGGGTCTGAATACTTTCTGTACCCACTGTATATAGTCATGGCTGAAAGTGTCGGCACTTTTGAAATTGATCAGAAAATGAAGTATTCCTCCCAGGAAATTATTGTAATTACATGTTTTGTCATACATATGTTTATTACCTTTGTGTGTATTGGAACAACACGAAACAAAACAAGGCAAATTGGAGACAATTTCACACAAATCTCCAAAAATGGGTTGGGTAAAATTGTTCGCACCCTCAACTTAATATATGGTTGAACGTCTGATGTGATTGTTAGGATAGTGGAGGATAGGGACTCCTATGCTGTCCCTCATGCTAGGGGACCCTAGGCTAGCCTTAATTCTTGGGTTACTGTTGATGGTGGAGATGCCTGTGTTACATTCTTGACTATGCTTCTGTCCAGGACTACTCTGATACCCCAATCCCACCAGGTAAGGATGGTGAAGGAGTGTGATAGAAAACAGATGAAGACTGAACAGGAAAACCAAAACTTTGATACACTGCACACACACACACAGAAATAGACAATGGGAGACTCAGGAGAAAAACAATAGCAGTACGGTAACAACAAAAAGGCAGCAGGGGTTATTTCTACAACTGCACTCAGCAACAAGTATAACAACCACCGACCGGATAGCCTGGATCATAACACCTCACTGGACCAACTAAGACAAACTATAAGTGGCACAGGTGGAAGGATCTAGCTAGCATATATAGGAGGGGAGCAGATGTGATTGGCTTCCCCACAACATGTAATTAAAGGAGACTAACAAGCAGAGATCTAACTATGAATTACCACTCTGCAGGTTGACGCCTGAGTCTGCCTGCGTTGATCACAGACACCAAAGAAGTTATCTGGTGAAGTGTCGGAATCTGTAATCTGAACAAAACCCGAAATCGCCATGACAGTCGGCGATGTTTGTAAAAATTTCCGTGTGACAACACCCTTTGCAATACAGAACTGAAATCAATTGCTTCCAGTAACCATCAATAACCTTCTTACACCTCTCAACTTGAATTTTGGACCACGCTTATTTTGCAATCTACTCCAGGTCTCTCATATATGAAGGGGCCGTCTCCCAACAGGAATTTTAAGATCTCTCCACAGATGTCAATGGGATTTAGATCTGGACTCATTGATGCCACTTCATAACTCTCCAGCACTTTATTTCCATCCATTTCTGGTGCTTCTTGAAGTGTGTTTGGGGTGATTGCCCTGCTGTAAGATCCATGACCTAGGACGCTAACTCAGCTTTCTGACACTGGGCTCTATATTGCGACCTAAAATCGTTTGGTAATCTTCAGATTTTATAATGCCACCCAGACAAGACACCTAGTACCAGAAGCAGAAACACAACCACAAAACATTTTTGAACCTCCACCATATTTGATTGCAGGCGCTGTTTTCTTTATTTTGTAGGCCTCATTACATTTTCAGTAAACAGTAGAATGATATGATGAAAAGTTGAAATAATAAGCATTGGTAAAAATAAAACAAACATGTTTATTGAAGATGCAAATCAACCCATATTTAAAAAGCCATATAGGCATACAAAGTCGTTACATGTTTCAAGTGCACTATGCATTGTTACTCATAGGTAGAATGATGTGCTTTTCCCAAAAGCTATATCTTGGTCTAATCTGTCCAAAAGGTGCTTTCCCTGAAGGATTTTGGGTTACTAAAGTACATATTGGCAAACTGCAGTCTTCCTTTTTATGTTTCTGTGTCAGCAGTGGGGTCCTCCTTGGTCTCCTGCCATAGCGCTACATCTTATTCAAATGTTGACGGAAAATTTGCACTGACACTGATGCCCCCTGAGCCATAGGACAGCTTGAATTTCTTTGGAACTTGATTGGAGTCGCTTATCCACCATCCAGACTAACTTGCGTTGCAACCTTTCATCAATTTATCCCTGCCATTCATGCCCAGAGAGATTAGCTTGAGTGCCATGAGTTGTAAACTTTTTGATTATGTTGGGCACCGTGGACAAAGGAACCTCAAGATCTCTGTAGATGGACTTGTAACCTTGAGATTGTTCTTATTTTTCAATGATTTTGCTTCTCAAATCTCAAGTCAAGATCTCTTTGCTTATGTGGATTGAATAGGTTGATATCGACATCTGGTGAAAAAATCATCTCAATTGCACCATTAGAAATATACTTACTTAGAACATTGGTGACATGACTAGCACTTATTTCACCTGCTTTATCTATCTATCTATACACTGACGAGCAAAAGGCTAACAATGTTGTAAACTTTTGAATTTCAGGCTCCATATGTCCCCATCCACTACAGCTTCGAACATGAGACAACCTTCATTTTATTGACAATTATCTTGGCTACCTCTTACATGAATTTGACTTGCTACTATTTGGCATTAGTTTTGCAAATTCTTGTAATGTCACTGCATTGTTACTGTTTTTCACCTGGTGTAGGAAAAAAATATTTTTCTTCCTCCATACTACAAATTACAACCTGTTGTGACATTCCATAATAGCTCATTGTTTTATTAGTTTGAGTCCTAAGCGAAAAGTCACTATTCGAAATGAGGAGCAACCAAGAAGAAGTTTTCGAAAGAAAAGAGAAAAAAAATAATCTAACTCATCAAAAGTAGTCTTTCAGCCATGAAAATTGCCAAACTGCATTATGTGAGTGCCATGGAAGTTGGAAGAATACAAAATGAAGTCCGTCCATCCAAAAGCCAAGTGGTGGACAGCCAGACAAAATATCGGATTCAACAAGTTGGCGCATCACAAGGTCTATCAGTTCTGGCTTGACAATCATGGCAGTGGAGGTGGCCTGTATGCTTTGTAATAATCAGATTACAGACATCCTTGCTACCATCATGCAACGCACATTACAAAAGTCTAGAATGATGGCCCAAATAAAGGTGAAGAGGTCTCGACTTCATTATCGTCATCAGAAGCATTGACTTAAGTTTGGAAAAAAGTACAAAAAGTGGAGAGTAGCAGATTGGAAATGGGTGACTTGGAGCAAAGAGATAAAAGTCAATAGGCTAGGCTGTGATAGTTTCAATTGGGTCTGGAAGAAATAAGGGAAAAAAAGGCTAACGGATTGAGAAATTGAAGGAACTGTACAGTTCGGTGGAGGAAGCCTGATGTTATGGGGTTGTTTCAAAACTGAAGATATTGGATACTTGACCAGGATTGATAGTGGTCTCAATGCTAAGCTTTATGTGAGTATCCTACAAGACAGGTTACTTTGTATGCGTGAGTACTATGGGTGTAAAAAGGACAACATACTTTTCCACCAGGTCAACGACTCAAAGCATAAATCAATATTGGAGAAAAAAAAATGGTTCAATGACAATGAAGTAGAGGTGCTGGATTGGCCCCCACTGTCCCCAGACCTCAACCAAAAGCTGTATACATACCTAAGTGAGTCAACCAGTGTGAACCAACACTAGGAATGTGTAGAAAGAGACATGGGATTAGATATTGGTTCGAGACGTAAGATATGCTTGAATCTGATCCAGAGCATGCCCAGAAGAATTCAGGCAGTGTTGAAAGCCAAAGGAGGATTTACAAAATACTAACAAAATAATAAAAAAGTAACAATGCAGTGACATGACGAAAATCTGCATAACCAATCATAAGCTAAATAGTTGCAAGTCAAACTTATGTTTGAAATAACCAAGATGATTGTCTATAAAATGAAGGTAGTCTCACTTTTGAAGCTGTAGTGGAGGGTGAAATATGGAGACTGAAAGTCAAAATTTCCAAACATTGTTACCCTTTTGCTCGTCAGTGTATATACTTTTATTTTACTGTATACCACGGAGATAACTCTGCTTGTCCATAAAAGTGAATGGTGGCATATTAAGGGGATGGCAAAAATAAGATGCTTATGCCCAATGTCTCACAGTAGTCTCACAGTACTCTCACAGTAGTTGGAAAAAAAACATTTTCATCTGCTGGTAAGACAGAACTGGCAGGAACTAAAGTGTGAAGAGTGTGTTTTCTTGAGGGAAAGGTTTGAAGGGGATGCCAGGTCCATTAAAAATTGTGGTGTAATTACAAAATATAAAAGATCGGGAGAGAAGAAAAGAGGAGAGGTTGCGCCATGTGTACCAGGAAGCATAGCGGAGCAGACTCATATCGACTGCAGTGAAAGTATCCTGGAGCGACCGGAGTTTCATAGAGACATACTGAATACAATGAAGAACCTGAAAACCGAATACCGAATACCATGCCCCTGAGGGAGGCCAGACTTCATGGTCAAGCAACAAAGACCGAACGCTGGGCCCTCGTTCCAGAGGAAGACCAGACTTCACGGTCAAGCACCAAAGACTGAACGCCAAGCAAAGGTTCCAGAGGAGGACAAACTTCGTCGGTCAAGCACTGAAGACTGAATACCAATGACTGGAGATCTGGAACCAAACATTCGCTCCAATGCAATGTTTGAGTGAGCTGGGCCACTACTTCCCACCTTGACGTACGGTACTAAGAAAGGATAGCTAGTTACCAAAGTTGGAATAGTGGGGCAGTGAATTGTAACACACCCATGTCAAGTCTAGTGTACAACTAAGATAGGTGAAGTTGTGTAAACCTTGAGTTTGTTTGCAAAAGAGAATACTATCACAAAACGTAGGGTGACACTGACGCTTCCCTGACAGAAAGGTTGGGATTGGGATAACGTTAGAAAAATCTGTTAAATAGAGTTTTGACTAGTAATCGATCAATTACTGCTGTGTACATTACTAACTGTAAAATGATTTGCACTTTTGTGCCGCTCATTGATTATCCCTTACTTTGCTGACTACCGGTTACTGTAAAATAATATTTGTTGAAAGTCACCACTGAGTCACTTTTATTGTGTCATTGTATTTCTAGCCTCGGTTACACATACCTATTATTCCCATAAGTAGGATCTAGTATGTGTACACCAGTGTGTTCTTCAGCAAACAAGCATTGCAGACTGTTATGATAGGTACAGGTTGCAGACTAAAGGTTGCCATTAACAGCATACTAAAACTACTGTTTAATTTACCCATATATATCAAAGTTTATGGTTGTGGCATTCATTCATTATCTAAAAAAATGTTCTATAAGTCCTTTTATGTAGTCATCATGTAAATTTCATAAACAAAGGGAAGAAAGTTTTTTTTTTAATAAAGTTACTTATTAATGTATGAATGTATAGAAGCTCTTGGCAGGAATATTACTCCCTTGCTGCTCTAATAGTGTTTATAGAATTTCTGCTTTTCTTTTATTACAAATTAACAAGTTGAAATGCAAAGAACATACTTTGGTACAATAACTGTAAAGGGTGCTTTACACGCTGCAACATCGAACGTGCGACATGCACGACAGCGTGATTGCTGCTGTAGCGAACATTATCGCTATGGCAGCATCACATGCACATACTTTGTCAGCGACGTCGCTGTGACCGCCAAACAATCCCTCCTTCAAGGGGGAGGTGTGTTCGGCGTCATAGTGACGTCACAGCGGCGTCACTAAGCGGCCGCCCAATAACAGAGGAGGAGCGGAGATGAGCGGCCGGAACATGCTGCCCACCTCATTGCCGGTGGATGCAGGTAAGGAGATGGTCGTCGTTCCTGCGGTGTCACATGTAGCGATGTGTGATGCCGCAGGAACGAGGAACAACCAGCGGCATGCAACAGCAACTACATTTCGAAAAGGAGCGACGTGGCAACGATCAATGTACCGTCACGCGGGCTCGGCTGCGACTGCCGAGCCGCTCAGATCCGTGCTCGTACTGCGGGTGTTGGCTCGAGCCTCTCACGGACCCGGGGATCACGTTGCTCTGCAAGGGAGTTGGCGCTACACGCGGGGATTTGAGTGTTTGGTTTGGGATGATAGTTCGTGACGCCACCCACGGGTTGTGGTGATTATGGACACCACCGCTGCGGTGAAGGTATGGGGCTCCCGGGAGCGATGTAATGGCGCAGCTAGGTGTTGACCCCTCCGTGGGCAGGGGGTGTTGGTCCCGGGGCCCAGTAAGTGAGGGCCGGGGTGCAGGGTGAAGTGTTGCGGTGCAGTGCCTGATGGCACTGGTGCACTCACTCTGACACAAGACACTGGAGTCTCTGGTAAACCAAACGGAGTGATGAACAGGGCCCGCAGCCGGCTGCAGCTTCTTCCAGACTAGGTTGGTGATTTCCGCCTTTCTCCTGCACCTCTGTGTGTAAAATGTTTTGACTCCTATGCCTCGACACCGGTAGTCTGCTCCCCGACTTGGGTATGCCGGAGGAGCTTGTTTGCCCGCAGACGCTGGCCCTTTGGGTCTCTATGCCTTGGCGGGGGCTTTACCCTGTATGGTTGGGCTGTTGTCTTCTAAAGGGACTTGTGTGGGGTAGGTCCTTAAGTCCAGCCCGCAATCAGTTGATTCGACTCGGCCCTGTCGGTTCAGGGCTTTGTACGGGGTCTGAGTACCTTGCCTGGTGCTTCGTTATCCAGTTGGCTCCCCCGGTTCGGTTCCGGCGGGCCACTACCCTGTCCCGGTCCCTTACGGTTCCACCGGTCGTATTCCCGGTCTCCTGCAGGCGGCCACCACCGTCTGCCTCCTTACCTATGGTGACTGGGCTCCGACCCAGCCACCGGGTAGTCTCTTATCAGGGCATGGACACAGGACTGCCTGTGACCTTGACTGCTCTCGACTTGCACTTGAACTAGTGTGTGTCAAACTAACTGTTTTCCCGCCTCCGGGCCTGTGAACTCCTCGGTGGGCGGAGCCAACCGCCTGGCTCTGCCCCCTGGTGTGGACATCAAACCTGGAGGGTAGTGACAAGGTTTTTAGGTTGACTGGTGTTACCTAATCGGGAAGGGGGTGTGGTGTTGTGTGTGACTACCTGGGACAACTTGGATAGTCCAGGGCGTCACATCAACGATTTTTGCCGTTTTTCCGATCGTTGCTTGTCGCTCCTAGCTGTCACACGCTGCGATGCCGCTAACGGCGCTGGATGTGTATCACAAACACCGTGACCCCGACGATATATCGTTAGCGATGTCGCAGCGTGTAAATGGCCCTTAAGGGTATATCCGCACATTGCAGGTTTTTTGTAACCACAAAAATGCACTGTGTGGCCCCCAAAAAAAGCATCTTGTGGCAAAAAAAGCCGCATCAAAAAACGTATGCGGTTTTGGTGTGTTTTTTGTCCATGTGTTTTTGATGCATTTATTTTTATCACCAATGGGTAAAAAATGCAAAACAAATTGAGCTGAAGCTTGAACTTTCCAACAGCCCAATGATCCCAAGCATACCTCACAGTCCACCAAGGCTTGATTCAGAAGTCCTGGCAGATCCTGGAGTTGCCATCACATTGGCCTGACTTGAACTCCATAGAACATCTATGAAAGTAGTTTTAGTGCACAAGCCGAAAAATATGGAGGCCATTGCCCATTAGGAATGGTATAGGATTCCCCAGGAACGCTTTGGCATAATTAGACTTTCTAACAGGACAATGATCCCAAGCATACCTCACAGTCCACCAAGGCTTGGTTCAGAAGAAATCCTGGCAGATCCTGGAGTTGCCTCACATTGGCCTGACTTGAAGTCCATAGAACATTTGCAGCAAACAGACCCATGAATATGGAGGCCATTGCACATGAGGAATGGTATAGGATTCCCCAGGAACGCTGCCAGAAGATGATATATAAATGACAGCAATAGTGATAGTGATTCTGCAGCTTATTCCTATGTAATCTGACGGCACTATGAGTTAGGGACAGAGACAATGATTTTAGAAATGTGCCACTTATTGGACTCTGTGCTGTTGTTTCAATACAATGAGTGCTTTATTAGCAGTAGATTATCGTTGCTGGACTAGGAGCCAATATGCACTGAACCGGCCATGACCTCAGCACTGATTAGCAGCTCTCTGTCAACATACCCCCATACAATGTACACAAAATGCTGTGGTGTGGACGGGGTTAGCTTTCTGAGCTCTACTACATGCTACATCTAAACACTCTGATTGTGGCACAACTACTGCATCCAGTAAACTAAAGGCCCTGTCACACACAGAGACAAATCTTTGGCAGATCTGTGGTTGCAGTGAAATCGTGGACATATTGTTCCATTTGTACACAGCCACAAACCTGGCACTGATTGTCCACAATTTCACTGCCACCACAGATCTGCCACAGATCTGCCACAGATCTGCCACAGATCTGCCACAGATCTGCCACAGATCTGCCACAGATCTGCCACAGATCTGCCACAGATCTGCCACAGATCTGCCACAGATCTGCCACAGATCTGCCACAGATCTATCTCTGTGTGTGACAGGGCCTTAAGTGATACATTGCTGGAATCATGGTCTTTATATTATGCTGCTTTCACATGAGGTAGCAAAAATCTGGTGAAAGATTCCCTTTAAGAGCTAAATTTGATTCACTTTATGACAAATGTGATGACAGTGTTACCTGGACATGTAGCTGGAACTATTAGAAGAATTGTCCCAAAAATAACATTTATAACAAATCCACAGGATAAATGTCAAATGTATGATCATTGGGGTTCAGCTGCTAAGAACGCCGCCAAACTCGAGAACGGTTAGTGCAAAAGTGGCCTATTCAGTAAGACCAGCATTGAACATTCCAGTTTTAATGATGGACATGCTGGAGTATGATGGGCCTAATTCATAAACAGGTGCACGCCACTTAATAAATAAGTGCATCTTACAAGATCATGCGTCTCTGCTGGAGATGTATTGTACTCAAGTCAGCAACTGAAGTACAATTCTGTCAAAAGTTACTCCACTAAAGTGGCATAAGGTTTTATGATTTAAATGGGTGGATAGGCACACACCATCCCACCCATTCTCTACCCATTATGGTGAAACTGTTCAGACTGGTATGAAATTTGCAAAGGTTGCAACAACTTGGAAGTTGAAAAACATTTTTGGTGGTCTACTAAAATGTATAGTGACCACATCGATTTAAAGCTGAGAAAGAAGGCTTTTTTCAAATACCTTTGGTTGGCAACTCTGCCTGTAAGTGGCACTATCACTGTCCACTGCTTCCTCATCACGTGACCTAGGCTTCAGTGACCTCTGATGTCCGGTGATGTCATGTCAAGTTCTGGAATTGGAAGTTGACCTGGCATCAATAAGGAGGGACCCAGTCTCTCTAAATAAATTGTGTTGCAAATTCTGCCTGTGGGTGGCGCTATCACTGTCCACTCAATCCCTATCATGTAACCCTGGCTGCAGTGACCTCTGATGTTTGGTAATGTCACGTCAACTTCGGAATTGGAAGGTGACCCGGCATCACCGAGGCAGAAGACAGTCTCCATGAGTGACTGGGCTGTGGGCAGAGTCTCACCGCATGTCATAGCCCAGATTTGCACTTGCTTGCGGGACTCTATTAAGGAAAGCAGTGAAGGAGAGAGCGTGCACAATGCTGGGCTGTGACGTGTGATGAAACTCCGCCCGCAGCCCTGTCACTCAGGAAGGCTGGGTCCCGCCTCGGTGATGCCGGGTCAACTTCAAATTCTGGAACTTGATGTGACATCACCGAACATCAGAGGCTGATGCAGCCCGGGTCACGTGATGGGGACTGAAGGAACAGCGATAGTGCCACTCACAGGCAAAATTGGCAACAGAAGGTATTTGGAAAAAGCCTTATTTCTCAGCTTTATGTCAATGTGGACATTGTAGTGGACCATCTCTTAAAGGTGTTTTAAGTCAGAAAACACCTTATGAATCCAGGCCAAATTTTCTATGTGAGCCTGTGTGGTCACCATTCCTCCAGACTATGAATAGGGCAGTGGTCAACAGACTGGGTGGGATCTGAATGTTCTGGTTATAATATGAACATTCTAAGATATATATGTTTTTTAAGTAAAATATGCTCAAGTTGTATAAGTTGCAAACTTTATACATTCTTTTAAAAAGGGTGATAATAGCATAGCAGGGACATACCTGACTGAGATGGAAAATTCCCCTTTAGACGTTTGACTGGCACGGATGATGAAATGTCCAACTTGCTTACTCATGAGGATGTTCTCGGCTTCGATACGGCTAAAGTTTTCACAATACCAACTGCCATGTAAGAAGGAAAAAAATATTTCTTTATATAAAACATATTCATTGATCAATATAGTGTGTGCAAATATTGTACATAACCTCCATCTCAAAGCAATACTATACAGTGACAGTATATAGGTACAGTATATTTCGAAGACATTTGCAATTGTCCAAAATGCATTTTATGTTGCATTTTTAAAGTTGTCGGCTAATTTGCACAAACTAATTTATAAAAAAGCTTTATTCATCCATAATTCACTCAGTGTTAATACACAGAACCTAATGATTCATCAAAGTCATACTGGACAAATATATGCCTAATTATGCGCATAACGAAGCTAATTTTACTGCCTGGTGACTTTCTATTGGAAAAGCTTAAAAATGCCACACATTAGCTGCAATCTGGTTTTTGATGTATAATATAGACTTACATAATGAAATGCACTATAAATTTTAGGCCTCTGGCCAGAATTAGAGCTTCCATCGGATATATTTTGGAGATGTTCCAATTGTATTCCCATCCTCAGTGGCTGGCACACTAGTCCCAGTTATTAATCAGACAATTCCGCAGGATGTTCAGTGTTGTAAGGTTACTACTGCAGTCAATGAATTATTCCCGTATTATCACTTTTCTCTTTTATTACTTTTTTTTTTTTTTTTTTGGTGGGTTGATTAACCCATTTTTATCCAATGATGAATATAATATCTATAACAGGGGTCTCAAACACATAGCCCACGAGCCACCTACGGCCCCTGAGGCTGCTTCATACGGTCTGCAGGCACTGTAGACCCCCTGATTGCGGCCCAATCCAGGGGGCATCATCTACGGCACTTTATTTGGAAGCACATTCAATTGAAATGTATTAACATGTACACACAGCACAGGTCTTCAGGGGCAGACATACCATTGGTGTAACCTGTGCAGTAGCACAGTGGTCTAAGATGCAAGGGGGTCCACGTTCATCTCCACAGTAGGTAGAATTATGCATTATATTGAGCTACTGGAACCAGGTATTGTTTTTGCACAGGGGCCTCTTCTGTCAGTGCCCTACCCATAGAGCGTATACAATGGGTTTTAGAGTCCCTGGTAGTTTTGGACACAATATGTTACCTCACTATGGCACTGTATCATAGAAAGTTTGTTCCTTGGCATTAATATCTTTATAATATGGCATCCAATGGAGCATATCTGTCATGCTATGTGCGTGGCGAGCGCGTTCAGACCAACAAATGTCTGAAGTGCAACAAAAAACACCCAACAATACCAGCAAAAACAAGGGGAAACACCAAAACCACGATAACAATAGTGGGCCCAGACACTAGTGAGATGGTAGATGGACACATCCTACCTTCACCTGGCATTGTATCCTGCACTTCTTGCCAGACCCTATACAGACTCCGCACCTGTTGTTGAGCAGGAAAACTTGAAGCCTTAAAAAATTCCTACGATAGTCTTAGCTGAGGAGTGGGGTGGTGCAGCTCACTAGGCCCAGCACTGCACTAATACAAGGGGATAGGTGCAACAAACAGGGGGATACAACAAAAAATGGAGAAGATCCAACTTCAGGATGAATCCTCAGCAGTTCCTTCATCAAAGGGGGCCAGTACACAAATGGCTTTGTATAGTGAGTAGAGTTGAACGCGGTTCGAGGTTCTCCAGTTCGCGGCTCGAGTGATTTTGGGGGCTGTTCTAGATCGAACTAGAACTCGAGCTTTTTGCTAAAGCTCGATAGTTCTAGATATGTTCGAGAGCAGTTCTAGCAGCAAAAAGCAGGACTTTTTACAGGTACAGTGTGCAGGAGCCATCGCTGGCAGCCTGCCAGAAGCTGGTAACCAAGATAAACATCGGGTATCCAAGCAAAGCGCTTTGGTTAGTAACCCGATGTTTATCCTAGTTACGTGCAGGAAGCCCACACTTCCCCGCTCAGCTCCCTCCGCCCCCTCCTGCACGCGGCATGTACACACACACACACTCACCTGTCCCAAGCCAAGCAGTCCACGACACTGACGTCCTCAGCGCCACCCACTTCGCACTCCGCCGCCAGCACACATGGCTATGCCCACCTGCACTCTGCACACATAGTCCCGCTTGGCTTACCTGCGGTGATGAAGTCCCGTCCTCAGCGCTGTCACTGTCCTCCATGGCCGTCGCTTGTCACATCACCTTCTCTCGCTTCCGACCCGAGACTGACTGGCGGTGACGTCACGGGCCGCTCGCGATACTTGGCTGTGAAGGCGGCGGTCATTGAACTCAGTGACAAGTGCTGTCAGCAGTGCAGGAGATCAGCGCAGGTAATGTACCTCGCTGACAGCAGCACTTGTCATCCCCTGCAGTGACCTGGGCTGACCCATTGATGTTAGCTCAGGTCACTGCACTGCTCTCCCAGCCAATGGGGAACATCCTGCTCTTCATTGACTGGGACAGTGTGGATCGTCATGGCAACCCCTTGGATTACACCAGACCTGGATTTGTTTTTCTTTCTAATAAATTGGTTAAAGAGGGAATGTATTGGGGAGTGTTTTTTCAAACAAAATGTGTTTGTCGTCTATTTTTTTTTATTACTGACTGGGTTGGTGATGTGGGGTATCTGATAGACGCCTGACCTCACAAACCCCAGGGCTTGATGCCAGGTGACATTACACATCTGGTATTCACCCCATATATTACCCCGTTTGCCACCGCACCAGGGCGCGGGATGAGCTGGGGCGAAGCACCAGGATTGGCACATCTAATGGATGAGCCACTTCTGGGGCGGCTGCGGCCTGCTATTTTTAGGCTGGGGAGAGTCCAATAACCATGGACCTCCCTAGTCTGAGAATATCAGACCCCAGCTGTCTGCTTTACCCCTTGGCTGGTGATCCAATTTTGGGGGGACCCCTACGTGTTTTTTTTTTAAAATTATTTATTTAATTTAAAATAACAGCGTGGGGTGCCCTCAGTTTTGGGTTACCAGCCAAGGTGAGGTTGCCAGCTGTGGTCTGCAGGCTGCAGCCGTCTGCTTTATCCTAGCTGGCTACAAAAATAGGGGGAACCATACGTCATTTTTTTTTTCATTTTTTTGGCTAAATACAAAGCTAAGCACCCCTTAGTGCCACATGAAAGGCACCAAAGGGTGCAAAGTTACAAAATGCAGGAGAGTGGGACATTATGTGTCTTTCTGCCATTATAATGACAGAAAAGACTGATATGAAGTGCACAAGCACAAGAAAATCATCAGAGCGCTCTATGCTGTGAAAAGCAGTAGAAAATGGCACTGGAGTGAACATGTGACCGCCTCATGTAGGATGAAGCTATGGATCCTGGGTAAATTTATGCATTTACCCTCCTTCAGTTTTTTTGCAGTACACAAAAAAAACGGAAGGCACACGGATGACAAACAGATGACATACGGACCGTCTACGGAACGGAAACGGATGCCACACGGATGCACCCGTGAAAAAAAACGGACTGTTTTTTTGCAGACCTCAAAAATGGATCGGTCGTGTTAATGTAGCCTTATTCTGATCTGCCGTTTATAAACAGCAGGCAGAAATAAGTGAATAGCGCCCCCCAGCGTCAGAAAATCTCCGGGGTTTCAGGGGTAGCTGAAACCCTGGAGATCATGATTCAGGACGGTTTTTCCAGTCCCCGCTCACGTGATCACAGGTATACACCGTACACCGATGATCACGTTACAGTAAATGACAGCGCCGGTAAAAAATTATTTATCTCATCTGGCATGAACAAACATGATAAATCTTCTCCCCGGTCCCCTCCGGTCCCCCGGTGTCGCCAAAGTGCCCCCCCTGATGCCCTCCCAGAAATCCAAGATGCCCGCGCGCACAGCAGCGCGCCGGCCGCATTCACCCTACTCCTCTGATTTCTGTCGCATGTGCCATGACACATGCGACAGAAAACTCCTCCCCAGGCCCAGCCAGGTCACCCCCTATAACCTCACCGGTGTTCCCCGGTGTCCCACGGTACCTGTGCAGCGTTGATCCCCCTACGGCCCTCTCCTTCACAATAGACGCTGCCGCATGCACAGAGCAGCTGTCAGCTCAGCTTCCTGTGTTCAGACACAGTGAGTGGTGGTTATGCATCTGTAAGCTAAATGGGCGGCACGGTGGCTCAGTGGTTAGCACTGCAGTCTTGCAGCGCTGAGGTCCTGGGTTCAATTCTCACCAAGGACACCATCTGCAAGGAGTTTGTATGTTGTCACCGTGTTTGCGTAGGTTTCCTACGGGTACTCCGGTTTCCTCCCACACTCCAAAGACATACAGCGCTATGGAATTAATAACGCTATATAAATGAATAAATTATTATTATTACTGCAATGCCCTGCTCATGAGGTAAGGAACATAATTGATTAGGAGAGCTATATACTACATTTCCAAATGGAGGGATTTGCTTTTATAGTTTCCCTGCTCAACGACTACCAAACATGAGAGTCCGTTATACGCCACAAGAAAACACATCTAAATAGCGAGCTCTGTTGTTAAGTATTTAGTCAGCTGGATAACTGGACTTAAAGGGGTATTCCATCTCCAAGATCCTATCCCCAATATATAGTAGGTGGAATAGCAATAAAATCAGCAAATACCAATATTTGGAAATGTAGAATAGTTCTCCTGATTAGGCATGCCCTTACCTCATGAGCAGGGCATTGCAGCTTTGGTAGCAACCATTACGACATGGACTCTGCTGCTGTGGACCCGGGGAGAGTGAGTGCAGATTCATTGCACCCACACGCCTCACATGAAGGGTCTGCACTCCTAGAAAATGGGGGATACGTTCCCTGAGTGTCTCCCCCCCATATTCTAGACGGTCCAGAGTCGTCGTGGGACCCCTTTATTTTTTTTCTTCCAATAAATTGGTGAAAGAGGAAATGTTTTGGGGACTGTTTTTTCAAATAAATTTCTTTTGTCGATTTTTTTTTTGTTAGTACTGACAGTTTATGATGTTGGGTATCTAATAGATGCCATGACATCACAAACTGCTGGGCTTGATGTCAGGTGACCTTACAGCTAGTATCAACCCGATTTATTACCCCGTTTGCCACTGCACCAGGGCACGGGATGAGCTGGGGTGAAGCGCCAGGATTGGCGCATCTAGTGGATGCGCCACGTCTGGGGTGCCTGCGGCCTGCTATTTTTAGGCTGTGAAGGCCCAATAACTATGGACCTTCCCACCCTGAGAATACCAGACCACAGCTGTCCGCTTTACCTTGGCTGATGATCCAATTTGGGGGGGACCCTACTTTTTTTGTGTAATTATTAATATTTATAAAATAATTATAAAAAAAGAGCCTGGGGGGACCTCCACATTGGATCCCCAACCACGGTAAAACTGCCGGCTGTGGTTTTCAGGCTACAGCCGTCTGCTTTACCCTAGCTGGCTATCAAAAATGGGGGGACCCAACGTCATTTTTTTTTTAATTATTTTTTAAATAGAAAAAATTAATGGGCTTTCCTGTATTTTGATTGCCAACCAAGGTAAAGGCAGGCAGATGGGGGTGGCAACCCATAGCTGTCTGCTTTATCTGCGCTGAGAATCAAAAATACCGCGGAGCGCTACGTCATTTTTTTTAAAGATTTATTTTTACAGCACTGTGATGTCCAGCAATCAAAAATACAGGGAAGCCCATTTTGTTTTTAGTTATTTAAATAAATAATTAAAAAAAATATATATGGGCTCCCGCTGCATTTTTTGTATTGCTAGCTAAGGGTAATCCAAGCAGCTACTGGCTGGTAACCCCCACTGCTTTGTGTTACCTTCACTGGCAATGGAAAATCCAGGGAAGCATTTTTTATTTTTTTTGCCAAAAAACTACAAAAAAGGACGTGAGCTTCGCCATATTTTTGTATGCTAGCCAGGTATAGCAGGCAGGTGCTGGAAGAGTTGGATACAGCGCCAGAAGATGGCGCTTCTATGAAAGTGCCATTTTCTGAGGCGGCTGCAGACTGCAATTCGCAGCAGTGGGGCCCAGAAAGCTCAGGCCAACCTGTGCTGCGGATTCCAATCCCCAGCTGCCTAGTTAAAAATGGGGCGAAGCCTACGTCATTTGTTTTCTAATTATTTCATGAAATTCATGAAATAATAAAAAAAGGGCTTCCCTTTATTTTTGGTTCCCAGCCGGGTACAAATAGGCAACTGGGGGTTGGGGGCAGCCGTACCTGCCTGCTGTACCTGGCTAGCATACAAAAATATGGCAAAGCCCACATAATTTTTTGAGGGGGCAAACAGTTCTGCAGCTGCTGTCTGTCTGTATGGAGAAGAGCAGACAGCAGCTGCAGAACTACGAGGCTCAGCATACTCCATCCAGGACTGTATGCAGAGGTTTTTTGCCCACCAAAAAAATGACGTGGGCTTCGCCATATTTTTGTATGCTAGCCAGGTACAGCAGGCAGCCACGGGCTGCCTCCAACCCCCAGTTGCCTATTTGTACCCGGCTGGGAACCAAAAATATAGGGAAGCCCGTTTTTTTTAATTATTTCACTTATTTCATGAAATAACTAAAAAACAAATGGCGTGGGCTTCGCCCCATTTTTGTGTCCAGCCGGGTACAACTAGGCAGCTGGGGATTGGAATCCGCAGCACAGGTTAGCCCGAGGTTTCTGGGCGCCTCTGCTGCGAATTGCAGTCCGCAGCCGCCCCAGAAAATGGCGCTTTCATAGAAGCGCCATCATCTGGCGCTGTATCCAACTCTTCCAACAGCCCTGAAGCCGGGTGGCTTGTTGGGTAATAATGAGTTAATACTAGCTTTGTTTTACTAGCTAGTATTAAGCCAGAGATTCTTAATGTCAGGCAAGTTTGACCCGGCCATTAAGAATCTCCAATAAAGGGTTAAAAAAAAGACACCACACAGAGAAAAAATACTTTAATAGAAATAAATACACAGACACATTAGAGACTACATCTTTATTACCCCCTGTCAGCCCTCCACGATCCATGGTCTTCTGTCTTTCTCGTTCAACAAATGCAGCTCTGCTCCATCACTGCTGCATGGGGGAAGACGCTGCTTCCCGTGCAGCCTTCACTCCGTGAGTGATCAGTGCTGCTGGCTGTCAGCGGTAACAGCGGTAACGCTGACAGACGCGTTACCATAGCAACGGTGCTCCCGGAGCCGCGGTTAGCGGTGACGTCACCGCTAACTGCGTTGCTATGGCAACGGTGATCTCCGTTAATGACCGGCTGTGTCAGCCGGTCCCTAACTAAATGGGGAGTCGACCGTGTGCTAGAGCATGTCGCCGGTACACGGCGATACACAAATGTGCACCGTGTACCGGAGAGTGCAATGACAGGTCCTACATGATGCGTCATAGTCATGTGACCAGTCTGTAGCCAATGAGATAATAGCCACGTGACTGGTCACATGGCTATTTTGACGTCACGATAGGTCCTGCATCACTGCTGGCAGTGCTGGTCCCCGGGAGGATTCAGCGATCATCGGATGGAATAGCGGCAGGAAACAGAGTGCAGGAGGGATCGCGGGGACCGGTAAGTGTTATGGCAATGTTTATTAACTGTATGTGTACATTTATAATGCGTTTTTATGTGTTTGTGATTGCCTCCCATTATATCCTATTGGTTCGAGTTCGGTGCGTCGAACGTTCGCCGAACTGAACTCGAACGAGACCTCCATTCGACCAACCGAACTCGAGCCGAACCACGGCCAGTTCGCTCATCTCTAATAGTGAGCAAAGCTTGCTGGGAGACCTGGCTATTTAAACCCATGGGGGTGTGTCTACAAAGTAGATGCAGCTGACCTTAACTGCAAGAGAGCTTCTAGCAGAAAAACTGGCATTAATTATTTCTGCACCAAAAGAAACAAAACCACACGTAAATGCAGAGTCCCAGATAGAAATAAGGGGCTCCAGTGCGCTAGCTCCACTAATCTCCAAAAACAGGGAGAAGGCAGTCACAGTCATGACAATATCATAATATCTAATCAGAGCTAGAAAGAGGTATATTAAGGCCCCATAAGTTTCATTTTAGGACACCATATTATGTTTTTTTACTATTCAGACTGCAATATATTCACTTCCATAAACTCAAAGGTTATGACTCTGAAGTGCTATGGTGCTGACTACAAATCTGGGTTGTTGTGATGTCTCAACTTCAATTTTCGACTATAGAAAATAGTTTACCAGGTACCCTGCATCCGTTATCTGGCCATGTCCTGTGTTGGTCCAAGAATAGTTTGCAAATTTTTCTCCATTAGGTCGGTTTCACACATCCAAATTCAACAGTCCAAGTATGGACCATAATGTCTAGATCAACCATAGATCTCCTGATCCCAAATCCTCAGTCTCAGTTGAGTTGAGTTCAGGAGACCTGTGGCAAGCCTAGATACTGCGGTTCACACTCAGATTGTGAAAGTTGCATGTGTGAAAAGAGACTAAGGAATCTCTTACTACGGGCATTGTGAGGACACCACAATTCTGCCATGACATATAGACAACACTGTAATTGTGGGGCTCTAGTCTTTGTCCGCCTGAATCTGTGAAGATTGGACAGTGCTGCCAGTTGTGTGTTGGGTTACCGGAATTGGATGTCATAGCTTTTCTTACAGTCTTAGCACAATGAGGGAAGAATTAATTAAGATTGGGATTTTGTATGCCAGTCTTCATCCAAGGCTCACTGTAGTAAGATGTTACATATCTATTAAGAGGCATGTACCTCTTTCTCCTGGGCATGACTCCTTAATCATGGTCATGATGACCATGATTAAGGCATAGGCCGAAACGCATCGTTTTTTTTTCTCCCCGCCACCCATCCCTTTTCATGGATGTCTGATTTTTAGCTATCTGACCATTTGACAAATGATTTTAATGGAACAATAAAAGAGATGATAAGTCGGTCCTCTCTGAGCTGGAATTTTTTACTGGACATATGAGGGTTGTTTTTTTTTGTTGTAATGAGCTAAGCCAAAGAAGAGGAGGTTCTCGCTCTCAGCCCTCCTGGAACCAGCTGTGAGAGGTAGTCAAAGCTTGTGGGCACCAATCCAAGTTTTTAACAGTAGTGGTCTCATAAGGGTTAAAGTGACCCCCTACGCATCAGGGCCTGGTTACAACTGCAACCTCTGCACCCGCCATTGTAACGCCCATGTGCACAGGACTCTATAGCCATACAATGCAGCCCCTTGACGTGTGTATTTTGTAGATACCTCCTCCATGTCTACTAAAGAAAGTGGAGTCTTTGGAGAAGTAGAAAAAAACCCTCATTGTATTCATCCTTGTGGAATAGGATTTAGCCTCTTGTATAATATCTTGTTTACTGTTGTTCTAATAGGAGTCTATTAGGAGTAACCATAAAAAGAAAAAAATTATACATAATGAAATTCAGAAAAACAGGCAGTATTTTTAGATTGCCTTTTGTTTGTAGCAGTGTGAAATTACCACTTAAATGAGAACATTACCTGCATAATGAAATCACGCTAATAAGATAGAAGTCAAAACACACTTAGCAGCCACATCCAATACTACACCACTCGCACATATGTTCTGCTATAGTACAAACTGCCATATACCAACCACACAATGTCACAGTGAGACCCCTACCCCTAACCCCTTCCCACAAAGCCTATTTTGCATTTTTCTTAATCTGGATTTTTTTTTTAGTTTTCAATTACCGTATACAGGTATCAGACATGTGAAAGAGAAATGAGATGAATTCATTGATCCTCCTTATTCTTTCATTTGACCTATTTCATCTATTAGGAACCATTTATAAAATGAATTTGATGTGTCGGTAATTTGCTTTTGGTGAACCACAGCAAATAATTCACTCATTAAATCCACTGCACATTGGAGAATTGAGCAGATCAATACACATACTACTACACAATAGTGAACAACGCATGCAGACACATGGGTCATTGCATCATATCATAGTTTTATTATGGCTAGGGCAGTCTACATTTTGCCTAGTCTTGCTAAATTTTAAGGGCATGTACACACAATGGTTGGAGTCCATTTCTTAACCCGCCTGAAAAAACATCCAGAAAACGGTCAAAGAATGAATACAAGCATTTCTATATAAAAACGACTTGATATTCATATGTTCAGGCTTTTGATCATCTTTTGAGACACCAAGCGGTTAAAAGAAGTGAGCACACCATTTGTCATGGGGTCCGTCTCCGATATCACACAACCAACAGAATGGTAGATGGGTGAACAATCCAAAGATTATTTATTCCATGCAAATCAGAAGATCCATAAAATAATCCACCACACAGAGGGTAAAGTAGTCCAGTAATGGCATAAATGTCCCAGGAGGTTAGTCATTATTCTCCAGCAGTGCTTTTTCAGGGAAATTGGGGTTTCTCACAGTCTCTCTGGGGTATCAGCTTCTCCCTCAGAGGATTAATCTTACTCCTTCTCTCTTGTCTTTCTCAGCCAGAATGACTAATCCCCCAGGTAATCAGAGACTTTAGGTGGATTCCAGGCCCTATCCCCCACTTCTAGGGACAGAAGCACTGCAGGGGGTTATTAACCTGCAGACAGGAAATGTACACACAAGGAATACAGAGAATGGACAGAGCACTACGCCTAGAATATGACCTACACAAAATTATACACAACCTACAATATCCCACTATCACACCATTCTTCATTAATTTTCAGCTTTGAAGAAACTCTAGTCTATACTTTCCAATATAAACTAACGGGAAAGCTCAAAAGATTTCCGGAAGATGGCCAAGTGTCTATAGGAGACTTTTGACAGCATTCTTGCTTGAAAAATCAGTAGAAGCTTTTTCATTGTTTGCTGGAGATAAATAAAAAAATGACTTGAAAACAGCAGTTATTCCCCTCTGCCATTGGCGGCATCAATGGGTTGGCATGGCAGCGTGGGGTCAGATGATGGCCCCTGTGGCTGTCATGACTCACTTCCTATGATTGCCGGCACTCAGGCATTTCTCCTGATCAGAGCAATGCTGAAGTATTGCTCTGATCAGGAGAAGTGATTGGACTGTGCAGTGATAAAGTCCTCTAAGGGGACTAGTAAAATACGGTAAATAAATAATGTAAAAAAATAGTTTTGAAAAATATACAAAAAAACTAGCTGTAGTATCCGGTGTTGCCCGTGATAGTAACTAAGTCTCCCTCTCTCTCATTGATTCTCTCCCACAGTCCCTCTCTTTCTGTCTCTCTCTCACTCTCTCCCACTTTCCCTTTCACCACCAAAATCATATTAACTGACACATGATCTGTCTTTTACTAAGAATGTCCTTCCTTGCCTATAGCAACCAATCAGAGCTTATATTAATGACCTGTAGCAAAATAAAAGCAGAGCTGATTGGTTGCTATAGGCCACCTGATACATATCCAGGCTAAAGGGTGCTTTACATGAGACGAGCTATCGTGCGATGCATCGTCGGGGTCACGGATTTCGTGACGCACATCCGGCATCGTTCACGACGTCGTCTCATGTAACACCTCTGAACGACGCAGTATCGCTCACAAATCATGAGTTGTGTACTCGTCGCTCAGTTTCAAAATATTGTTTATTTAAAATGGTGCCGGTTGTTCATCGTGTCACCCGGGGCAGCACACATCGCTCCGTGTGACACCCCGGGAATGATGAACTCAGCTTACCTGTGTCCCGCGGCACCCGCCAGCTATGTGGAAGGAAGGAGGTGGGCGGGATGTTTACGTCCTGCTCATCTCCGCCCCTCCGCTTCTATTGGCCGGCAGCTGTGTGACGTCGCTGTGACGCCGAACATCCCTCCCCCTTCAGGAAGAGGATGCTCACCGCCCACAGTGACGTCGCTCACCAGGTAAGTCCGTGTGACGGGGGTTTCACGACTTTGTGCGACACAGGCAGCGATTTGCCCGTGACGCACAAACGACAGGGGCGGGTACGATCGATCGTAAAATTGCACGATCGGTCGACTAGTGTAAAGCAGGCTTTACTGTCAAAACAGCCAATATATTACATCGTACATCCAAACAGTAAAGGCCACTTTACACGCAATGACATTGCTAACGAGATGTCGTTGGGGTCATGGAATTCGTGACGCACATCCGGCCTCGTTAGCGACGTCGTTGCATGTGAAACTCAGGAAAGACCTTTATGATCAAAAATACTCACCATATCGTTGATCATTGACATGTCGTTCTAAACCCAAATATCGTTGCTGCTGCAGGTACGATGTTGTTTCTTGTTCCTGCGACAGCACACATCACTATGTGTGACACCACAGGAATGAGGAACAACATCGTACCTGCGCCAATGAGAAAGGAGGTGGGCGGGATGTTACGGCTGCTCATCTCCGCCCCTCCACTTCTATTGGGCGGCTGCTTAGTGATGCCGCTGTGACGCAGCACGAACCGCCCCCTTAGAAAGGAGGCGGTTCGCCGGCCACAGCGACGTCACTAGGCAGGTAAGTATGTGTGACGGGTGTTAGCGATGTGCGCTACGGGCAGCGATTTGCCCGTGACGCACAACCAACTACAGCGGGTGCCTTCACGAGCGGCATCACTAGAGATGTCGCTGTGTGTAAAGTGCCCTTAAGTAAGCAGGGTTTTTTTGTCGAATAACTGTAAAGCGCGGGGTTAAAATTTCCCCTCAAAACATAGTCTATGGGGTTCCCTGAGTCAAATGAGGCGTCTGTTTAAAATTTTTGTGATTCTAAATGTGATGGAGTGGATTCTTAGTGGACATACAGACACACATATACTCAACTTGATATATTAGACTAGCTGTAGTACCTGTCATTGCCCAAGATAGTGACTAAGTCTCTCTCTTTCCCTCTCACCCACTCTTTTGCTCTCCCACTCTCCCTTTTTCTCTCCCTCTTTCTCTCTCTCCATCTCTCTCTCTCCCCCTCCCTCTCTCCTACACTCCCTCTTTCTCACTCTCCCTCTCTCCTTCCTTCCCACTCTCCTACCCTCTCTCCCACTCTACCGCTCTCCCACTCTACCGCTCTACCACTCTCCCTCTCGCCCACTCTCCCTCTGTCCCACTCTCCCTCTGTCCCACTCTCCCTCTGTCCCACTCTCCCTCTGTCCCACTCTCTCTCTGTCCCACTCTCTCTCTGTCCCACTCTCTCTCTGTCCCACTCTTCCACTCTCTCCCTCTGTCACACTCCCAATCTCCCTCACACCACCATCATCATATTGCCTGACATAAGCTGTTATATACTAAGAATGTCCTTCATTGCCTATAGCAACCAATCAGAGCTCCTATTAATGACCTGTAGCAAAATAAAAGCAGAGCTGTGATTAGTTGCTATAGGCCACCTGATAAATATCCAGGCTGACTGTCAAAATAGCCAATATATTACCTCATAAAACCCCACACAATTAGTATACAGGCCTACAAGAGTGTTGGCTAAGCGACACCACCTAAATCATATCAATTCACATATAAGCCGTTTTATACTGAGAATTTTCTTCATTGCCTATAGCAACCAATCAGAGCTCCTTGACCTGTAACTAAATAGAAGCATGCCTGTAATTGGTTGCTATAGGCCACCTGATAAATGTCCAGAGTAACTGTCAAAACAGCCACTATATTACCTCAAACATCCAAACAGTTTCTGTGTGTCTCTTTGTGTGAGTGTCTCTCTTTCAGTGTGTGCCTCTCTGTCTGTGTGTCGCTTTCTGTGTGTGTCTCTTTCTGTGTGTCCTTTTCTCTGTGTGTCTCTTTCTGTTTGTATCTATTTCTGTGTATGTGTCTCTTTCTGTGTATGTGTCTCCTTCTGTGTCTTTTTCTGTGTGTTCCTTTATGTGTCTGTGTGTCTCTTTCTGTGTGGGTTTCGGTGTGTGTGTGTGACTCTTTCTCCCTAATAGGAGTCTATAATAACAGATATGTTCCCAGCTCCATTGACTTTAATGTAAACTGTTTTTTGGCCAATAACTAAAGCGTGGGGTTAAATTTTCCCCTCAAAACATAGTCTAACGTTCCCTGAGTCAAACGAGGTGGGTGTACAAAATTTCATTACTGTAAATGCGACAGTATGGATTCATTTAGCGGACACAATTGCACGCGCACACACACACACACACACAAATATACACTCAGCTTTATACATTAGATTAAAAAATCTAAAAGTTCAAATTACCCCCTTTTTAAAATAAAACAATAAAAAATACACATATTTGGTATCGCCGTGTTCAGAAACGCCTGCTCTATCAAAATATAAAATCAATTGATCTGATCAGTATATGGTGTATTGAGAAAAAAAATTCAAAAGCCAAAATGATGTTCTTTTGTTTGCCACACAATTGCATTAAGATGCAATAATAGATTATCAAAACATCTGTGCTACAATGGTATGATTAAAAATGTCAGCTCAAGGCACAAAAAATAAGCTGTCACTGAGCCCCAGATCTCAAAAAACGTGAATGCTATGGGTCTCTAAAAATGGCGACAAAAGAGCAATTCTTTTTTTTGACAAACTTCTGAATTTTTTTCACCACTTAGATAAAATTAAAACTATACATGTTTAGTATCTATGAACTCATACTGACCTGATGAATCATAATTAGAGTTGAGTGAGTTCCTAACTATTCGTACTCTCTATACTCATAACGAATATTGTCTAATACTCGCATATTCATTCCGAATAGTGTGTGCAATGCAAGTCAATGGGGAAAAACTCGCAATGTAATGAGTAACCAGAAAACCAGAATTCTGCACTATTTGCTACTCACACGAATAGTACAGCATTCGGGTTAATCGTTACTTTGCAAGTTTTCCCCATTGACTTGCATTGCACACACTATTCGGAACGAATAGGCGAGTATCAGACAATATTCGTTATGAGTATAGAGAGTACGAATAGTTAGATACTCACTCAAGTCTAATAATAATGCCAAGTCAGGTTTACCATATAGTGAACATGGTAAATAAAAAAAACCCAAAAACAATCGTGCAGTTGCACTTTTTTTGCATTTTCACAGTTTTCATAACACTTGGAATTTTTACCCCCTTTTTCAGTACAATTTAGGGCATGAATTGTGTCATTTAAAAGTACAACTTATCCCACAAAAAACAAGCTCTCATATGGCTATATTGAGGGAAAAAAAAAAAGTTATGGCTCTTGAAAGAAGGGGAGTAAAAAATGAGAACTAAAAGCAAAAAAATCGCCAGGGAGTGAAGGGGTTAATGACAACTTTTTATGTATGTTTAATTCTTATTCTGTGGTGTAAAGTCTTCACAAATAAAATAAATCTACATGTATGAATTTGTTTTTATAACCAAGAAGGCAAAAAAAAATTGTTCAGTGGACATCAGTCCTAGTGTTTGATCGGTTGTATGCATATACATAAGGTATATTACATCTCACAAACTAGAGCTGATGGAAGAAAAATAAGAGCAGATTTAGAATCAGCGACAATAACTGACCTAAAAACTGGTTAAATGTCTCAGGCATCAATTTTCTGGTTCCCCAGTGTTATCATGGTTTCCTATTCACGTGTACTAGGTGCCCAGAATGCCAACCCTTCCAGTAGCTGCAATTTTAATTTTTTAATAGTCAGTTTTTGAGTGCACATGTAATAAAATGTTCTGATCACAAAATATTTAGTGCATGAAATTTATTTTTCAGTTATGGTTATAAAAATTGCCCAAAAATGTCTAAAACAAAGCTAATTAGGAGGTATAAGTAAAGCTTGGGCTGTATAAAAGCAAAAACAGGAAATGCAGCAGCCATTTAGGGGTGAATCTGGATGGTGAAGCAACGTCCCATCATAGCTATAGAAATAGACAGACAAAGTCAGACATTTCAATGAACAAAGAAGATCTGTGGTTAGTTCTCCAAAATATTTGGAACAACCTCCCTGCTGAATTCATTTACAAAATGTGTGCAGGTGTATCTAGAAGAATTGTTGTTTTGATGCCGGTTTGAAGGCAAAAGGCGGTCACAGCAAATATTGATGTGATTTAGATTTCTCCTTTTCATTTTTATAATTGATAAAAATAAACTATTAATACTTCTACTTTTGAAAGCATTCTGACTTTGCATTTTTTACACACCTGCCTATTTGTAATACAGGAGCTCTAATTAATGCTGCCCTTGGACAAGGAAGTATGATTTATGTGACATCTTCCCTTTAACCATTAATTTACTCTTAAACACTACAAACCTTGGTGATTGCATTTCCACGTAGTTTTTTGGAACATATCCTTCATTTCCCCTAAGTTCTGCTTTAAACCAGTTATCATCTGCACCAAGGATCTATTGAGAGAAAAGAATACGTAATATAAATAGACTTGCCACATTACGTCAGTAAAGAAAAACTTCATATTAAAAGACCAATTATGTAGCAATGCTATGGCCATAGCAAACATATGTAAATGTTCAATACACTTCCTCTATGACTGTTTGCTTTATCACAGGAGGAATGAAATAAATGAGTTTCATATTATATTTGGTTATAAGGAGATCTGAATTAATATTTTGTAATTAAAAATTCCCAGCAAATATCATGAACAGAAAATTGATTTGCTGCAAACAAAAATTGACCCCAAAGCCTCCAACTGCCCTGAAAGGATGTACCGTATTTTTAGATTTATAGGACGCACCCCAAATCTAGAGGAAGACAATAGGAAAAATAGTTTTTAATGTTAAAATGAGGGTCCATCTTACAATCCTAGTACGTCTTAAAATATCTCACCACGGGGGAGCGGCAGTGGTGGAGCAGCTCACGAGGGTCACAGGAGGCAGGGTAGGCGATGCTGCGGGCTCGAAGGAGGAGGTGTCACGGCTCAGGAGGGTCAGTGGGCGGAGGGTTGGCGATACTGCAGGCTCGGGGATGTCGCGGCAGCAGGCGCTATTGATCTGCCGGTGGACTGCAGGTTCCACTGAATTGCTCCCAGTTGACGAGGTTGACTTCAAGAAAATGGTCATGAAGGTGACGCTGCAGTTTGATGATGTGTGCTGTATTGCTGATACTCTGTGTTACAGTGCATGACGGCTCCACTGCTGCAACTATCCATATCTACTACTGCTGCAATTGTCCACACCGGCCGCTTCTAGGTTACCACCAGCCGCTGCTGCATCTACCCATTTTGGGCGAAGCTGCTGCAACTACCCATTGAGGCCGCTGCTGCCACATCTACCCATCTTGACCGAACCTTTAATACCAGCTGCTACTCCTGCTTTTAGAGACTATTGGTGTATATACCAGTGGCGCCAGCTGCTGGGGCGCCATCATCCCCTGGGGCTGCCCTTGTTGGCTAGTAGTGTGTTAGTCTATCTCCACCACCTGTGGCTTTAGTGAAGACTTGGTAGCACTTTAGATACGCTCCTCCAGGTCAGTGTTTGGTGCCTTTGGTACAGTGGATCCACTTACCCCTTGCTGGCCCTGTGAGCACTAAAGATGGGACCATCCATTGGAAGACTTCCCTGTTGCTAGGAACAAGTGATAAAGGCGAAGAGAAGACTCCTTCGGTAAACACTTTGGCAAGCTTGGATCAAAAGACCAATTCCTTCCTAGACTCTATTGATTACACCTACATCCTACAGATGCCCTAGGTCCAACATAGTTTTGAAAATATGACAATAAAGCATTGTAATTGAAGTACGAGTGTTTTATATACCATCATTCATTCCTTGATAGAGATTTTCTTTTTTCAGACAAGGAACGTGAAAAGAAGTTGATAGTTCAACAAGAAGAAGAGAAGGTCAGGTGGAACCAAGCTCCTGTCATCTACAGCTTCTAAACCAAGGGTCATATCACACTGGATATATGGATTCTGAACTATCTCTGGTAGAGGGAGATGTGATAACCTTTTCTTTGACAAACAGATCTCTATTACTTCTATTATTGCAATTGTATACGGCGGCAGACCTGCACTCATTGTCAAGCCATCTTGTAGACCTTCTGCAGGAGAGATATTAACAAATGCGTAGCTTTGAATAAAATGCCTTGTGAATAGCGTGTGGGCTTTAGCAGACACAACAGGGTCAGTTGCTGAATATAACAGGTTGAGAAATAACAAGCGCATTTATGTTTAGTCTATTGGATCAGCATACAGGTCCCTGTTCCCCGGTCTTTGATAACTGAATGGCAGCATACAAAAAAAACCTATTAAGTTACCTTCCCCAAGCACAGAATAACAGCAAGGCCAGTTTATCTGTATCCTCTGTGGATTACACAAAGGTTTCTGTCTCTATGTTAATTGACTGAAGCTTTCAGAGCGTGGATGGAGAGGTGAGAAGCTAGCAATTTCATTTTATCCCTGCAGCTATACATTGCTTTGCTCTCGTGGGAAGAAAAAGGCGCAAGGAGGGTATAACCTGAAATTGTATTTGTTTAAAACATTTTAGAAAGAGAGAACAATCTTGAACTTGCCTCTGTCTTGGGAAATTAAAGCAGTTTGGTTACTGAGTGTCTCATTGTCTAAAAAATGGGAGGTAAATGTGAGAATTTGTAGAAGGCTGGAATATTCCAGAAGACATGAATAATATAGAAATGTAAATGAAAAGCAATAAACTAAAACATCATTTGAAGTGAGTAAAAGCAGAGCAGATGAACAGTGATCACTCGTTGCCTGAAATTGAAGGATTATTATAACGCTTGCGGCTGCGAGTGGGAGTGGACCCACTGGACCACAAGGGCCACTCAGGATACCCCTGACATGAGAGGAGCTTAATGATGCGCCTACCGGGTATACACCAGAGCCTAAAGGCGCCGTCACACGCGCCGATATGTCATGCGATCGCATGAGCGATCACACTTGCCCCCGTCGTTTGTGCGTAATGGGCAATTTGTTGCCTGTGTCGCGAAAAGTCGTTAACCCCCGTCACACGTACTTACCTCCCTCACGACGTCGCTGTGGGCGGCGAACATCCTCTTCCTGAAGGGGGGAGGGACATTCGGCGTCACAGCAACGTCACACAGTGGCCGCCCAATAGAAGCGGAGGGGCGGAGATGAGCCGGACGTAACATCCCGCCAACCTCCTTCCTTCCGCATTGCCGGCGGCCACAGGTAAGCTGCAGTTCGTCGTTCCCGAGGTGTCACACGGAGCGACGTGTGCTCAGGAACAAGGAACAACCGGCGCACAGAAGGAGGAACGACATTTTGAAAATGAACGACGTGTCAACGAGCAACGATGAGGTGAGTATTTTTGCTCGTTCACAGTTGTTCGGAGATGTCACACGCTACGACATCTCTAACGATGCCGGATGTGCGTCACAAATTCTGTGACCCCGCCGACATATCGTTAGATATATCGTAGCGTGTGACGGGGCCTTAAGATGGTGGGGCTAGACTTGGCTACCGGTAGACACCAGGTGCCACTCCCAGGGCAGTGTCTGGGAATGTGGAAGCTGACACCCAGGACAGGCTCAGATATGGACAGGTAAAGTATCTAGGGCAAGCAGGTGCAGACTGGTATGGATGATACGGACAGAACAGCGAGTACGGCACGGACTGACAGGTATGGGAAGTCGGCCACAGTTACATGCAACAGACACAAGGAAAAAGGACATAATAACTAACCAGGAAGCAGACAATAACCTGACTAAACTAACCACGTTGCGCAGGTCCCTTCCCTACCGGGAGGATGCCTTAAGTACCTAGTGGCTCAGCCATAGGCTGGGTTATTTAAGCAAAAAAAGAAAAAAGAAAAATAGCCAGCTTACCACTTAATGAGGAGACCAGGTATATAGTTGTTCCACTTGTAGCTCAAAAACAGATCAGTACATGAACCAACTGCACATGAATGAGGAAAAAATAGGAAGAGATCCAGCGAGCTTGGTAGATAAAAAATAAATAAAAATAAAAACTTGTATTTTATTAAAGATATCTGTTTTAAAATTACATACATCAGGTATCAGCTTTGGCAAAGAAAAGAATATAGTGGTCTAAATGAGACGCGTTTCGGCAAGCACCTTCTTCTTAATAATAGTCATAGTTAGATAAGCTCGCTCTCTTCCTATTTTCTCCACTTCCGGGTTATACTGCGCTGGCCCCTCAAGAACATTGAAAAGGTGCGCGTGCGCAGATCCCGGTAGCAGGAGAGCACATGGACAGCTGTGGAGAGGTGGAGGAGGACGCAGTCTGGCCGCGGCAATGAGTATGTCGGTGTCCCTACTACAGGGGAGGAGCAGGATAGCATAGAGATGTCAGCATTACAATTATTTCCCCCCAAAAAAGATAGGGAATGACCTGTTAATTGTTGAGGTCTCACTGCTGGGACCTCAAAAGATCCTGATATTGAAGAATTGAATAATATACTAATGTAAATTAGAAGTAAGAAACAAAAACATCATTTGAGTGGAATAAGGCCATGTGCACACACTGCGTTTTTTATGCATTTTTTGGTGCAGATTTGTCACAAATCTACATGCCTATCCTTATCCAGCAAAGTCAATGAGAATTCTGAACTGTTGTGCGCACGTTGCTTATCTTTTCCTTGCAGATTTGGTACAGAAAATAATCTGCAGCATGTCAATTCTTGGTGTGTTTTTCAGCCCTTCCACCCATTGACTTCACTATGAAAAATGCATGGAAAAAAACGTGGTTTTGGTGCGTTTTTCTGCCAGGAGATGCAGATTTGGTACAGAAAATGTCTGCTCCAAATACTCAGCGTATGCACATACAGTAGCCTAAAGGCAGAGAATATGATTCACTTGTTGCCTAAAATTAAAGGGTTATTTCTCCCCAAAAAATAGAGGATGACTTGTTGATCGTTGGGGCCTGACTCTTGGAACCCCCAAAGATCCAGAGTTTGAAGCTTCTGAACCCTGAGAACGGGGCTCTGGAGCCCGACTCTGAATGGAGTGGAGGAACACGTGCTTGACCTACTCTCCATTTATTGTCTATGGGACTGCCACGAATAGTGCAGCACTTTATTCAGCAGTCCCATAACTTCCATTATAGTCTATGGGAGTGTGCCACCCCCGTGTCAGCAGCTGGGCTGCTTGGATCCGGATCCGGGGTGGCTCGAGGGGCTTCCGGACCCGGGGGTTGTGTGGCCACTCAAATTAAGGGGGCATTTACAGGGGATTGTATATTTAAAGTTCGTGACGCCACCCGTGGTGTGTGGTAATATGGAGTACCACCGCTGCAGTTGGGAGTACCCGGGGGCGATGGAGTGGGGCAGCTAGGTGTTGGAACCCTCCACGGGTAGGGGGAATTTCCCCGGGACAAGGTGATGGTGTTTGGGGAGTGCCGTTGGGAGTGAAGAGGTCACTTGCGTACTCACTCAGTCCATAAAGCTGACACCGACAACTGGATAAACCAAAGTTCTGGACACTGCTGCTGCCGAGAGGAGCTAGTTTGGGTCCCGTCCCCAATGGTGCTGCCTGGTGATCCATGACCTTCCTCCTAGCACTAAGTTCACTTGTCAGTTAGTCCTGGTAGTGTAGAACGAGTCAGGTCCCGCTCCCCTTTGTAGCTAACTGTGGGAGCTTTCTCTCAGGGTTCACGCATGGGATTTTCTGGACCGTTTTAGTGGAAAGTCCTATCCCCCTTGTTGAGCTAGTACCCCGATTTTGCAGCAGGTGGAGAGCAGATCTTGCAGGCGCCGTTCTCGTCGGGTAAATTGTCAGGTTGCCTGAAGCTACTCACTGACCTAGGGTCCACGTACCCCGTCGTGCCCGGGTCCCAGCCCGGTGATGGTACAAGGCCGCCGGCTGTCCTCTTCGACAGTTCTGTGCCCCTTGTCATGATCCCCTGTGACCGGGGGTCCAGCCCCTACCAGGTTCAGACCACCTAGTTGCTTCCAAGGAGCCCGGCTCCTGACCTCCTCACTTCACTCTCTCTTTCTCACATACTGACTGACTCCTGACACTCCTGACCTCCCCCCCAAGTGGGCGACCCTATTCCACTCAGGCCGTCCACTGGTGTGTCTGGTGGGTGTGGTGCAGAGTGTACCTAGGACTTTACTAGCTGTTATAGGCAACACCAAATAGCTAGGGACCCGTAACCAAGGACGAGGTGGATATTGCACAGAAGGGCAGATTGCACAATACCCTGTGACGACCTTATAGTCCAGGGCACCACAGGAGCATAGCCATATTTGACTGGCGACCTGTGCTCTAAAATCCAACAGGTTTGTATTTTTGCTTGAGATCCGGACTTTCACTGATCTGCCACACATGTTAGGAACAGACTAGGTAATAAGTATTAAATAAAACAATTGGTACTCATTAAGGGACAACGTTACAGGCAATTTGGGACCTGCAACTCAATATCCAACAGATATTGATTTTTTACATCAATTACAGGTCACAATGTGTCCCCACTGATAGGTTTTGTGTAACAGGATGATCTAATGACTATTTCCTCCTCCCTTTGATAATTAATTAGGAATGCAAGAAACTTTGTAATATTCTCAGCACTAAGAGCAGTAACTGTATCCATGATGTCATGCCTTTATGACTGAAAGCTGGCGGCTCCTGGGAAGAATACAGTTAATTTTCTCCTGGGTACTGCACTTTCAGTATGGTGGCTGGGCACCTTCCCAATGATATTAGCTTTCAGATTAACTCTGTATCTGCAGGTTAAAAACGTTGTCCAACCTGACAAGTTTTGTTTATTTTTTTCTCCCTTTACTATGAGTGGACCCACATTTGCCGGACGGGGATTCTGACACCTGTCACCAGGTTTTCCCCATATAAATTGCAGCCACCACCAGTAGGCTCAGATATACAGCATTCTAGAATACAATACTGTATATATACTGTACGTATCCAGGTTGATCTGTATAACATAAAAAACATCCTTTATTATACTCACCTAGGGGGTGGTCTGGTCCAAAGGGCATTGCTGATCTTGCTCCGGCGCCTCCTATCTTCTTGCGATCACCGTCCTCCTTCTTGCTTCTTGTGGATGATGTGTCGTACGTCATCCACACAGTGTCCTCCATGGCAGTCCTGAAGACTTTTTTTTTGCCCTGCTGAGGGTAGATCAAAGCATTGTAGTGCGCATGTGTGGGCGTTCTTTAACCTTTCCCTGCGCATTACAGTACTTTGATCTGCCCGCAGCAGGGCAGAAAGAAGCGCGCATTTGCAGGAGAGCAATGGAGAACACTGTGTGGATGACATAGGACGCATCATCCACATGAAGCAGGTTAATAAGACAGCGATTGCAAAAAGAGAGGAGGCGCCGGATCGAGACCAGTGACGTCCATGAGACCAGACCGCCCCAAAGGTTTTTTTTAAATTACACAGATCGGCTTTGGAACTTATATACAGTATTCTGTACATAAGAGCTGACTGGTGGTGGTGGAAGTTTACAGTATATGAGAAAAACCTGGTGACAGGTTCCTTTTAACATTAGGAGAGACTATCCAAACTTTGTCTATACACAACAAATGTTCAATGTAGTTTCCATTGGTTACATGACATATCAGTGATGCGTTGTCTCCGGTCGTTCACCATTCTTTGGCTGGACTCCATGATCACCAGATCTAACATCCTGTACTCAGTGTATTATCTGCCCCCCAAGCCGAGGGATCTGAATGACCTCAGACAATGCATCACTGCAACAGTAGAGTATGAGGATACAAATATAAAAAATAGAAAAAAGACTGACCAGCACATCTACTAGGTGTGAACAGGTGCACGCTGAAAATTCAAAAAATTTGTAATGTACATGAGGATATGCTGGAGAGTGTCTGGACAGAACTGGACTACCGCATGGACATCTGCATTGTCACCAATGGAAATCATTTTGAACATTTGTAGTGTATAGATAAATCTTGGGTAGATAGTATATTCATGTTTATACCCTGGTTATGAATACCGAAGCTATAATTTTGTGCCATCCTTTTTTAATCAACCTGTACTACTGCATATGATGGCACCATAATGCAAGTCAATTATTTTGCCCCTGCTTCAGTTATGCCTTTATCTCCGGTTGCTCTTGAACAATGAGGCACTTTGCCAATTTCTATAAGTGGATCTCTGTTACAAACAGGGGGGCTGTCTTTACCGCCTATTTACTTCCAGGTGCCAACATTTAGCGATCATTAGGAAAAACGGTAAAACGGCACTAATTGGTTAATAGTAAATTGGCTGAATCTATTAAAATAATAATGTAAGCACTAATTGGCTGCTTACTAATTGTAGACAACAGGTGACAAATGACTCTTTACGTGAAGTGGCATCAACATAAATCCAAAATTTTGTAATACTCCCCCGTCCCTGCTGATTATGGTAGAACGACTTCAATAGAAATTGATACAAGAGACGCTTCTTCTATTGATTACTGCAATAGCGGAGATCATAAAACGACAGTCTTTTAATTTAGCCAAGTGTAAAAGTAGTCAAAGGTATAAAAGTAAAACCGATTATAATATCTATTATGCTGGCTTCAAGGTGGCAAAGATTAACAAGGCTAATTCAAGCTTTCAACATTCAGTTTCCACGGCATACTTACCATAATAAATATACCACATAAATCATAGAAATTGTATAGTAAAAGCACAACTAATGTAAAATCCATTTCCAAGAAAAGATTAGGGACTATTAAAATTGCATACCTTTATACAGTCCATTATATAATAGTGCACTGCATTTATGCATTAATAATATATTGTCACGCTTCACAGCATTTCACATAATGGACCAGGTTGTTTTTATACGGTATTTATATTTTGTTTTTATTACAGTTGTTTTTAATTGCACTTTTCTATTTCTCTAATAATATAAGAATGTTTTAGTGGTATTTTACTTTATATGTATACATTTTACATGGTTTCTATTACCATTTGAACCATAGAGTCATAGTCATGAATCATAGGGCGCCTTCACAAACAGCTTTTTCAGAAGAACACTGTGCTTCTGACGAGTTTTTTTTGCAAAAATCTTTGTCTTCTTGGGCGTTTTTGTTAAATTGTCAGGAAAATCCCTGCATTTCACTGAAGGTTTTGTGCCACTGCATTTCACTGGGGTTTTTGTGCTACTGCATTTCCATGGAGATTTTGTTCCACTGCTTTGTAGCAATAATTGCAGCAGTTAGATGGGAGCTGGCAGTCAATAAGGAAATATGAAACACTGCTTAAACATTTTTATGAGTTTTTTCTTTATTTTAATAAGTGTTAATTAAAGGGAATTTGTCATCATTTTTGCTTTCCCATATGAGACAGCATGATGCACAGAAAGAGACCCAGATTCCAGCAATGTGTCACTTACTGAGCTGTTTGCAGCAATTTTCATAAAATCACTGTTTTATCTAGCAGTTCTCTGAATACTGAGCTCTGTATAACCCCGCCCACACCACTAATTGTCAGATTTCTCTGTACACTGTGCATAGGCAGCAAGCTTCTAATTATTGGGGGGCATGGGTTATCTAGAGCTTATGAATATGGATGACTAGATGGCAGCAGGTTTACTAGTCCTCTATTGATAATCTCCTATTGATAAAACAGTGATTTTATCAAAACTACAGCAAGCAGCCCAGTAAGTGACACAGCTGGAATCAGGATCTTTTTGTCTACATTATGCTGGTCTCAGATTAGGTGGCAAAAATCTGTCAAAAGACTCCCTTTAAGGTGCTTTATTTTAGATCTGTTCATTATTGAATTAAAAATGCAACCCCCCCAAAAAAAAAAAAAAAAAAAGAAGCTCGCAATAAGCACATACCATTCTTGTTTTTTTTTTTTTTTTTTTTTTTTTACAGGAAACAACAACAAAAAACCTACATAAAGAAACAGAATAAATGTACATGAAGGAGACCGAAAGGGGTTTTCTATTTATGGCAACTATTTTTAGAATAGATCTAGCCCAACAGTCAGCTGATGGCATAAAGTGCAGCTTCCTATCAGCTTTTATTTTTGTCCACACATTTCCATGGACAAAGCCACTTCAGGGTAAATATGTGAAAAATATAATATTTCAGGCTGCCTGCCATTGATATTAATGGAAAATTATGTAATCAATGGATAGGCTTAGTTCACCAGATCCAAAGTTACTACATTTTCTGTTCTAGGATTCTGAGCAGAACATTTACTGAGTGTGTGAATTCCCTATATCATATAAAGGACTCGGACTGAGATTGTCATCATGGGACAACCGGTCAATGGCAATAACTTTCCGTTTGTCATTATATAGCATACATTTAAGGAGGACATTTCACCAAATATTGCATGTTGAACTAGACACATGATGTGATAGTGCTTTTATGCACACTGATGTGGACACTTGGATAATAATGAGAAATCATGTCTAACTTAAAATTACTACACCTGACTTGCCTGGTCCTTATGCAGACTAGAGGTGCCAGGTGTGCAGTCCCTAAAGGTCCCTGCATAGACTGAAGCAACTCCAACTGGATGACTCAGATGACCACTCGGACATCCCTAAGCGGCTATCAAGGGTTCCCCGTTCCTCCGTAAGAATCCGGGGGAAGGTGCAGAGTAAAAAATAAGGTAATCCAAAAGTAATAATCTGCCATGAGAAACACTAGACAGACAGACTGTAGTTCCAAGCAGGGTCCACTTCAGAAATATCACCAGTGGTAAATGGAAGCCCCAAGAAAATTTAAATAGTTACACCTGCTAGAAGATAGGACAGACTGAATTATAACATAGGAAACACTTGTTGGCAGAAAGGCAATGAACACACAAAGTGTCCACACAGAGACAAAGTGTTCAGAACCAGAACAGTGACTGAACCTGACTGTTGCTCAATGGAGAGGGAAAAAAACCTCAGTACAGGAAGCTGCGGGATCAAATCTGAGGAAGTGGGTGCAGAGCAGAATAAAACATTTTTTTAATTTATTGTTATTTATTTCACTTCTCCGATGCAGAGATATTAGTGGTCAACGAATTTGGCACCTAAACAGTTAATTTCTCAACTTGTTAAAGGTTTAAATGGGCATTACCAGAGAGATTTCACTGGAGACTAGCGATGGGCGGACCCATACTGTAAAAGTCTGGATCCACACGGTTTCAAAAGTATCCAGGTGCTGGTCTCGGAGTTCTTAGGGTGCTCTGGCTAATGATTGGGGTCCGGCAACTCGGGAAATAGAAAAATAAAGGAAAAATAAAAATAAAGCAAGTGCGTTTTACTTACTGAGTCTCTGGCACAGCTGAAACTGCTTCCAGGACACTCACTATTCTTTCCGTGTCACTCATTATTGCTCATCCATATTCACTGCTTCCCTTGCCCACTGCCAGTCCTGGAAACTGTGAGTGATTGCAGTCAGATGGGCCCCCTGCCTGTGTGACAGCTTGTGACTGCTTGCAATCACAAACCCTGTCTGTGGGTAACTATCATGGTGCAAAATAAATAAATAAAAAAAAATTGTCATAGGGTCTTGCTGTATTTTGATACCCAACACAGATAAAGCATATGGCTATAGGCTGGAGCCGCCAGTCGTGCACTTATCTTGGCTGTATATCAAAATAAGAGGAACCGCATGTGGCTTTTTTAATTAAAAAAATAATTTTAAAAAACGGCATGCAGTCCCCCCAATTTTAATACCCAGCCATGATAAAGATCAACAGCTGAGGGCTGGTATTTTCAGGCTGGGGAGACCCATGCTTATTGGGCCTCCATCCTAAAAATAGCAGCCTCCAGCCACCCAGAATGGTTGCATCCATTAGATGTGAAAATCCCAGAACTTTACCCAGCTCATCCTGATTGCCCTGTTGTGGTGGCAATCGGGGTAATAAGGAGTTAATGGCATCCTACAGCTGCCACTAGGCCCTAAATTAGTAATGGGAGGTGACTATAAATATGGATGAGCTGCTCCAGAAGAAGAGTGAGCCTGGAATCAGTTACAGCCGCGCCAGAGACTTAGTAAGTATAGCGCGCTTGCTTCCATCCCTCTATCCCTTCTACCACCATTTTTAAAAGCCAGATTTTGGTCCCCAGAGACTCATATGGAGACTTGCGTCTGGCCAGATATTTGGCATCAATTCCGGGCCGGAGCCTTTTTTTTTTTTAAGTCTGGTTAGTCCTATTGATCTCGGATAACTTATACTTACCTTACTGCTCATCTCTCCGGGCCTGCCATTCCTCACCACCACCTCTTATGTCCTTGCTGCATCTTTAAATCACCGCAGAGTCTTCCCAGCATGAGAGGCGCAGGAATTTTATGGGACGACACAGAGTAGCTGGAGAGGTGAGCAGTAAGGTGAATATAAAGATTGTTTTTATATTTTTTTAAAATTTATTTTTTTTTAACATTTTGATGACCTTTTGTGGTTCACAAAAATGGTAGTCAACAGTGGCCATGTTGCTGAAATGACGCAGAAGGAAATTACAAAAAAAAAAAATTACATTTTGGCAAATGCAGATTTTTGTCATTTTTTATCAGCTGCTGAACAATGTTTAGAACGCTTACTTTTCTATTCGTTTTTTTTTTGCGCTACTTTATTTTTTGCATTTTTACAGTTTCTCTAAGCAATAACTATGTTAGGTTTAGAAAGCACATTCACAAGCAGAATTTACCATGAATTGTTGTTTTTTTACAAGGTCATGTCATAGATATTAGCTTTATACTTTACTCCATATCTTGTTTTTTATGTAGGATAAAAGCTGGTGTGCAAAGAGCTCATGTGTATGATGGCTGCACAAAAGATGTTACAAGCTACAGATGAAGCAAGTGGAAAAGCGAACATTCATATTTCACTGGCATAGAATTGTATCATGTTACCAGTTTTTCATGAATGAACAAATACGACCACCTTCATCAGCTCCTGTGTTACATTCCACAAAGTTATATACAGTCATATGGAAAAGTTTGGGCACCCCTATTAATGTTAACCTTTTTTCTTTATAACAATTTGGGTTTTTGCAACAGCTATTTCAGTTTCATATATCTAATAACTGATGGACTGAGTAATATTTCTGGATTGAAATGAGGTTTATTGTACTAACAGAAAATGTGCAATCCGCATTTAAACAAAATTTGACCGGTGCAAAAGTATGGGCACCCTTATCAATTTCTTCATTTGAACACTCCTAACTACTTTTTACTGACTTACTAAAGCACTAAATTGGTTTTGTAACCTCATTGAGCTTTGAACTTCATAGGCAGGTGTATCCAATCATGAGAAAAGGTATTTAAGGTGGCCACTTGCAAGTTGTTCTCCTATTTGAATCTCCTATGAAGAGTGGCATCATGGGCTCCTCAAAACAACTCTCAAATGATCTGAAAACAAAGATTATTCAACATAGTTGTTCAGGGGAAGGATACAAAAAGTTGTCTCAGAGATTTAAACTGTCAGTTTCCACTGTGAGGAACATAGTAAGGAAATGGAAGAACACAGGTACAGTTCTTGTTAAGCCCAGAAGTGGCAGGCCAAGAAAAATATCAGAAAGGCAGAGAAGAAGAATGGTGAGAACAGTCAAGGACAATCCACAGACCACCTCCAAAGACCTGCAGCATCATCTTGCTGCAGATGGTGTCAATGTGCATCAGTCAACAATACAGCGCACGTTGCACAAGGAGAAGCTGTATGGTAGAGTGATGCGAAATAAGCCATTTCTGCAAGCACACCACAAACAGAGTCGCCTGAGGTATGCAAAAGCACATTTGGACAAGCCAGTTACATTTTGGAAGAAGGTCCTGTGGACTGATGAAACAAATATTGAGTTGTTTGGTCATACAAAAAGGCATGTTAGGCATGTTGGCAAAAAAACGGCATTCCAAGAAAAGCACTTGCTACCCACAGTAAAATTTGGTGGAGGTTCCATCATGCTTTGGGGCTGTGTGGCCAATGCCGGCACCGGGAATCTTGTTAAAGTTGAGGGTCGCATGGATTCAACTCAGTATCAGCAGATTCTTGACAATAATGTGCAAGAATCAGTGACGAAGATGAAGCTACACAGGGGATGGATATTTCAGCAAGACAATGATCCAAATCTACTCAGGCATTCATACAGAGGAACAATTACAGTGTTCTGGAATCGCCATCACAGTCCCCAGACCTGAATATCATTGAACATCTGTGGGATGATTTGAAGCGGCTGTCCATGCTCGGCAACCATCAAACTTAACTGAACTGGAATTGTTTTGTAAACAGGAATGGTCAAAAATACCTTCATCCAGGATCCAGGAACTCATTAAAAGCTACAGGAAGCGACTAGAGGCTGTTATTTTTGCAAAAGGATGATCTAGAAAATATTAATGTCACTTTTATGTTGAGGTGCCCATACTTTTGCACCGGTCAAATTTTGTTTAAATGCGGATTGCACATTTTCTGTTAGTACAATAAACCTCATTTCAATCCAGAAATATTACTCAGTCCATCAGTTATTAGATATATGAAACTGAAATAGCTGTTGCAAAAAAACAAATTGTTATGAAGAAAAAAGGTTAACATTAATAGGGGTGCCCAAACTTTTTCATATGACTGTATTATCCCCCGTAACCCCCTGTATACCCTCCCAAAAAAATTTTGAATTACTCCCACGCTGTATGCAAGTTTGGACGTCTCCGGTCCGATGAGTGTCATTGCTGCGGTGTCTGTCCCTCCTCTCCACTATTAATCATCATTCTTCGTCTTTGATTGATGGGTCATCCACATAGCCGAACAAAATCTAAGTGCCATCTGTAACAATCACTCTTGGGGCCCACTATATGCAAATACAGTCATGGCCAAAAGTGCTGGCACCCTTGAAAATGTTCAAGAAAATGAAGTATTTCTTCCCCAAGGGGCCGGACAAAATCGCTGGCACCCTCAACTTAATATTTGGTTGCACACTGTTTGGAATAAATAACTGCAATCGATCACTTCCTATAATCATCCACAAGCTTCTTAGGCTGCTTTCACACTATGTTTTTTTTAACATGCGTCATGAACGTTTATTTGCAGCAAACGCGGATCCAGTACAAATGCGTTTTAATTTCACTGCATTTGCAATGGACTCGCGTCCCCATGCGTTCACATATGTTTGCGTGCGTTTCAGTCAGGATCCAGCCACTTGCAGTAATATAAGCTTCTTCAAAAACGCTAGCGTTTTTACCTGCGTCCAAATACTGCATCTCATTGGATCCTGACAGTACCGCATGCAGCCGCATGTGAATGGTGGTATATTGATGGAAAGGATCCAGTTTGCTATTCTGAGCATGCCCAGAAGCCAGTCTCGTGTTCTTTCTCTCTCTCGGATTTAGATCTCGACTAGTTGCTGTCACTTCAGAACTCTCCAGTGCTTTGTTTCCATCCATTTGTAGGGGCTTCTTGAAGTGTTTGGGAGTCATTGTCCTGCTGGAAAACCCATGACACAAACACAGCTTTCTACACTAGATTGTGACCCAAAATCTTTTGGTAATGATCAGATTTCAAGATGCCTTGCACAAAGTCAAGGCACCCAGTGCCAGAGGCAGCAAAACAAACCCAAAAGATTTTTTAACCTCCACCATATTTGACTGTAGGTGCTGTTATTTTCTTTGTAGGCCTCATTGTGATGTGTTTTCATATGTCTCATCTGTGCACAACATACTTTCCCAGAAAGATATTGGCTGACTCACATTGGCAAACTGAAGTCTAGCTTTTTTATATCTTGTGTCAGCAGAGGGGTCCTCCAGGGTCTCCTGCAATAGTGTTTTATTTCATTCGAATCTTGACGTATAGTTCTTGCTGACACTGATTCCCCCTTGAGCTTGCAGGACAGCTTGAATTTCTTTAGAACTTGATTGGGGCTCCTTATGCACTATCCTGTGTGGCAATCTTTCAGCAATTTTTCTCTGCCATCCAAGGCAAGGGAGATTATCTAGAGTGCCATAGGTTATAAACTTCTTGATTATGTTGCGCATCATGGACAAAGAGCATCAAGATCTCAGGAAATTTGATTTGTTAACTTGAGACAGTTGATGTTTTTCAACAATTTTGGTTCTTACGTCCTCAGACAGCTCTCTTCTTCTCTTTTAGTTCTTCATGCTTAGTGCAGCACACGCAGACACACAATGCAAAGATTGAGTCAACTTCTCCCTTTTTTATTTGGTTTCATGTGTGATTTTCATATTGCCCACACCTATTACTTGCCACAGTTGAGTTTGAATGAGCATCACAAGCTTGAAACAAAGTTGTTTACCCACGACTTTTGAAATGTGGCAACAACTCTGTCTGGTCCATTTTTTGGGGTTTTGTGTGATATGATCTCCAATTTGCTTTCTGTTCTCTGTTTTTTTTTTGTGTTGTTCCAATACACAAAGGAAATAAATATGTGTATAACAAAATGTGTAACTGCAATAATTTTCTGAGAGAATTACTTCATTTTCTGGAGCAATGTCAAAGATGCCAAAAGTTTTGGCCATGGCTGTTTTACTTTACCCTGATTCAAAAATGTACCTATTCTTATATATAAAAATAAAGTGAGAATTTTGTTAAATGAATGACGAGAGGCTGCCATTATTGTACAAAGAAAATCAAGTGTATTGGGCCAAACACTGCTCATATTATGAGTTGAGAGTTCACGTTTGCACAGAGGACCACCTGTTCTCAAGTTGACCAATCCAAGCCTGTCCTGGTGGGTAATTACAGATTTGCTGCAATTTCTGCAGCAAATCTGCATTGTGTGAACAGGGCTGCCACAAGGCCCCATACTGCCCCCCATGAGACTCTGCCCAGGCTTCCCCCCAGTTCTGCCTCCACCCCTCAAACCTTTCACAATCTCATCACCACTCTTTGAAAAACTCCTGTCTTCAGGTCACTATGCGCTTACCTTTCCCCACCGGCTGCCGCATCCTTGCCACCTGTGCGGCTCTGTTACTTGCAGCAGTGTGGTGAGGTTGCAGAGTGATGACCTCATCAAGCTGCTGAACGCTGGGATGTGGGATTATGCGCCAGCCCCCTGCTCTGCTCCACTGACCTTGCCTCAACCAAATGTATAATTTTCATGCTATTCACATGTAAATTAGCAATGTATAGTGGCTGAAGCGACACAACCGAGCCCCTCTGCTGTGGCTCTGACTGCGGCCCGGTGAAGAGGGGGGCCCAGGGTTTAATGAAGCTAAGTAATTACCTTGGGCCCTGGCTAGGGCCCCCTCTTCACTGGGCCCCCTACACCAGTCACATGTCATGCTCTGATGGCGGCCCTGTGTGTGAACGTGACCTTAGGGATTGTAGGAAAAACCTTGAATAGCCATATCTGGTACTCTTTGGTAAAATTGGAGACAAAAAGCTTGAGACCAGGCAACCACATCACATGATAAATGATCTCTAGTAATGTTGTGCCCTATTTTTTGTGCACTAGCCTTCGTGTATTCTACTTAGCTAAGGTCGACATGCTTCTTGATGTACAATAACGTAAAACAGTTATTTTAGCTGGACTTTAACCTACAGTTCTGTGTTAAAAAATTGGGCATCATGGCCTTTCGGGGGGGTCACTGTTCCTTTTTATAACAGGTTGTGCACTGACGGGTAAAACTAATTATTGTGTGCAAGTGATTTATTTCACTTTATATTTTTTCGTTGTATCAGCTAAAAACTGAATGATGGGTCACAAAGTTGATTTAGCTTGGTTCCTGGCCAAGAAACGCTACGTACGTCTGGTCTGCACTGAATTAGTTTTTTTTGGCTGGGAAATACATTTACTTTTCTCTTCCAAAACGCCAACCGGACATCATCCCTTCCCTTAGTTATAATGTCCACAAGTACATGACACTGAACAGTAATTCTCGATCTGATCCTAAGCGGCAGCAGCTGAGGTCCTGCATCTCCTACAGTCACCTCCAATTTTCCACTTGTCCTGGCTGAGCAGTCTATGAGGTTTTTTTTCCGGAGCTGCGTATTTATACAATGGAAGCCTAAAGAGTGATGATGGCCTGATTTCCGTGACAATAGGAATAATTGGCTCCTCAGTCGGATGGCAGAAAGTCTCCCCTGATTCTTAGAATGTGAAATGATTGTGCACACAATGATCATTTCTATAGAGAAAGCTCCTTTAAGTAAACACATTTTCTTATAGGATTTTTTTTTTTAATTCAAATGTCATAATAAATCTGAGCCGTGGTAGTAATTTTACATATAAACGGTTCTCCGGCGGCAGCGGGAAATGGAAGGCACATTACATTGTGTGCTACCTGTCTATAAATAACTGGATTACACGGTAAATATTGAGTGGAGAACTTAATGCAGAAATCTATTCTTTATGATTATGGTTGATTAGCTTGATATTTTGTCACACAGCAGACTTGTTAAACGCAGGTAACGCTGCCCTTTAGGATCTGGAGATGCCTGAAAAAGACTTGCTCGATGCATTCTGGGTAGTGCAGCGGGTGCTGAAGGGTCAGCAGCTCCGCGAGAGGTTTTCATTGTTGATGGCTATTTTTGGCGAGCTGCAAACTGCGCTTTCTTTTTTTGTTGAAATAAACAGACAGTGGAGATAATAATACTAATAAAAGCGAGAGTCAGGAATACAATCTGGAGAGTGGGCCAAAAATTATACAGCAGTTCTAATGAGGCCGTCTCTTAAATGCTAGTGCCTTAATAATTTATTAGGTAAAGAACTTGTATGAACATTTTATTTTATTAAAACAGAGAAGTCTTGTAAGAGTATGCAATAACAACAAAAAAAACCCACAAAATAGAACATATTACAATATATGATATATAATAAAAAAATACTATATAATATATAAATAATAATAATAATATGAAATAATATAAATAACAAATAATAATACCATAAATAATACACATAGTAATAATATAAAAAATAATAATATAAATAATAAAAAATCTAAAATAATAATATAAATAACGAAAATATAAAAAATAATTATATAAAAATAATCTAAATGCCGTAATAACATATTATATATAATAATAATGTAAATAATAAAAATAACCTAAATAATAACATAAATAATATACATAGTAGGAATATAAATAGTATCCATAATATAAAAATATTATAATAATATAAGGAATAGAAAAAATATTAATATAAATAATAATATAAAAATAATAATATACATAATATATAAAATAATATAAATAACAAATAATAACATAAATAATATACATAGTAATAATATACACATAATATAATTACTAAAAAATAGTAATCTTAAATAATAATCTAAATAATAATAATAATATAAAGAATATACATAGCAGTAATATAAATATAATAATATAAATAATATAAAAATAATAATATAAAAATAATCTAAATAATAATATAAATAATATACATATAGTAACAAATATTATAGTAACAATAATAATACACTATTATAAAATAATATAAATAACAAATAATAATAACGTTAATAATATACATGGTAATTATATAAAAATAATAATATAAAAATAATCTAAATAATAAAAAATATTATACATAATAATAATAATATAAATAATAACATAATATACATAGTAGTAATATAAACAGTATAAATATAATAATAATAATATAAATAAAATAAATAATATCACACATAATAATAATAATAATAATAATAATAATAATAATACTAATACTACTACTAACAATAACAACAACAACAACAACAATAATAATAATCAAAATTACATGTTCAAATTTGCACTATGAAATACAATTAAAGTACTGCTCCTGTTTTGAAAAATATTGTCTATAAGGCAGATTAGCTCATGTACTACAGATTTTGCCCATTTGAGATCACCCCATTTCATATGCCCTTTTAGAACATATGAACATCACAGAGGCAGAGCTTTTTGAGCCTGTATGTCTTTCTTTTCGGCAGACCTGGCCCATCCATGTATTCCATGATCTTCAATACAGTTAAATAGCCAGTACAATATACTATATTGCAGTAAAATGAATATTCAGTAACAGCCTGGCCTATTTTAACTGAGAAATTCAATGTTGAGACAAAATAACCAATTCAACACCGTGCAGGTTCTTATTACTCATTAAAAATCTCTCCCATTACACTGTATATATATATATACTGCTCAAAAAATAAAGGGAACACTTAAATAATGGAATGGTATTTTAGTGTTCCCTTTATTTTTTGACAAGTATATACGGTATATATATATATATATATATATATATATATATATATATATATTTTTTTTTTATTTTATTTTTTTTATTAAATGTGTGTATGTGTATGTAAAGTAGTGTATTACTATACTAACCTACTACAGCTGTCTTTGGCATCTAGCACCATTTTGCTCCATTTCTAAGTGACGTCAATTCTGACTATTTAGCTCACTCTATGTGTGAACTGGAAGTCTCTTTTACAGTGAGAATCTAAGGAGCTTTGTTCTAAGGCTCCAAAGACTTACATGGTAAGGGTACGCTCACACGAGCGTGAAAATCGGACGAGTGCAATGCGAGAAATTCTCGCATTGCACTCTGACCAATGTTAGGCAATGAGGTTGAGCTGTTGGTCAGCTTTTCTCGCATCCAGATTCTGGATGCGAGAAAAGCGGCAGCATGCTGCATTTTGCTGCTACCGCCGTATCTCTCGCACCCATTCAAGTGAATGGATGCGAGAGATACATCGGACTGCACTCGGATGTTATCCCAGTGCAGTGCGATCTACGCACAGGCTGACAGTGGAGGAGATGGGAGGATTAACCCCTCCCTCTCCTCTGCAGCGCCTGCACTCAGCTTCACAGCTGTGACCCGATCGCAAGATCGGGTTACAGTCGCATGACACCCGGCTCACGCTCGCAGCAGAGCCTGAGCCGGGGGACATTAGCATATCGCATCCGATGCTCTCGCATCGGATGCCATACGCTCGTGTGAGTCCAGCCTAAAAGTCACTTCCAGGTCTCGCCGAGTGAAGTGTGACCTGAAGAGTCAGTAGAGGTGACATCACTGAGAAGAGCAGAAGACTGGCGATGGATCCTGGAGAGAGCAGCAGTAGAAAAATATAACAGGGGCAAAATGCGAATGTGACTGGGCCCGTGGTGCAGGGGGGCCCACCAACACCAGTACCTACTTCAGCTAGAAGAATATTGCTTTCTCCTGCGCCTACTTCAGCTGGAAGAACATTGTTGTCAATCTGCAGTTTGCTAAAGATCACCCAGACAAGGCAGAATACTATTGTAACAAAAATATAGCTTTTTGATTTAATTGAGAAGCTCTATGATTTGACCACATACCATCTGTGAGACATGGTGGTGCTAGCATCATTGTTTGTGCCTTTGCTGAATCTTGGCCAGGAAGAAAAAATGAATTTTGAAATATGCCAGATTGTCTCTCCAGTAAAGGAGACAAACTCTAGCACAGCGCCACCTATTGGAAGTAGATCAGACACCCCCATACTTTGCACTGACGAGGGGCAAGCACCCCGAAACACCGTGTCTGCAAATTGGGATTCTGATCTGGCTTATATATCCTGAGTCATATTGCAAAGGATTGTTAAAAATCCACTTGTGACTTTTAGGATCGCTACTTCCAATAGGTAGCGCTGTGCTAGAGTTTGTCTCCTTTACTGGAGAGACAATTTGAATATTTCTTAGAGGGGCGTGGCAGCTATAAGTCCCCTTACTTGGCAGCCAGACTGGCTTGCAAAGTCTCCTTAAGGAGAATAGTGTTCCCCCGAAATATACCAGAAAACTTTAAATGGAAATGTCAGGAGACATTTGTCCATGAGCTGACTCTCAAGAGAATGTGGATTAGGCAGCAAAAGAATGACCCAAAGCAAATAAGTGGTTCTACAAACGAATGGTCAAAGAAGAATAAAGTTGAAGTTTCGGAATGATCAAGTCAAAATCCTGACCTTAATCTTATAGAAATATTGTGGAAAGACCTAGTTCATGGGAGAAAACCCACCAACAGAATAGAGTTAAAGCTGTTTTGTAGAGAGGAACAAGCTAAAATCCCTCCAAGCCGATGCAGGACTAATCAACAATTATTAGATGCAGCTATTACTGCCCAAAGAGGGTCAGGTCACACCGAAAACTCAAATCAAAGGTTCACATACTTTTTTTTTTACTCACAGATATATTGGAACATTTTCCTGAATACAACTTCAAAATTGAATATTTTTGTCTCCTTTGATTCGGTTTTCTTTAGCGACTTTTAGGACTTGAATGTGAAAATCTGATGTACCATAGTTTTATGTCAAATGTATGTAGAAATATGGAAAATTCTGAAGGGTTCATAACTTTCACACACCACTGAATATACTGTATGTTATATTCCAATTCTCTCAGTAATTATAAACTATCATCTGTACAGTATATTTACTTCAAACAGAAACTTTGTGGTACATCTTCCTAAAATGTCAAAAAATGAAACAGATTATAATTTGTGATATGGGTGCTCATTGCAATGCTTCTCACTGATCGGGAGGAAGTGGGTACCGTGTGGGTAAAGGGAAAACAGTAAATTACTAATGTGTTACATTTTATACTTGTATCGGCTATATAACTTGATAGGACCTAAACATTCATGTGGTTTGATACATTTCTATAGGTCTCCACAGGTGCTCGCTGGGGTAGATGTGGGGGAGGATCGTAGTATGGAGCTCCACGACAGAGAGGCAGCTAGCTGGGTCACAGTTAGAAGGTGAGGTAGAGAGAGGCTAGTCCTGATCTGGCATACCCCAACAAGTTTGCTAAGTTGGCAGATGAGGGGGGGTGTTAGTACAAGGGGAGCACTGCTGCAGCAAGACACGTCCTTTAAACTCTGAAAGCTGGAGGAGTGTCTGCTCCAGTAAGGCCAGTTTCACACATCCTTCTTTTTGCCGGTTTCGCGGATCCGGCACGCTCCCGTACAGTGAATACAGTACAATGACAGCGCAACAAGCGCCGGTCACGTGCTGTCATGTGACCGGCGCATGTGACCCGGAAGTTACAGCGCTGTCATTGTACTGTATTCACTGTACGGGAGCGTGCCGGATCCGCGAAACCGGCAAAAAGAAGGATGTGTGAAACTGGCCTAAGGGGTGATGCAGCTAAAGATTCTGTATTGCGTGCACTCAGTCAGGATAGAGGTTCTGGTAGAGGGGATGAGAATCCCACGTAGTCACTAAATTCTAATCACCACACACTCAGTAGTTGCAAAAAGTGTTCAAAGTTTATTAATAAATGTTGTACAGGGCTGAAGGTAGTGTCGGGAAATGAGCGACTAAAACAACGTTTCGACCCTGCATGGGTCTTGTTCACGTTGTCGCTGAAATAGTGAAAAAGAAAAAACATAGAATAAATAACCACATACAGTACAATGAAACAATAATAATAAACAAAACAATATACACAGTAATTGGGTTAAAAATGACATCTGATGAATACAATATATACATATATACATATGCACCGACCTAATATGGAAATTTGGATCATTCTTAAAACATAATTTGTGGTAAACACTGCAATAGGTATCGACCAGGGAGGAGAAACACAGAGCCGAAGAAGGAACAAAATGACCTGTATGTGGTTATTTATTCTATGTTTTTTCTTTTTCACTATTTCAGCGACAACGTGAACAAGACCCATGCAGGGTCGAAACGTTGTTTTAGTCGCTCATTTCCCAATACCACCTACTCCCCTGTACCACATTTGTTAATAAACTTTGAACACTTTTTGCAACTACCAGTAAGGGGGGAAACAGGAATGCAGGGCAGGCCAGAAAGGTGCAAGTAGTGGACGACTCCATTATTAGGTAACCAGAAAGGGTAATCTGTCACAAAGACAGGGATTCTCAAACAATGTGATGTCTTCTTGGTGCTCGAGTTCAGCACATCGCTGATACGGTTGATAGATCAATGGGATGGGTTGTGGAGGGCCCAACGGTCATGGTGCACATTGGCACTGTTGACAAAATTAGAGGTAGGTGGAAGGTCCTTAAAGATGGATGCATGGAATTAGGCTGTAAACTGAAGGCAAGGCCATTGAAGGTAGTGTTTCTTGATATGCTGTCTTTACCAAGTGCCTTGCTAAACAGATTATGGAGGTAAATAAATTGCTCAGGAATTGATGTAGGAAGAAGACTTTTGAGCTCCTGGAGAACTGGGCAGACTTAGAGGGTAAGTTCACACAGTGCGTTTTTGCACATTTTTTGGGCGCGTTTTTGGCCTCAAAACTACATGACTTTGCTTCTTTAGCAAAGTCTATGAGTTTTCATTTTTGCTGTCCGCACACAACTTTTTTTTTAAGCTGCGTTTTTGAGCTTAAAAAAAAAAAATGGACATGTCAATTCTTTCCTGCGTTTTTCTGCGTTTTCCCCCATGCATTGGAAAAACGCAGAAAACGCAGAGATCAAAAACGCAGCAAAACTCAGCCAAAAACGCACCAAATCGCGGCAAAAACGCATGCGTTTTTTGCCGCGGGTGCGTTTTTGTGCGTTTTTAGTGGCCAAAAACGCAGCGCCAAAAAACGCAGCGTGTGCACATAGCCTTATCTGTTACCTGCATGCTCTATGGTAGGGACGGGCTGCACTGCAATGGAGAGAGTGCAACTGTGCTGGGGGAAAAATGGATAGAAGGTTGGAGGAGTGTTTAAGCTAGGGACTGGGGGGGAAGGGCATTTAATGTACTGGAGGGGAAGATATTCCAGTAGTGACCTGGGCATAAGTGGGGGTGGCATGGGGAGAGGTTAGGACAGTCAATATGCTAAGCAAGAATAGATGTACAGAGAAATGCATAAAGTACATGAACACTAATGCCAGAAGCCTCACCAGCAAGATGGAGGAATTATAATTGATATTGTTGGAAACAAATTATGATATGGTGGTGATAACGGAGACTTGGCTGGATGAGAGCTATGACTGAGCTGTTAATTTACTGGGAATTAGTCTGTTCAGGGATGACATACAAATAAGTGAGGGGGAGATGTGTCCTTCTATGTAAAGTTGTCCCCAAAACCAATCCTACGTGATAATATACGTGAGGCTAATAAAAATGTAGAGTTCCTATGGGTGGATATTAGGGGAGCTAGAAAGAAAAGTAAAATACTGATACTGATAGGGGATTTGTTATAAGTCTCTAAATTCAATGTAAACTGCAGAAAAAATTCTCATAAAGCAAATAGATGTGGCAGCGAATCAGCAAGAAGTCAATATTATGGGGGACTTCAACTACCCTGAAATAAATTGGGGAGCAGAAACCTGCAGGTCCAACAAAGGAAACAGGTTTTTGACAACAATGAAAGACAATTACCATTACAATGGGTTCAGGACCCAACAAGAAGGGGGGCACTGCTGACCTTATATTAACAAATAGGACAGACCACACATCAAATATACAGGTTAGGGGTCACTTGGGTAATAGTGATCACAAAAATGATACGTTTTCATGTATCCTTTAACAAGATGGACGATAGGGGGGTAAGAGAGGACTCTAAAAATCAGGAAAGTGAATTTCCAAAGTCTAAGGGGGGCTTTACACGTTGCGACATCGCTTCCAAAATATCGTCAGGGTCACGTCGTTAGTGACGCATATCCGGCGCCGGTAACGACCTCGCAACGTGTAAATCCTGGATGCGCCGATAAACGATCGCAAAAGCGTCGAAAATCGGTGATCTGAGTAGCGTCGTTCATTTTCATAATGTCGGGTCGACCGCAGGTACGGTGTTGTTTGCTGTTCCTGCAGCAGCACACATCGCTGTGTGTAAACCCGCACGAGCGACAAACATCTCCTTACCTGCGTCCCGATGGCAATGCGGAAGGGAGAGGGTGGGCGGGATGTTATGTCCCGCTCATCTCCGCCCCTCCGCTTTTATTGGCCGGCCGATTAGTGACATCGTAGTGACGTCGCTGTGACGCCGAACGCACCTCTCCCTTGAAGGAGGGATAGTTCGGCAGTCATAGCGACGTCGCCGACCAGGTATGTGCGTGTGAAGCTGCTGTAGCTTCACCACATATCTCATGTGCGACGGTGGCGGGTACTAACCTGCTCGGCATCGCTAGCCGATGCTAGCGATGTCGCAACATGTAAAGTACCCCTAAGAGATTAACTTAGTGCCATAAACAGGGACAACTTCCTGAGAAATAAAAGTACAAAGCAAATGGAACACTTTTATAAGCATCCTGAATAGGACCTGTGCACAAAATAAACCCCATGGCAATAAACAAGCTAGAAATAAAAGAAAACTATTATGGTTAGAATTGTAGGGGGCATCATAAATGACAGAAAGAAAGTGTTTAGACTTTCATCACATCACACACAGGAGAGCAGATTCTGCCCACTTTTACTGCAGTTGTAATGTGAGCTATTTCTACAGTAGGATTTCAGCAGCTGCTTTCCCTGGTGTTTAAGAGTGGAAAATATCAAACTTTTTAATTTTTTTTGCTCAATTAAAAACAAATAATATTTAAACAAAACATTAAAATATTGATACTTTACATTTTTTTAGTTATTTAATTTTTTTTGGGGATGACACCTTCCCTTTAGATCATCATCTCCGTATCCAGAAGAAAGTATGGCTTTCAAATTCAAGAAAGTAAACTTTAAAAAATAGACAGCTTCTTGAGTGACAATTGCAACTAAGCAGATAATCTCTGTTTTTCTAGTCTTGTGGCTGAGAGGGCGGCGCATGCACCCTTGCTTCTTCAGCTCTCGTTGTGACAGCGGGCGGCCCGGCGTCCTCTTCTGCAGCTAATGGCTACGATCAGCTGTTCTCCACTCCTGTTGTGACCGCACGCGTTCCCGTGGTCACAACGATAGCTGAAGAAGCGAAGGCGCATGGGCCACCCTCTCATCCACAAGACAAGACTAGAATAACAGGGTCTTCACAAAGATGGCGCCAGAGATAAGCGCAATGTGCAGGCGCCAACTCCATCATAGTGATGAGAAAGATGAATAGTAACATTAGCATAGAGAACAGAGAGAGGCAGGAACAACAGATAGGGGGGCGGAAATCCATATGAATACCCACCCAGAAATTATCTGCTCAGTTGCAATTGTCACTCAAGAAGCTGCCGATTTTTTAAAGTTTACTTTCTTGGATTTGAAAGCCTAAACAGCTGTGCTGACCACTAATGGTATGTAGAAAAGCAGCCTGATAGAGCCAGTATAGCACTGGCTTTAGCTTACTGTATATACGAAAATCCTGATGATTGGTTCCCTTTAATGTAGTGACATGTGTCATTTTACTTATCAGTCCATATGTCAATTCCCTATCGACACGTTTCCTTGCTAACCACGAACATACCACTAAGCCACATTGAAGCAGTAATCATCTACAGGGCTCGGTCATGGCCACAGGCCATCAGCGCATGCGCCAGCTTCGAGCAATGGGTCACATTACTATAGACCAGGAAGCCTCACTTGCCTAGAGACTGCATCAGAACAATGCAGTCTCATAATATCAAGAGTCTGCAATAGTCACCAATGTTATTACTATTTATTGATAGAGGAAGATTAGATTATCACTGCAGAGAAAACACTTGTAGTCCTATATCCTTTATTGGATCATTCATATTATGTATTGAATATATGCTCTACCAGTTAGTCATGGATTTTTCAGACTTAAAAATATATGTAGAAGTTTGTAGGATGATGGTGGTGTACGGTGAGTTTGTGGTGGAAAAAACGTGCATTTAGTGAGTTACACGGGTAATTATTAGTGATGGGTGAGCGCTAAAATGCTCGAGTACTTGTTACTCGAATAGAGCAGGTCGGACGCACACAGACGGGCTCGATTCAAGTGACTACTATACTGGAAGTCAATAGGGAACTTGAGTATTTCTCCAGAAGGCCCCCCAGGGAGGACTGGAAAATCATTGAAATGTATGGAAACAGTGCTCAAATGGAATGGGAACAGCATGGGGAAGACGCCTGGACTCCCAGGTCCCTGATGTGAACTAAATAAATAAATTAAAGAAATGATGTAGGTTCCCCCCTATTTTTGATATCCAGCCAAGGTAAAGCAAGACAGCTAGAGGCTGATATTATCTGGCTGGGAATGTCCATGGATATTGGCCCCTTTCCAGTCTAAAAATACCAGCCTGCAGCTGCCTTAGAATTGGCGCATTCATTAGATGGGCCGATTGTGGCACTCTGCCTGGCTCTTTCCAATTACCCTGGTACGGCGGCAATTAGGGTAATATTTTGGGGGGTTGATGTCAGCTCTGTAATGTCATCTGGCACCAAACCCAGGGGTTGGTAATAAAGCAGTGTCTATCAGACATCCTCATTACTAACCCAGTAAGTTTAAAGAAAAAAAAAGACACACACAAGAAAAAAAATTCCCCCACAGTCACCGGCTATTGTAGGGCACAGCCTGACTGGGAGTGACCCATGAAGTGTTGTTCTCAAAACGTGGCTACAGAATTGACAGATGTTGTGGGAACACCATGGACTACGTTGATTTTTATTTATTATAAATTGTTGTATGAGAGATTGTCTCTCGTTTTTATTTATTTAACTCTCTTTTTTATGTCTTAGAGATTTCCATTTCTGGACTACTTTGGATTTGGTGAACTACTTTGGATCGTCATGGCTTTTTTTTTTTTTAATAAATTGGTAAACCAGAGCAAGAGTTGAAGAGTGTATTTTTAATAAAAAATGTTTTTGTGTGTTTTTTTTTTTTCTTACTGGGTTAGTAATGGGATTGTCTGATAGACGCCTTTCCATTACTAACCCCTGGGCTTGATGCCAGCTGACATTACAAAGCTGATATCAACCCCCCAAAATATTACATGATTCCCACCGCACCAGGGCAATCTGGAAGAGTTGGGATAAAGCACCAAAATTGGCAAATCTAAGGGATGCGCCAATTCTGGGGCAGCTGCAGGATGGTATTTTTAGGTTGGGAAGGGCCAAATAACCATGGATCTTCCAAGCTTAATAATACCATCTTGAGCTGTCTGCTTTATCTTAGCTAGTTACCAAATGTAGGGGGAACCTCATGTCGTTTTTAAAAATGATTTATTTATTAGGTTAAACAAGGCTAAAAATACCTTTTATTGCCACATGAAAGCCACTAAAGGATGCAAGTGTATAAACCCTGCACCAATCTAAGCTCTCCCTCCTACATCAATTCTGCATCATATGTCTGTTTTTGCCCTGACTTACCTTCTGTTTGTTCCTGACCTCTCCTCTCTAGAACTTGTCTGTTTCCTTACCTGTGATGTTTTCCCTGGCTTCATGCGGTCTGTCCGTGTCTCTGGGTTCTGCCTTACGCCTCCTGCACCTTAAAGGGAACCTGTCAGGTCACATATGCGTTTTAACATAGAAGCAGGGTGATGTGTGGCCTAGTAACCCCTTCCCACCCATCCCTGTGTTGTAATATTGTGTAAAATGAATGTATAAAAATATGTTTTATTACTTACATGTTCCCTATGTAAATGATCAGAGGGTCTATTTCCCTGAGCGTCGCATCGCCCCATGGGCGTTTGCATGCTTTCTATGGTATCACACCCCAGTGGGTGTGATACCATGGATTTATATGAGCGACATCACCGTCAGCTCCTTAAGATCCCACGCGTGTATGGTTGCCACTGCTGCAGCCTTGTTTTCTGGGTGCTTGTTTGTCAGCTTCAGGCGCGCTCTGCCCATGGTCGGAACCGCAGTAGTTTTCTGATCATGCACAGTATGTGTCTGAAACCGAGAAGCAAGCACCCGGATAACAAGGCTCTGGGAATGGCAAGCGCACATGGGCGGGATCTCAAGGAGCTGATGGTGACGTTGCTCATGTAAATCCATGTTATCACGCCCACAGAGGCGTAATACCACGGAAAGCATGCAAACACCCATGGGACGATGCGACGCCCAGGGGACTAGAGCCTCTGATCATTTACATATTGAATATGTAAGTAATAAAACATATTTTTATACATTCATATTACACAGTATTCCAACACAGCGATGGCTAAGAATGGGTTACTAGGCCATACATCACCCTGCTTCTAGGTTAGAACGCATAAGGGACCTGACAGGTTCCCTTTAACACTTTGGTCAGCTGCTGCAGACCCAGGGACTGCCCTGGAGTAGCAACTGGCGACTACCTGCGGCCCAACCTATCCTCAACACCAGAGGCTCTAGTGAAGACCAGGTAGTTGCTTAGTTATGCCCCTCCGCACAGGGTTAGTCCAGGTGCCTTGGCACAATGGTTCTAATACATCCCACCACCCATTACACTGACCGCCATATCGGCTAGACTCCCAAGTCAATGGTTTGGTCTGAATGACTTGGAGTCATTGAATTTTCTAAGCTTATGCTTTTATGATTTGGCTTTGGGGCAGAGGAAAATCTGAGATCCTGAGGAGTCTTATTATTGCTGCACAAGTTAAACAGGAAACATATGCAAGCCTTGCAGCATGGAGGAATAGCAGCAGGAGCTCTGTCGGAGAGGAGTCTGGTAGATTTGTGCTGATTGTCTACCATTAAAAACACTGTAACTATCTTGTTACTAATTAGAAATCGAGCGACTCTTTGGCTTCCTGCACACTTTTGTTTAGCGTGCAGATCAAGTTCCCTTCTGCGCTCCATCCTATTTTCTGGCAGGGGTTGACTCACTGTTGGAAAAGAAATCCTTGTAGTAGAGAAATATCACAGCAGGCTTTGATATTAATCCACTGAAAGTGAATGCATCGTGGATTTCTGGTGCAGATGAATTCAATGTCTGACCTCCCTGCCCAGAGGATGAACAGAAGCGACAATGTTTTCTAAACACTAAACGCAGGATATGAAGAATTCTACGTAAAATGTAAGGTGCATGTAATAACTGGGGATGTGATCATTGTTCCTACACCAAATGAGTACAAGTAACGGAGTCCATAAATAGATGACAATACATCAAGGATAAAGAGAGCACGATTTGCCACTCCAGATAGCGATAATAGTCCTCTATAGTAGAGGAAAGTGCGCTTCACGCTGTGCATTAATTCCGTATACTATAGCCAATAACTCATTGCACCGACAAGGTTCACAGATCATTCAAACAATGACAGACTCCTCTGATGTCATAAAGGATATTTGTATTTCATTAGGTAACGGAGTTATATTAGATAATGACTTTTCTCATTAAGTAATTAGTTCTATATTAGGCTGATAATAACATAATAGATGTGATGCATCACTTTGATCATTGCCAGGGTTGTAGAGCAGGAAAACAATGTCTGTGAGCTGCTCTACAGAGAAAAGAGGCAGATTTTAACCCTTTCACCCATCTCCGGTTATTAAGAGAATCATCATCAGAATGAGTTTTATTGAGAAGTAGCTTATGATCAAAATTCATCTAATTTTCTTTTTTAACTCAATGAAATATAATGACTCACATTTGAACTAACTGATTTTATGTTCTAAAATCATATTTATAATATGTATATATATACACGGTGTGTGTGTGTGTGTATATATATATATATATATATATATATATATATATATATATATATATATATATATACACATACAGTACAGACCAAAAGTTTGGACACACCCTCTCATTCAAAGAGTTTTCTTTATTTTCAGGGCTCTGAAAATTGTAGATTCCCATTGAAGGCATCAAAACTATGAATTAAAACATGTGGAATGAAATACTTAGAAAAGTGTGAAAAAACTGAAAATATGTCTTATATTCTAGGTTCTTCAAAGTGGACACCTTTTGCTTTCATTACTACTTTGCACAATCTTGGCATTCTCTTGATGAGCTTCAAGATGTAGTCACCGGAAATGGTTTTCCAACAGTCTTGAAGGAGTTTTCAGATATGCTTAGCACTTATTGGCCCTTTTGCCTTCACTCTGCGGTCCAGCTCACCCCAAACCATCTCGATTGGGTTCAGGTCTGGTGACTGTGGAGGCCAGGTCATCTGGTGCAGCACCCCATCACTCTCCTTCTTAGTCAAATAGCCCTTACACAGCCTGGAGGTGTGTTTGGGATCATTGTCTTGTTGAAAAATAAATGATGGTCCAACTAAACGCAAAGCGGATGGAATAGCATGCCTCTGCAAGATGCTGTGGTAGCCATGCTGGTTCTGTAGGCCTTCAATTTTGAATAAATCCCCAACTGTGTCACCAGCAAAGCCCCCCACACCATCACACCTCCTCCTCCATGCTTCACGGTGGGAACCAGCCATGTAGAGTCCATCCGTTCACCTTTTCTACAAAGACATGGTGGTTGGATCCAAAGATCTCAAATTTGCACTAATCAGACCACAGCACAGTTTTCCACTGGTCTAATGTCCACTCCTTGTGTTCTTTAGCCCAAACAAGTCTCTTCTGCTTGTTGCCTGTCCTTAGCAGTGGTGTCCTAGCAGCTATTTTACCATGAAGGCCTGCTGCACAAAGTCTCCTCTTAATAGTTGTTCTAGAGATGAGAAGGTGTGTCCAAAGGTTTGGTCTGTACTATATATATATATATATATATATATATATATATATATATATATATATATATATATATATATATACTAGCTGTACTACCCGGCTTCGCCCGGGTTAATAACTGCTGTTAACAAAATAGAATGTATTATCAAAAATGTATTCTGCACACAAAAAACACAAAACAAATAGATATAAATGTAATTCTAAGGTCTGTCTCCCCCTCTGTGTATATATCTCTGTCTCTCTCTCTCTATCTCTTTGTCTGTCTATCTATATCTTTCCCTGTCTATCTATCTCTGTCACTTTCCCTGTCTGTCTCTTTCCCTCTCTTTCCCTGTCTGTCTCTTTCCCTCTTTCCTGTGTCTGTCTCTTTCTCTGTCTCTTTACCTGTGTTTGTCTGTCTCTTTCACTGTCTGTCTCTTTCCCTCTCTTTCCCTGTCTGTCTGTTTCCCTGTGTCTGTCTCTTTGTCTGTGTCTGTCTCTTTACCTGTCTGTCTGTCTCTTAACCTGTCTCTCTCTTTCCCTCTCTTTCCCTGTCTCTTTCCCTGTCAGTCTGTCTCTTTGTCTGTGTCTGTCTCTTTGTGTCTGTCTCTTACCCTGTCTATGTCTGTTTCTTACCCTGTCTGTGTCTGCCTCTTTCCCTGTCTGTGTCTGTCTCTTTCCCTGGCTGCATTGTGACATGCCAACATCCCATTTAAGGGTGTGGCTGCGCATTCTTCTGAAGTTCTGGCTGCACTGTGACTCCCAGCCCCATTCGCTTTAATGGAGGCAGGTTTTTTGGCAAATAACTGTAAAGCGCTGGGTTAAAATTTCCCCTCAAAACATAGCCTATGACGCTCTCGGGGTCCAGAAGTGTGAGTGTGCAAAATTTTGTGGCTGTAGCTGCGACGGTGCGGATGCCAATCCCGGACATACACACACACACACACATACACATACATACACACACACACATTCAGCTTTATATACTAGATATATATTACATGATTATTAGTGGCAGCCTATTTTTCCCCAGTTGCTGCATCACTATGTCATGCTACCTATGGGGAAGTACCAAGCGAATGGCGAAAAGGAAGAGAAACCCTGTGTCTAGGGAAAGGGATCCCTGACCAAACCTACTGCTGGTCCCTGGGGTCCCTCACCACCCTAGATAGGTTTTGCACTAATGCGCTAAGCAGGATACCTGACCTTAGCTATCTTTCTATTCAGCTGCTGATTATCAGTATTCTCCATGTGTTTAAATACTCCTTTCTTCTCTGGACTGGTGCTGGTGATATTATTCAGTTCAGTCAAGCTCTGGTTGCAAGCTGGTGGCTTGTTCTCATCTGTGGTATCGATGCTGAAACTTTGCTGAACTTCTACCTGAGTCATCTGTGGATAAGTAGTTCCCCCGTGTGTCCTCCTTGTGTTTTCTCTAGTGTTTAGTGGGGTTGATGAAGATCTCATCCCATCCGTTCCCTATTTAGGGCCCAGCACTAGGGACACCTAGGCATCCGGCTTGGCGCAGAGGTGCAGAACCTATCTAGGGTTGCGAGGGACCCTTAGTTTAGGTTTGGTCAGAGGTTATCATCTTTTCCTTCCCTAGACACAAGGTTTCCCTTCCCTTTCACAGTTCGCTTGGGATGTCCCATACCTAGCATGACAATACCTGAATAGACTCTATGCCTACATTTCTTTTAACAAATATGTAATAAAAGCCATGTCATCCCCATATTACTCATGATAGTATATCGGTCTTTCTAAAAATCTCAGAAATCAAAATCACAACAAAAGTGGGTCCAGGGAGCCACTGGCAAAGTTAAGGACCCAGAGCAAATGTTCTTTTTTTGTCTTCCTCTATTACTGTTCCTATGAGGACACATTTTCCGGTGTTAACATGACATTATAGCTGGTAGCTATATCCAGAACATGCTGCCATGGTTGTGTGTATAACTGTAAATCCTCACAATGGGAATAGAAAGTTCAGGCAGTTATAAAAAATATGGATTTGAGAAATACATTTCCGAGTTCCGTTGTAAAAACACAATAAACAGTACGCAAAAATATATTAAATCTCCTATAAAAATGCTGAATTTGTCTTTTGGCCAGTTAATAACAGCAAGAAACAGTAAAAGTGGAAACTTAAAATTAGATACAGAATTTCCGCAATTTTACTGCCTGCAAGTCGGATAATTCTGACAATCTTGTCCTTATGATTTTTTTTTGTAAGTGCTGATAATGTAGAATTCATAGCAAGTCCAGGAATAGATGAGCAGATATCCAATTACAATAGAAGACTCTCGGAATCTTATTACTAAAGGTGAAAGTAGAATATCTTAACTAGGAATTTTACACTGTTCGGAGTTTTATTATTTTATTTTTGGTGAATTAATTTTCAAGTTATTTTTTTTATTATTTTCTCTATCATATTATTTAAATCTTATTTTAAAGACTGAGTCAATTTAGTTATAGAAGACTGGGAGAAAGTTTGACTTTCTGAATTCCTTCAGTCGTGACTTTTGTTTTTGGACTTATTATTATTATTATTATTATTATTTATTATTATAGCGTAATTTATTCCATGGCACTTTACAAGTGAATAAGTTATACCTAACAAACAAGTACAACAATCATGAACAATACAAGCCCAGACTGGTATAGGAGGAGAGAGGACCCTGCCCACGAGGGCTCACAGTCTACAGGAGGAGAGAGGACCCTGCCCGCGAAGCCTCACAGTCTACAGGAGGAGAGAGGACCCTGCCCACGAGGGCTCACAGTCTACAGGAGGAGAGAGGACCCTGCCCACGAGGGCTCACAGTCTACAGGAGGAGAGAGGACCCTGCCCACAAGGGCTCACAGTCTACAGGGGATGGGTGAGGAACGGTACAATAGGTGAGGACAAAGCTGGTTGCGCAGTCATGTAATGCACTGAGGTTTATTGTAGGTTGCAGGCTTGTCGGAAGAGGTGGGTCTTCAAATTCCTTCTGAAGCTTTCTACGGTAGACGAAAGTCTGATATGCTGGGGTAGAGCATTCCAGAGTATGGGGGAGGCACGGGAGAAATCTTGTACGCGATTGTGATTAATCAGCTAACTGTAGTCTTGTTAACGTTTTGGCTATACAGTACATATGCATAAAATGACTTACCTAAAACATACCTAAAGGGTACTTTACATGCTGCGATATCGGTACCGATATCGCTAGTGAGCGTACCCGCCCCCGTCGGTTGTGCAACATGGGCAAATCGCTGCCCGTGGCGCACAACATCGCTTACACCCGTCACACGGTCTTACCTTCCCTGCGACGTCGCTCTGGCCGGCGAACCGCCTCCTTTCTAACAACATCGAACAACATCGTACCTGCAGCAGCAACGATATTTCACGTTTTTGCGCTCGTTGATCGTCGCTCATTGGTTTCACACGCTGCAATGTTGCTAACGGCGCCGGATGTACGTCACTAACGACGTGACCCCGACGATATATCGTTAGCAATGTCGCAGCATGTAAAGCACCCTTAAGGCTCGAAAATAGATAAAAATAATGAAGGTTTCAGCTCACCCATATGAAGTCTCCAAGGCAAGGATGGATGCCCGCAGTCCCCCGGACAGGCCGGTCCGTGATTCAGAGTAGATATGGAAGGAAAAAGGGTTTGGGACTCAGCACCAATGCAGTAATATAAAACTTGGAACTTTATTAGAAAATCTAAAACGAAGGTACACAGGTTATCCAAAAAATCGCCATGCGATTTGCCTAGCGGCTTTGCGCGTTTCGGACAAACAGGGGAAATTAAAAGCAGTCCTTATGGCTTATGACTAAGGACTGCTTTTAATTTCCCCTGTTTGTCCGAAACGCGCAAAGCCGCTAGGCAAATTGCATGGCGATTTTTTGGATGACCTGTGTACCTTCGTTTTAGATTTTCTAATAAAGTTCCAAGTTTTATATTACTGCATTGGTGCTGAGTCCCAAACCCTTTTTCCTTCCATATCTACTCAAAAATAGATAACCCTAGTGGCTATGGTGATGCCATGTGCTGACTGACAGATTACATTTCTCAGAGGAGCTTTGCATGGTTTAAGCGTCTCCTTACACTGGCATGCTAGGCATGTCACTCTCCACAATGAGAAACGTTACCCCTTAGATCTCAGTTAGAAGCGTGTCATACAACCAAATAGGATCTATGCTTTGGAATGACGAGGGGCAACACCCTACAACACTCTGTCTGCAAATTGAGTTCTGTTTTGGCTTTTTTCCGGAGTCATATTGCAAGGCTCATTAAATGTGTTGATATTAACTTTTAGGATTGCTACTAGCAACAGGTGACACTAGAGATCAAGTCATCAAACACAAGGAAAGGCAAGAATAATCACTAACCGATGACTAAGACAAGTCGTACTTGAAGGGTCAAAGCCGGGAGGTCTCGCAATACCAGAGAGCAGATGGAGACAGCGTCAGGGGTGACCCGGAGACCGGAAACCAGGAGGTAGCATCAGGAGCCAAGGGTGAGCAGAGCCATGGTCAGTAACAAGCCGATGTCGGAACCGGAAGAGCAAGCCTTGGTACGGGGGGAACTGAGAAGGAAGAGATTATGGGGAGCAGGAGAGGTAATCTGAAGGGAGACCATGAAACGGAGGGGGGCAGGAGGCAGGGAAGATGGACTGGAGGAGAGGCTGAAAGTCAGGGAGGATGGACAACAAAGACGGGCAGAATCTAGAGCACTTACAGGGGCCAGGCAAGCAAACTGTGAAACAAGATTTCCACTAGTGACGCTCTGGGGAAAACCTTGCTGAGATAAAGCAGTGTGAGTCCCAGAGCGAGGCCCCATAGAGCAAGCCCCGCCCACAGATTGTTAATTTGCTCATTCTTCCTCCCAAAGATCACAGTAAGGCTCAGGTCACATTTATCCTGTGCTCCATACTAAAAGCTAACATTGGTGTTTCAATGTAAATTTCTGAAATACGTGATTGTGATTGGACCCACGACAGAACATTACCTTTAATGAGTCATTTCCAAATTGGGGTCACTTAAAGGGGATTTTTGGTGGGACTGCAAATGATTAACTGATTCCATAAAAAACCTCAGGGATCAGCTGTGTCGTCATGTAGAGGTCATAACTCTATACCCCAGAACCTCAATGACCTGAGGGCCGGCCTTCAAGAAGAGTGGGATGCCGTGTCTCCGCATGGCAATAATTCTACATGTGAACAGCAGGAGACGTCATTGTCTGCTGTAATTGATGCTCCAGGCCACATGACAAGTTATTTAGACACTAACATTTTTGGAGGGGTATACCCACCACTATTATTGGCTTTTGTTTCAATAGACTGTTTGAGATAAAGAAATCACCATTGCTGCATCTACTTAAATACCCTACTTTAATGATAAAATATCACTGTAGTGTGAACTTTTTACTTTTTTGCATAAATTTTACCTGAAAGCCAAATGTCCCTAACTTTTTGTGAGTGGTGTACATGCAGTGACTAAAGATTTTTGTGCCAGATCTGGACAACCCCTTCCCTTTAACAGTCAAATATGAGAGGCTGCTGATAAGTCTTTGGCTTTACCCAGAAAGTAACGAGATAGGATGATCAAACTTTACATTTATTCCACATACTCTCCACTGATGTCAACACACTTCTTACATCAGTATTCCAAGTTCTGTAAGCCTAGCAAAAAGAAGGATTTTGGTTGTGCCTCAAATCAGGCATCTGTAGCAGCCATGGCATCAGAAATGGTGTGAAATTTGGTACCCCTGAGGTGTTTCTTCAGGTTTGGAAAGAGATGATAGTTGGAGGGAGCTAGATCCGGTGAATAAGGTGGGTGGTCAACCAGCTGGAAGCCCAGCTCTGCTAATTTTGCCATGGTCGCATGTGCAGTGTGAGCGGAGGCATTGTCTTGCAGGAGCATTCATTCCTTTTGACAGCTTTCCGTGCCTTTTGGCCTTCAGAGCTGCCTTCAATTGTTACAAAAGTTCAATGTAATTCCTTGCATCGATGGTGGAACCCTTTTGAAGGTAGTCCACTAGCAGCACGCCCTCCTTATCCCAGAACACCGACACCATCACCTTAGTGGCTGATTTTTGCACCCTGAACTTATTTGGACGAGGATAACCACTTTGTCACCACTCTTTTGACTGCTCCTTGTTTTCAGGGTCAAACAAATAAATCCAAGTCTCCTCCATAGTGACCAGTGGATCCAGGAAGTTCTTATCAGTCCGGAAATGCTGACAAAATGGACCGGGAAGTTTTCACTCTCATGCTTCTCTGATCTGTTGTCAAACATCTGGGGACCCACTTTGCAGATCGCTTCCTCATGTCCAAATGTTCATGGATAATGACACAAACATGTTTATGGGAAATCCGCATGATGTCTGCTATTGCTTTAGCTGAAATTCCTGGATTCTCTAGTATGAGGTTGTGCACAGCATCGACGATCTCTGGAACAACAACCACTCTCGATCGTCCAGGACGTTTCTCATCATTGGTGCTGAAGTAGCCCGTTTTAAATTTGGCAACCCAGTTCTTAACTGTGGAATATGAAGGGAATTGTTCCCCCAGTGTCTGCGACATATCATCATGAATATCCTTCGCGGACTTTACTTGCAGATTTATATTTATATTTACTAATACTAATGATGCAATTACGCAATTTTTTTGCCTAGATATAAAGAGCCAATTTATCAGTTCCTTGGACCGTTATGTCATTATTTCCGATATACAGTATTGCAAGGTAGATATTTATCCTGTGCCCTGGGAGCTTCTGGGTTCCCTCCTGGTCCCCGTACCCCCCAGTGGACCTAGACTGATCTCCCATGTCCTGTTTATGTTGAATTATTTTTGTTAGTTTGTATTCTTACATTTTTTTATTTGTCTCAGGTATACCACTTTATAAGCTGCATTTATCTGATGCAACAACTGTTGCCTATCAAAACTTCAATCATTGACTGTGTTTTAGGTGGGTTGTATTACAGTACCTTTCTCCCCTTTTTTTCTATGTTGTGTGTCTCTTCCGATGTTGTGTGTCTTTTTCTGTGCTTCCCCTGTTTGAAATACGGATTGATGTATTGAGATTTGAAACACTATGATATATCTCAGTTCTCATATTAAAATATTTAATTTGTGACCCCAAATTATGGTACATATAAATATCTCCCTGGATGCATGGATTACATGCTAAATATTCTTTGGTGAACATATCATGTATGTAATAATGATTGTGTGAACATATTTCTTATGTACACTGTCTAAAATAATGTTTTTCCCTTTTTTTCTGTTATTATTGTTCATCAGAATGTCCTTGACAAAGACCTAAATTAAGGTTGAAACGTTGGACTTTTTCTATACACAAGTTAAATAATAAAAAATACTTCAAAAATACGATTTTCTTCTCTACTTTTTGGAGTGTGCCGGAGTTTTGTTCTATAATTTTTACTTGCAGAAACAAGAATTTTATCCCTCCTCTGCTCTCAGTTGCTGTGAATATCGCATTACACTCCGTCATGTTGTTTTCCCGGGTGCATAGAACCCTGTTGCCATAAGCAACAAACACAAAATTTTGAAAACAGATATTAGACACATAAGGCTTTCATGTGATGTAATATTCGTTACCATTGAAACAAAAAAAGATCACAAAGACATAGACTTCTCAGCAGATCCTCGTATGTTATCAAGATCTATATAGTTTTTGTCAAGAAGAAAGATATTGTGATGCAGAAAGTTAACTTTTGACATACCGTAACAAAAGTAGTTTAATTTGTATTGTTGGGGGTCAAAATAAATATTTTAATGTCATTTTAGAAAGGCTACATCTATACGTGTACATCAAAAAAGTTAAACGTATAAGATCTTTATTATGCTATAATCATTTTGTGCTGGAGGTTGTCACTGGACTGTATATATATATATATATATATATATATATATATATAGTATGTAATGGTTGTTAGGTAAACATGATAACCATACAATATTTCGTAAGTATGCATAAGAAAGTAGTTCTCAGAAAGCCCAGTGGTTACAAGGCAATCTGCCTAACATCCTGAGCTCGATGCAGGGTGTCTCCGCCATGAGTTGCCCAGGCTTAGTCATCTTACAGCTGCTGTGTTGCTCATAGACTGAACGGAAGCCGCACGCTCGTCTGAAAACCACAGCCTCCCTAGACTCCAGCTTTGCTGACAGCATGACTGACCCTGCACGGCTTGTCTCACTTGTGCAAAAGAATTTAATGCCGTGTAATATAGGTAACCTTTTAGTCACAATGAAGACTGGATGTGGACTGACACAGTAAAGAAATGATGTTTGCAGCCTTGCATTTTGCACGCTAGTAGCTCTATGTCATCTATTTTAGTAAACACTTGTGGAGCACCCCACGGGGACTCGTTGCCGGGCTGGTGAAGAGTCAGGCGGATGTCACGGGTGGCCTGCCCGGTTTCATGACCCCGAGGTGTCCACGGAAGGGGATGGCCGTTTGGCACATTTTATAAAAATATTTTAGTGTTAGGACTGCCCCAACAGAGATTTGCTGTGAAGTGGCGGGGTGGCTCAAGAAATTGCAATTTTTTGCCAAAAATCTCATATTTATATTAAGTACAGTTGGAATTTTTAGTGCTGTAGTGCACATTTAGTGCTAGCTTTTTTGTTTTTCTTCAAAGAAATGATGTTTGCAGCCTTGCATTTTGCACGCTAGTAGCTCTACATCATCTATTTTAGTAAACACTTGTGGAGCACCCCACGGGGCCTGGGGAGATACTCGTTGCCGGGCTGGTGAAGAGTCAGGCAGATGTCACGGGTGGCCTGCCCGGTTTCATGACCCCGAAGTGTCCACGGAAGGGGATGGGATGGATGATGGGCGTTGTAGTGGGATGAATGTCTCGTGACGCCACCTGCGGCACGCAGCCAGGGTTTCGCCGCCGCTGTTGTCGCTGTCCTCTGGGGTGTGTGATTTGTAGCAGCAAAGATGTTTCTGCTCCCCATAAGTGGAGCGGGCCCCAGGAAGGATGATGAAAGGAGTAGTAACGGCTGCTTGGGCCGAAGCGTGGGGCGCCGGCAATCAAAAGGTTGAGTCACCTGCTGCGGTTCCAGGTGTCTTTACTCACTGTCTTTAGATTGCCCAGGAGGTACCGGTCACTGCCGTGTTGAGCTCCAGCCAATCCCGGTTAAGTTAGAGGTAGCCATCAGTATTTTGAAAGTGTTCTTTCTAAGAGATGCCCATGCAGTAGTGAGGAATCCGGGCTGAGCGTCCCGCTCCAAGCCTCAGGCACCGTGAAAGAAAAAGAAGAAGGTGGTGTCATGTCGCCAGAAATGAAGTCCCGGCTTGACTAAACTGACTTAGTGTCCAGGTGGCTCCTACCCCAAGTGGAACCCGCCCCTCAGGTGGTTGTCCTAGTGACCAGGAAAGTCCCATGCCTAGTGATGGCCACCCCACAGCCTACCCTAGTCCAGCTCCCCAGTGTGAAGTCTCCTAAGCTGTATAAAAAATGTAAATATGGAAACACCGGTGATTAACCCCCTCCTTACCCAAGATGAATATTGCAGCTTAATTGACTGATGCCACAGGGGCACCACACTTGCATACCTTGAAACATAATTCTGGAACATCTTTCCTTAATATTTCCATTTTGTAGTTCCTCTGTTCCTCTGTTACTCCTGGAAATTTGTAAATCAGTTGATAGCTGGGTGTTATAGTCCAATATAGCAGTAATTAGACATGATAAGAAAGTTTTTCATAGAAATGTGAAGGTCCTTACTTCTTGTAAATTCCTTCACAGTTGGGAGCATGATCAGTAATCCTTAACCAGTGGCGGACATATCATTGGTGCAACTGGTGCAGCCGCACAGGGGCCCAAGTGGTAAAGGGGGCCCACTTCTATCTCTAAAGTAGGTGGAATTGTGCATTATGATGAGCTTTTGGACTGAAAAGGGACAATTATTGTTCTTGCATAGGGACCTTTTCTGTTTGTGTCTGCCACTCTCCTATACATATACATTGATGAAGTCCATGTTCGGGAGGGTGGGGCGGAGGTGAATTCTGAAAACCTCATTCTTGTATACTTATATCTCAATCTCCACAGCGGAAAAACTGTGAAAGTGGAGTTTCGTGTGTCCTTTAACTTTTTTTTTTTATTATTATTTCTCTGTTTTTAATTTTGTTTCTTTCATTATCCATTATGGGGCCTACCATCTTGCAGTGCTAGTGATAATAGCATTTAGAGATATTTAGTGCAGCCACATGGGTTATACTCAGAAATAATCTCGAAGTGTTAATTAACCTCTGTGAGAGAGTGTAGTGGACGTGCTCTGTAATCTGAGCAGAGGTCACTGTGCAGAGAGGCTGGAAAACTTAGCTGTGTCCACCATCACCTATTATAAGTAGTGTGTTCCTATGTTATTTAGAATTGCCATTTCATTTCTTTTTATCTTTATCTTGCATGGGATGTGTCACACTGACATTGTTACAAACTTACTGTCATAGCGGCGTCAGGTTCTATTCAGATTACAGATTCTGACACTCCGCCCGATAACTTCTCTGGTGTCTGTTATCAACGCAGGCAGACTCAGGTGTTGTCCTGCAGAGTGTTAATTCATAAGTAGGCTAGCAAGATTTAATCTCTGCTAGTCTGTTTGTCAGTCTCCTTTGATCACATGTTGTGGGGAAGCCAATCACATCTGCTCTCCTATGTATACTGGCTAAATCTCTCCACCTATGCCAGCTATAGCTTATCTTAGCTGGTCTGGTGAAATGCTGTGATCCAGACTATCTGGTGATAGTGGTACTTAATGCGGAGTGTGGTTATGGAATTAGCCCATGTTGCCTTTTTGTTGTTACCCTCCTGCTCTTGCAGATATCAGAGTAGAACTGATCAGGAGCATTGCCAGGAATGGGACTCAGGCATCTTGATCTTCAGGAGTAACCCTGCGGTTAGGGATAGCCTAGGGACCCCTACTGTGAGGGACAGCATAGGAGTCTCTCTCTCCTGCTATTTTAACAGTCACCTCGTGACAGGATGATAATGATACTTACAATTAATCTCTGCAGAACAGAAGCAGTGAAATTCCTAGTACCTGACAGAGCCCATTTAATGGTTGCAGTTTTCATGCCATAATAATGCTTGTCATGTTGACCCATAAAGATAAATAACTCATATCTCTCAGTGACATCTTATGACATCCTCTCAGGAATCATATGTGTATTTGTAGGACTTCATAAACCTCTGGATCGATGGGGAACAAGTAAGTAAACCTTTGGAGGTATGGTGGATGCCTTCACTATGGGCAACACCTGATTATATTATATTTTTCAAGGGTCCCTTAAAAATAACAAAAAATACGGCAACTAGGGGAGAAAAAGCACAGCCCACAAATGGTAATGTCATCTATGTAGTTAAAGCAGGTTGTAGCGCTGGGTTCCAGCCATTACCCAGCTTCTTGCCAGCAGGGACGCCAACTCACTCATTCCTGCTGCCGGGCTGCCTCCTCCCCCATACTCCCACAATCGTCCACATGTGCTCCTGCTTCTGTCGCGGGCGGGGAGGAGGGTGTCAGCACACCACGCTCACCCCTTCGGCTCGGGTCCCGCGGCTGCTGCTCAGTGGTGGCTCGAGCGGTGGGCCGGATCCCGGGGGTTTCTTGAGCGGCACTCCTCGCCCGTGAGTGAAAGGGGATTTGTTGGGTGTGGGGATGATTATTGTCCGTGACGCCACTCACGGTTGTGGTGACTTCACCACCGCTGGTCTATACGGGGCTCCCGGGGATGGTGATGCGGAGCAGCCAGGTGTTGTGTTGCCCCTCCGTGGGTAGGGGTTGGTGATCCCGGGGCCCGGTGATGGGGATGGAAGTGCAGGGCCTGGTGGGCGCAGGGACGCGGGGGCAGCGCTGTGCCTTGCGGCACTGTGGTACTCACTCAGCCTGAGACGTGACACAGTTTTTACGGTAAACCAAACGGCTGGATAGACGGTCCCACGGACGGCTGCACTTGCTCTCCCAGTAGGTGACGGTGATGTCCCTTTTCCTTGCACCTTGGTGTACTTGTTGGTTGCGATGGGTTCCCACCGGTAACCCGCTCCCCGGCTTCAAGCTGGACCGGAGGAGCTCTACTCTTTGCCCGCAGGCGCTGGCCCTAAGAAACGGGTGCCTTGGCGGTGGCGGTGTCTCTTCTATACTAGCTGGGCTGTTGCCTTCAATCGGGACTTGGTTGTTGGGGGGAATCTACGTCCCCTTCACTGACGGATTCGGCAAATTGTGGTGACTCCAAGCCTTGCCGGGGTCCGAGAGGCCCCTGCCCTGGTGCTGACTGTCCTTCGGAACACTGCTCCAGACCGCCGGGCACACAGCCAACGGGGTCCTTCCAGGAACTTCCAAACGGTCCCCCTCCAGACAGTCACCGCCGTTGCTGACCTTGCTGACCTGGCCCTACACAAAGCTGGACCCTTCAGGCTTTCCATCCTTCTTGTCACCTCACTCGCTTTCCTCCTTTACCACCTTTCTTTCCTTCACTTTCACTTAGCTGTTTACTTTAGCCCTGTCTGGGCTACTCCTCCACTCCTTCCACTTCCTCCTCCTAAACTCAACTCTTGTTTACTCCTTCATGTCCCTCACTGGACTGCCTGGTTTCTCCCGCCTCCAGAGCTGTGTCCTCCTCGGTGGGCGGAGCCAACCGCCTGGCCCACCCCCTGGTGTGAATCATCAGCCTCTGGAGGAAGGCAACAAGGATTTTTGGTTAGATGTGATGTTTCTAGCTGGGATGTAGGGTGTGGTGGTGTGTGACCTGTGTCCCCTGGCTTGCCCAGGGCGACACACTTCCATCCTCCTCCTCCTGGGGCCTGTGCACATAACACTGGTCCCCGGGGAGTGAGCTTTGGGGCATGGGTGTGCATGCCTTCCCTCCTTTTAAAGGGCCAGTCAACCATTTCCCAAAAGTGCCTCTCAGTCTATGGCTGAGAGGCACTAGATACTTAAGGCATCCTCCCACTAGGAAAGCTGCCTGTGCAATGTCCTTAGTTAGTCAGTCACCTATTTGCTACCTAGTTGTCAGGTCCCATTCTCCTGTCCCATTATCTATTTCTTCCCATACCCACCCCTGTTATGCCCACCATACCTGTCCATTCCCGCTTTCCTGTCTGCCTCAGCCATCCCGGTTGTACCCGCCTGCACATGTGTCTTTGCCTGAACCCATCTCCTGTCCTGGGGGTCAGCTGCCACAGGCCCGGTCACTTCCCTAGGAGTAGTACCTGGTGTCTGGCTCGTGGCAGGCGCTTAGTTAGCGCCTCCCACTAAAGGGTAAGCCCGGGTCCCCCCTGTGGTCCAGTGGGCCCACATTTGCTCATCACCTCAACACCGGGAAGCATTACATAGGTACTAAAAGTAGAGGTTCTCTACCGTACCCTGGTCTGACAGTCACACAGTAATATCTTCTGATCGATAGCACATTATAGCAGTTGGTTCATCCAGTAATTGATGCCTCGGGGTCCAAGTGCATTTCCGAGTTTATGGTCAAGTATGAAATATAATAGAACTACAATTACCAGAAAAAAACTCCGGGCTCTATCACATTTTGTCAATAAAGGCCATATTTATTTTTTAAAACATCTGCATTTTGGGCGCTGTACCCATTCTTTAAATGACTGAAACAAATGTTTGGATTATTATATTTTAGTGGTTTATGATATTGTGCTTTTATATGCTACCGAGATATTAAGTAAAGCTTACAATCAAGTAATTATTGAAAATCTTCTCTCTCATACCTTCAATATATCTCCTTTTTTAAAACTTAGCTCGTCCTCCCCAGATGCATTGAACTCGTATAGGGCACGGGCCTCCATCCTCCTCTTTGCTAAGAAGTAAAACAGGAAAATGCAGTTAGTGTGAAGTAATCGCCAAACATAAACCTGCCGCCTTTTTAGGAATACTATTAATTACAACTCAAACTCATAAAGATGACTTCATGAAAACCTTTGCATTTCACAGAATTGGCTTCACCGTACCTTTACCCATTGTTACCGAGCTGATAATTAGATTTACTGTATCCACAACATAGCTTTTTCTAAAATCACTTTATAATGTCGGTTTAGACCGTTATTTGTTAGGATCTATACATGCAAAAGATTTTTAATATGGTACTAAAAAACCTGCTGCTAGGTAATCCTCCACCACTGATTGGCAGCTATCTGTCTATGCACATTGTACACAAAGAGCTTGCCAATCAGTAGGCGAGGCGTGGTCACACCAAACCTCCCACCTTTTACAAAAGAGGGGCTACAATTTTGTCCATGCCCCTAACCATACCCATTTACCAAGGAGGAAATGTCAGAGGGGGTATGGTGACAGTGAGGGACATTCAGCTGACCACCCAGGGCAACAAGGAGTGGACTCAAATTCGAAATTGTCCCACTGTATTCAGGACAGTTGAGATCTATGGATTTATTTATTTTTTTGCTCATTCATTCATTCATCATTCAATTTTACTTAAGCTTCACTATAGGAGATATTGCTTTTCTGCAAGATGCAATGTATTTTTTTAGCGCCATTTTCCCAACTACATTTGTAAGATTGTATTCACAGAAGGCGTAAATGCTACATTTTTTTCTGTTCTTTTATATGCATGTTTTCCGCAATACCCATTTTATTTGGTTATTGCAGTTTTGCTGTATTTTTAATGCATCCCCCTTATATGATGAGCTTTTTGTGTAGATGTGAAGCAGTGTTTTTAATGTAGCTTTTTAGCTTTTTTAAGCATAGAAAAGCTTTGATTCTACACTTAACTTACTTTTTTTATTTTTAGATACTTTTTTTAATACAGTTGAAACCGGAAGTTTCCATCCACTCTCTATAAAGACACATCTGCATGATCTTTTCGAATCGAGGAGCAGCCATGAAGAAGATTTCCCAAGAAAACAAAAACAGCCTCATCCAGCTCATCGACAGTGGTCTCACTGCCAAGAAAATTACCAAACTGCATCATGTGATGCCATAACAGTTGTAAGAAAATGAAATGAAGTCTGTCCACCCATTCAAAAGCCAAGAGGTGGACCTCCAGGCAAAATATCGGAGTCAACAAGTTGGCTCATCACAAGGTTTATTAGTTCTAGCGCAACGAACACAGCAGTGGAGGAGGCTCATATGCATTGTAATAGTGAAATCACAGATGTCCATGCAAGCACCATGTGACGCACGTTACACAAGTCTGGAATGGTGGCTTAAAAAGGTGAACAAGCCTCAACTTCAATATTGCCATAAGAATCGTCTCGAGCTTGCAAAAAAGTACAAAATGTGTACAGTAGAATATTGAAAATGGGTGATTTGTAGTGATGAGATAGTCAATAGACTAGGCTCTGATAGGTGCAAACAGGCCTGGAAGAATCAAGGAACATAGTGGCAAACGGATCGAGAAATTAAAGGAACTGTCAAGTTTTGTGGAGGTGGAGGAAACCTCATGATATGGGGGTGTTTCACTTTCAAAGGTGTTGGATACTTGACCAGGATTGATGGTGGTCTCAATGCTGATTTATATGAGTATTCTACAAGAGGAGTTTATTCATATACTTGAGTACTATGGGTATGAAAAGGACAACATAGTGTTCCAGCAGGACAATGACCAGAAGCATATGTTAACAGCTAAAGGTGTTGGATACTTGACTAGGATCAATGGTGCCCTTAATGATGAGCTATATGTGAGTATCCTACAAGACGAGTTACTTTGTACACTCGATTACTATGGGTATGAAAAGGAAGTCATAGTGTTCCAGCAGGACAACAACCCAAAGCATATGTCGAGATTGGCAATGAAATGGCTCAATGACAATGAAGTAGAGGTGCTGGATTGGCCTCCACAGTCCCTAGACATCAACGCAAGAAAACACTTGTGGGTAGAGTTGGAGAAAAAGGTATATACTGTACATACCCAGGTGAGTTGTAGAGTATGCACCTACATTTGAAACATGTAGAAGAGATTGGGATCAGATTTCGGTCGAGACATGCATGATCAAGAGCCCAAAAAGATTTAGGCAGTGTTGAAAGCCAAAGGTGGATTTACAAAATACTGAAAAAATAATAAAAATGTAAAATTTAGATTTTTAGAAGCAAAACAATAAAAAAATGAAGTAACATGACAAGAATCTACATAAGTAATCCGTTGCTAAATAGTTGCAAGTCAAACATATCTGTGAGCTAGCCATGATGATTGTCTATAAAATGTTGGTAGTCTTAAGGGGGCTTTACACGCTACAATATCGTTAATGTTTTATCGTCAGGGTCACGTTGTTAGTGACGCACATCCGGCGTCATTAACAATATCGCAGCGTGTGACACGTACCAGCGACTTTAAGCGACCTCAAAAATGGTGAAAATCGATCACCATGGAGAGGTCGTCCCAAACTCAAAAATCAGTAAGGGTTGTTTTTCGTTGTGGTTCGTCGCTCCTGCGGCAGCATACATCGCTGTGTGTGACACCGCAGGAGCGAGGAACGTCTCCTTACCTGCCGCCGGCCACAATGCGGAAGGAAGAGGTGGGCGGGATGTTTACATCACGCTCAGCTCCGCCCCTCCACTTTGATTGGCCGGCCGCTTAGTGACGTCGCAGTGACGTCGCTGTGATGCCGAACGTCCCTCCCCCTTGAAGGAGGGATTGTTCGGCAGTCATAGCGACACCGCCGACCAGGTAAGTGCGTGTGACGCTGCTGTAGCGATAATGTTCGCTACGGCAGCGATCACACACAATCGCAGGAACAACGGGGGCGGGTGCTTTTACGTACGATATCGCTAGCAATTGCTAACAATATCGTAGCGTGTAAAGCCACCTTTAGTTCAAAGCTGTAGTGGATGTGAGATATGGAGACTGAAAGTCAAAAGTTCAAAACATTGTAACCCTTTTGCTCGTCAGTGTATGTGTGTAAAAATAGCATTTGTTGTCAGACATTTCAACTAGATAGGAGCAGCAAAGCTAAAGCAATCAATTCTAATAGTCCACCAGAGGAAGCATGTTAATGTAGGCACAGCTGCCGTTGAGGCAGCTAATGTATGTGACTTGCAGGACACTTTAACAAAATGTAGCATAAGGCTGGCTAAGGCACGGGGGAAAAATACTTATGCAGGTAACTAGAAAATGGACAGCGGCTTATTCATGTGAGTCTCCAAGTTGAAGCATGTCCCTTCCTTCCTCCTCTTTGTCATATGGTATTTGATACATATTTTGGTACCTTTGTCAGGCACTGCATCTATTGGTATCTACTGGTCATATTTTGTACGTATTATATTTTTATATAGTTATCATGTTTTTCTACATTGTATAGCTGTCATGACTGGAGGTTAATGGGACCTTGCAGGTGAAATTCATTGTTAGCTAAGTGCCTTGATGGACACAGACAGAAGAGGGCCCCTGTGCAAGAACATTATATGGGCCCTTTGCAGCCAAATAACTCAACAAAATGGACAATTCCACCTGCTTCGAAGGTAGAAATGGGCCCTAGTACCTCTTGGGCCCCTGTGCGGCTGCACAGGCTGCACCAATGATATGTCCAACCATGGCTAAGTGCTACCAAGTCAAACCAACAAAGACCACTGCATGAGCAGTGGCAAAGGCACTCTGGTGTCCTCTTTGTCATGGACGTACATCCTCCATTCTTGAAATGGTTTAATTTTTTTAATAAAACCTGTGGCAACTAACATGCACTGAAAGTGATATAATTTTCTACCTATTATTTTACATTATGTTATCAGGTGGTTAAATTAATGGCTAAATAGGTATCCACTTTCGGGAAATTGGTCCCCAAATTCTGCAAAATACCTAAAATAACCAATAGATCAAGTACTCATCCTCTCTGAGTCCGGCTCTCCGCTGCTGCGCTGGTCTCAATGTTTTTACCACAGAGATGATGTCACGTCCACAGTCAGTCACTGAGCTCAGTGGTTAGTGCCTGAAAGAGGACAACCCCTTGAAGGGTAGTCCTGCACATATTATGCAAGTCTCACAGACACAACACACTGTATTCATCACTTACTGCCCAGTAATGTAACTAGTTTGAGGGTTCGATCACACAGGCATATAAATACGCCAAGTGCAATGTAATTTTAAATATAGGATTGCGTTTGCACCAATGTTATTCAATGAGGAAGTGCTAATTTGCAAGCTTTTTCTCAGCTGTAATCAGGCTGAGCAAAAAAAAAAAAAAAAAAAAAAATCGCAGCATGCTGTGTATGGTCGTGTACAACGCTTGAGACTCGCTAATGCAAGTCTATGGGCGTGAGAAAAAATATACGTTATATGCGGTCCAATTTTTACGGATACATTACCATTCTGTAGCATAGGACACTGTCCTGTAAATGAGCGTTGAATAATAGCTGCTGAAAAAAAAAAGAGTTACATACGGATGCTAGGTGAGAAAAAAATTGCACACATTCGCATAGCACTCACATGATATACGGAATATCATACAGATTTTATTCGCCCCACTTTTCTAATTGAAAATCGGTGCAATTGGTTTATACCCAATCAAATTAAACAAGATATAAAAAATACAATAAATTTATAAAATCTCTTGGGTTAATACCCTTAAAATAGTCATCCACAGTTAAACTATGGATAACCTGTGCATAAGATAAGTCATCTAATTCCAGATCGGTGGAGGTCCCATCTCCAAAATCCTATCCCAATATGTAGTAGGTGTAATAATAATAATATTAGCACATACCTCCAATTAGAAATGTAGTATAGCTCTCCTCATATAGCCATGTCTCTTACCTCATGTGCAAGGCATTGGAACTTAGGTTTCAATGGTTACACCTTATCTATATATATATCTATATATATAATTGCCTTATTCTGTCTGTCTGTCTGTCTGTCTGTCTTGCTCCAAAATTGTGTCCTTACGGTGACACAAAGCTGATTGGCCGCTGGGCTCGCCATGGCCCCGCCCCCCGCACGGATTGGCCGCTCGCCCAGGCTGCGCCCCCACACGGATTGGCTGGCCGCTCGCCCAGGCTCCGCCCCCCCACAGATTGGCCTCTCGCCCCGGCACCCTGCAGGCATTGGCAACTCGGCCACGCCCCGCCCCATCACGCAATGCACGCTAGCTCTGGCCCCGCCCCCCTGCATTCCCCGAACTGACACGGTCACGGAGCCACGGCTACCAGGTGAGTACTGTACCCCTGAGAGCCCACATCAGCGTACGCCGCCAAACCAGCCGACACATACCCTCGCATTGCTGGGGCTGGCCGGCGTATGCTGGTGTGGGCTCCCATGCGAGCGGGGGATGAGATGTGCTGGTAACCATGGTAGCATAGTTACCAGCGCATCAAGGTCCTGCAGCGGCGGAAAATACACACACACACGCACATAACAGCACACACACACACATACACACACACACACATCAGATCACACTCACTCTCACACACACCTCACACACACATCACATCGCATCCACACATCAAGGTCCTGCAGCGGCGGAACATACACACACGCACACACATACCAGCACACACACACACACACATACACACACACACACATCAGATCACACTCACTCTCACACACACCTCACACACACATCACATCGCATCCACATACTCACAACATCCTGGGATATCGCTTGCTTCTCGGCGGCGATACTGTGCTGTGAGCTTCCAGGACCTGCCGGAGGATCACATGGCCAGAAGCATGTGGTATCTCCGGATGTTGTGAGTATGAGCGCGTATGTGCAATATCGTCAATGTGTGTGTGAGTGTATGCGATCGGGTGTGTGTGAGTGTATGCGATCGGGTGTGTGTGAGTGTATGCGATCGGGTGTGTGTGTGTGTGTGAGTGTATGCGATCGGATCTGTGAGTGTCGGCAGAGGAGCACGGCATGCTGGAGGAGGCTGGGAGGAGAGAGGCTGATCCTGGGGAAGGCTGGGATGGGGAGGCTGAGAGAAGAGAGGCTGATGCTGGGGGAGGCTGAGGCTGGGGTAGGCTGGGAGGAGAGAGGCTGATGCTGGGGACCGAAAAGGCTGATGCTGGGAGGAGAGAGGCTGATGCTGGGGGAGGCTGAGGCTGGGGTAGGCTGGAAGGAGAGAGGCTGATGCTGGGAGGAGAGAGGCTGATGCTGGGGGAGGCTGAGGCTGGGGTAGGCTGGGAGGAGAGAGGCTGATGCTGGGAAGAGAGAGGCTGATGCTGGGAGGAGAGAGGCTGATGCTGGGGGAGGCTGAGGCTGGGGGAGGCTGAGGCTGGGGTAGGCTGGGAGGAGAGAGGCTGATGCTGGGGACAGAAAAGGCTGATGCTGGGAGGAGAGAGGCTGATGCTGGGAGGAGAGAGGCTGATGCTGGGGGAGGCTGAGGCTGGGGTAGGCTGGGAGGAGAGAGGCTGATGCTGGGAGGAGAGAGGCTGATGCTGGGGACAGAAAAGGCTGATGCTGGGAGGAGAGAGGCTGATGCTGGGATGAGAGAGGCTGATGCTGGGGACAGAAAGGCTGATGCTGGGGACAGAGAGGCTGATGCTGGGGACAGAGAGGCTGATGCTGTCGACAGAGAGGCTGATGCTGGGGACAGAGAGGCTGATGCTGGGGACAGAGAGGCTGATGCTGGGATGAGAGAGGCTGATGCTGGGAGGAGAGAGGCTGATGCTGCGGGCAGAGAGGCTGATGCTGCGGGTAGAGAGGCTGATGCTGGTGCAGTATGGGGGATGGAGCACGATGGGGGGTGCGCAGCATGGGGGATGGAGCACGTTTGGGAGTGCGCAGCATGGCGGATGGAGCACGTTTGGGAGTGTGCAGCATGGCGGATGGAGCACGTTTAGGAGTGCGCAGCATGGCGGATGGAGCACGTTTGGGAGTGCGCAGCATGGCGGATGGAGCACGTTTGGGAGTGCGCAGCATGGCGGATGGAGCACGTTTGGGAGTGCGCAGCATGGCGGATGGAGCACGTTTGGGAGTGCGCAGCATGGCGGATGGAGCACGTTTGGGAGTGCGCAGCATGGCGGATGGAGCACGTTTGGGAGTGCGCAGCATGGGGGATGCAGCACGATGGGGAGTGCGCAGCATGGCGGATGGACCACGTTTGGGAGTGCGCAGCATGGGAGATGGAGCATGATGGGGGGTGCGCAGCATAGGGGATGGAGCACGATGGGGAGTGTGCTGCATGGGGGATGGAGCACGATGGGGAGTGCGGAGTATGGCAGATGGAGCACGTTTGGGAGTGCGCAGCATGGCGGATGGAGCACGTTTGGGAGTGCGCAGCATGGCGAATGGAGCACATTTGGGAGTGCGCAGCATGGGAGATGGAGCACGATGGGGTGTGCGCAGCATAGGGGATGGAGCACGATGGGGAGTGCGCTGCATGGGGGATGGAGCACGATGGGGAGTGCGCTGCATGGGGGATGGAGCACGTTTGGGAGTGCGCACCTCCCCCCAACACACACACACACACGCGCGCGCACTGCACAACACACCACACACACACACACTGGGAACCACAAACAACTGCCCTACACAGACACCCACACACACAGACAACGCTGCACACACACAACACCCAACACACAAACACCGCGGCACACACAAATATACGCACATACCGCACAACACACACATTGAACAAAACATACCTCCCCCAAAACACACCACACACACACAAACCGCGCAACACACACACAACGCTACAGACACACAGCGCTCCACAAACAACGCAACACACGCAACACACATACAACACCGCTCTCACCCCCCGTCACACCCAGATAACACCCAGAACATGTACAGCGCCCTACACAAACACTTGGTAACTACACACAACAACATCTATATATATATATATATATATATATATATATATATATATATATATATATATATATATATATATATATATATATATATATATATATATATATATATAACAAAAATCATACATGAACTACACAATACGTAAATTCTAGAATACCCGATGCGTAGAATCGGGCCACCTTCTAGTATATAAGATAATAGCAGGGACTAAAACTTAACTTTTAATAATCCAGATAAAATTGTCAATATTACAAAAGTGCAGTAAAATTGCCAAATGGCTATAAATTGAAGTGGTCTCACCCAGATGTTCTCCAGGGACAAAAGGACACACCGATCCAGGGTTGATCACAAGCGGAAAAGACCAGGGTAAAGCATTGGGAGATGGTGAGATATAAACCCTGTCATGCCCCGTGCCAATGCTTCCGCCCTGACAAGGGCAGCGCCCAAATGAGCTGTCTGCCCCACAACCAAATAAAGAAGCGTTCTCCCAACGCGTTTCCCTCTAAGTGAAAAGAGTTCTTCAGGGGAGATTAAAGAACCAATTGGGCATTATCTACCTGCTTGCAGGTTATTGCTGTTACACCTTCTAGTATATATATAATTGCCTTATTCTGTCTGTCTGTCTGTCTGTCTTGCAGTACACATGTGCAGGGAGGCGGCATACGCTGACGCCTTGCCCGCTCAGCCCCTCTCCAGCGTACATCGGCTCCCGGTACACATGTGCAGGGAGCCGGCATACGCTGACGCCTCGCCCGCTCAGCCCCACTCCAGCGTACACCGGCTCCCAGTACACATGTGCATGGAGCCGGCATACGCTGACGCCTCGCCCGCTCAGGCCCGCTCAGCCCCGCTCCAGCGCACACTGGCTCCCAGTACACATGTGCAGGGAGCCGGCATACGCTGACGCCTCGCCCGCTCGCCCCCGCCACACATTGGCATGCTCGGCCCCGCCCCCGGCGGACATAACCTTGCGATGCTGGGATCGTGACCGAGCCGCTGTACGCTGGTAACCATGATACACATCGCGTAACTATAGGAAGCGTTTCCCTTAGTTACCCGATGTGTATCATGGTTACCAGCGTACACCTTGTCCCAGTACACATGTGCAGGGAGCCGGCATACGCTGACGCCTCGCCTGCTCAGCCCTGCCCCCGCCACACGTTGCCACGCTCGGATCCGCCCCCGGCGGCCCCAGCATGGAGGATGGAGAAGGATGGGGGGGTGCAGTATGGAGGATGGAGCACGATGGGGGGTGTGCAGCATGGAGGATGGAGCACGATGGGGGGTGCGCAGCATGGGAGATGTAGCATAATGGGGGGTGCGCAGCATGGGGGATGGAGCACGATGGGGGGTGTGCAGCATGGGGGATGGAGCACGATCGGGGGTGTACACCATGGGGGATGGAGCACGATGGGGGGTGCACAGCATGGAGGATGGAGCACGATGGGGGGTGCGCAGCATGTCGGATGGAGCACGATGGGGTATGCGCAGCATGTCGGATGGAGCACGATAGGGGGTGCGCAGCATGGGGGATGGAGCACGATAGGGGGTGCGCAGCATGGGGGATGGAGCACGATAGGGGGTGCGCAGCATGGGGGATGGAGCACGATGGGGGGTGCGCAGCATGGGGGATGAAGCACGATGGGGAGTGCGCAGCATGGGGGATGGGGCACGATGGGGGGTGCGCAGCATGGGGGATGGAACACGATCGGAGGTGCGCAGCATGGGGGATGGAGCACGATGAGGGGCGCGCAGCATGGGGGATGGAGCACGATGAGGGGTGCGCAGCATGGGGGATGGAGCATGATGGGGGGTGCGCAGCATGGGGGATGGAGCACAATGGGGATGCGCAGCATGGGAGAAGGAGCACGATGGGGGGTGCGCAGCATGGGGGATGGAGCACGATGGGGGTGCACACCTCCCCCCAAAACACACACACACCGCCACACGCGCACCGCACAACACACCACACACACACTGGGAACCACAAACATCGCCCTACACAGACACCCACACACACACAGACAACGCCGCACACACACAACACCCAACAAATACCGCGGCATACATAAATATACGCACATACCGCGCAACACACACACACTGCACAAAACATACCTCCCCCAAAACACACACACGCACTCCACACCCACACAAACCGCGCAACACACACAGCACCACACACACAGAACGCTGCAGACACACAGTGCTCCACAAACAATGCAACACACAACGCAACACACATACAACACCGCTCTCACACCCCCCCACCCAGACAACACCCAGAACATTTACAGCACCCTACACAAACACTGGCAACTACACACAACAACATCTATCTATATATATATATATATATATATATATATATATATATATATATATATATATATATATATATATATATATATATATATATATATATTTATAAAACAAAAATCATACATTAACTACACAATACGTAAATTCTAGAATACCCAATGCGTTAGAATCGGGCCACCTTCTAGTATAGTATAAGTTGGATGCGCGTGGTTGTGACCGTGCATACTTAAGCAGCAATGTCCTGCACTTGAGGTAAGTGACATAGCTTTTCAGAGGAAGTATACTACATGTCTAATTGGAGGTATTTGCTAATATTATTATTATTACACCTACTACATATTGGGATAGGATCTTGGAGATGAGACCCCCACCGATCTGGAGTTGATGACTTATCTTATGGACAGGTTACCATAGTTTAGTAGTGGATGATTATTTTAAGGGTATTAATCCAAGAGATTTTATAAATTTATTTTATTTTTTATATCTTGTTTAATAGGATTGGATCTTGAAGATGGGAAAACCCCTTTAAGTATAAGCCGATTAGTGGGGGTTTCTGATGTTGGTCCCCACTGAACTTATATTGGGCATATGGATAGGTCATCAACATTGAGAAAAAGGATTTAATCCTGGCTCCTTGCACTGAGGTTTTTACTAGTGTGTGACTGGTAGATATGTCATATCCATGTACTTTCTATAAATGTATATTATCTGCGGAAAGTGGACTTGTCAATTGTTTTTACAATGGGTTTGGGTACCTCCAAAACCCCCCAGAGGAATTCTCTATTTTCAGCCATGATCCATGTTAGAAATATGAAGCGCTATATCAAGACAATTGGTTAATTGGGGACCAAAGCATTCTTCACTTTTTATAATATTATGTATAGATAATTAGGTTCAGTAGTAGAAAAAGTTGTGACCCAGCATTTGAGATGGAAACACTTTAAGCTTTATTCAGTCCATTTTCTTATATATATTTATATTGTTAACGGCTATGAGGTTGCACCTAAAACGCGTTGCATAGAGGGGTGTATGTGGTGCAGGTGTATTTTTGGAGGGATTGTTACACCTGCTCAGGGTGACGTCCGGGCGCAGGAGAGATGCCAAGCCATGATGTGAATTGTAGGTATCTAGAATCTAATGATTACCATAAGAACAACCACTGATTGGAAGATATTGACTGATGTCGGTTGTAATTCCACTGACTCTTTTTTGAAGTCTCATCTTGTCAAGGACAGAGGTCTTATAATAAAAAGTTAATGTAGAAAGATCTTTATATTGACTTTTCTTGTACAGAGAATTAGTTTTCCTCTAAACTACAATTAATTTCCTTAAACTTTTTAATGTAAATGGATGTTTAATGACTTCAGCTTTGTGCTCTAGCTCAGTATGGAGCGGGCTGGTGCTCTGTTACATGGCTGACGAGAGACCCTCGACAGTAACTGATGTGATCTGCGCTAGCATCAGGTTACCCTCTTTAATACATCTGTTGTAAGAGCGGCATGATGGAGTCTGCCACATCAGATGGCCATCGGCAGCTCACATAACTGCACTCTGCCTCTCAGTAACCATGGCAGCCTGAGGCCTTCTAGACTCTAAAGGCCTGTGTTACCACCATGTGAAATCTCCAATGAAACCCAGCTTATGTCACAGAAAAGCAGTGATTTCACAATACACTGCACTACTTGGGTGATCAAGGGATCGCAGGTTCATGTCCCCTACAAGGACTAATTAAAAATGTAAAAAGCATTAAAAATATGAACTAAAATAAAATAACACTCAGTATTTCTCTATATGTAATTGCCTGAACTAATAGAACATAAACATATTTATTCCATACAGTGAAACAGAAAATAAATCGAAAAGCCGAAATAGTTTTTTTTAAAGGTCACCATACTTCCCTCCAAAAATGCAATAAAAAGTTATTAACCCCTTACCAACATATGACGTACATTTATGCCATATGTCGGCTACCTGACTGATACGGGCTTGGTTTGAGAGCCTGCATCTTTTCTCTTTTCCTGGCTGATGATGGCTTTGATATTCAGCCATCATCTGCCTCTAAGGCCGGAGTCACACTTATGAGTAACTCTCACATCGTGTCACCTGGCACAGCTTGCCACCATCCGGACAGGAGTGGGTCAGCTGCATGCATTTCTATGCAGCTGAGCCGCTCCCGTCAGGAGAGGGTGCGGCTGTGCCGGGTGACGCGATGGGAGACGCACACGGGTCACTTGCAAAAGTCATGGTTGGAACAGATCTCCCCTCCTGTGGCTTTTTTCTGTTAAATACCGATGTTAATATGTGACAACGGCATTCACAGCACTTCAGCAGGAGGCAGTGCATCATTCTCAGCGCCCATAAGTTGAACTGAGGGGTGCCAATGGGTTTCGATGACAGCCGGGGATCTGCTTATCATGACGTTTCTCCAGTGAAAGCCAAGCCTGTAACTGGCGTTCAGACCATGATTTTAGCTAGTGTATATACAGCTGTACTGTGGAATTGTCGTGTATTGCACAACCAATCAGATGATTACAGGTTCAAGTGCCTAAGAGAAATTACAAATACAGTAAAAAGAAAAATGTTTTTAAAAATAAGAAAGAAATAAAAGTTCAAATCACCCCACCCCCCTTTTATTTTATCTCATTAAAAATAAATAAGAAAAAATAAAATACAAATATCAGGTGTCATCGTGTCCGGAAAAGTCTGATCGTCTATCAGAATATAAAATGAATGGTGTAAAGAGAAAAAGAATCTAAGCACCAGATATATACGTTTTTTTTTCAGCAACAAAGTGCAAAAAGAAGTGACCAAAACATTGTATCTAACCCAATATGGTATCAATAAAAGCTCAGGCGCAAAAATCAAGCGCTTACACTACTCCATCCCGTGAAAATTGAAACATTATGGGTTTCGAAAAAAATGGCCACACGAGCACATTTTTTTAGAGTTATAAAATAATACTGCTATACCAGATTCATGGTGGTAGGTCTGGGATGCCAGGATTTCTGTGGCACCCTCCTCAGCAGAGGTAGCCGGCGCATCCTCCTCAGCAGAGGTAGCTGGTGCACCCTCCTCACCAGAGGTAGCAGGTGCACCCTCCTCAGCAGAGGTAGCTGGTGCACCCTCCTCACCAGTGGTAGCTGATGCACCCTCCTCAGCAGAGGTAGCTGGTCCACCCTCCTCAGCACAGGTAGCCAGCGCTCCCTCCTCAGCAGAGGTAGTTGGTGCACCCTCCTCAGCAGAGGTAGCTGGTGCACCCTTCTCAGCACAGGTAGCCGGTCCACCCGCCTCAGCATAGGTAGCCGTTGCACCCTCCTCAGCACAGGTAGCCGGTGTACCCTCTTCAGCACAGCTAGCTGGTAGCCAATGCACTATATCTGATAGCACAGCCCTAAAAATTCACAATGATGCCAACATGCTGCTAGCTCTACATTCACAGATGTTTCTTCTATTGGAATATGAGTGCACCTGTAACAGAGAAAGAGACTACGGAAGGGGTTAACATATCCTCCTGTTGCATATGTAGGACCTGGCTTTCGGCTTTTTGTCGTTCTGCCACAAAATCTATGTCATGGGAGAGTTTGCGAAAGCTCTTTATTCTCTATTCAATTTGATCCGAAAATGTTTTAGGAACATTGTCCCCTTTCATTAGGGGATGAGTATCTTTGCCCGAGCCCCGGGGCCCGGCAGCAATCTATCCGAACGCCTGGTGCCTGATTAAACAACCATTACTGACGTCTATTTTCTGCCCTATTCTTTCCCCCCTCCTTTTTCGCATGACTTCTCCAGAAATGTATTTATGCTCATGAGGACAGCCGGATCCTTTCCCCTGGCTTTGATTAAGAGGCTGAGAAAAGAACGGTTAATGAGCCCGCCCTAACGAGCACTGATCAGTTTGCTCTGAAAACCTGATGTGTGCACGCTTCACTGAGCCCTCAATGTCTGAGCGAGCTGAAAATGAAAGATTAAAAGAGGCGGGTTTATATAGCGGCGAACAATGCCTTTGCTCCTCAGTGTGAAACTCTGCTTACAATACAATAAGGTCCATTTATCAAGCCAATTGTTAGGCTGAAGTGATGGAGCGGTAATTGTATCAGGTATTCAATTCTCAATATTTCACCTGTCTTCTTTTATTATAATTCAGAGCAGTGATTGGTAAAGGAAATTGAAATAGTGCGCACATACTCATGGTGCACAAAGTTTAGAGAATGTATTTTAAAAATGAGTAAAAGTCATATTGGAAACATTAGATTTACGGTATTCTCCTTGTGTTTCTCTATTTCATCTAAATTAAACGGAACCTATCAAGTGAAAAAACGCTATTAACCTGCAGATATGGGGTTAATCTATGTAGTGCCTGGCCCCGATCCTGGAGCGCAACCCCCGCACACTCCCACTCACATGCCTCGGCGGGGGTGCCGCTCTCCTCAACTGTCTGGCGGTCCCAGGAGTCCCGTTCCTGCCCCCCGGGACTCTTCCTGCTTCCAGGCCACATGCCGGCCTTCTATGAGAACCCATAGGGTGCATGCGTGGTCATGACCCCTTTCTTAAGGGGCTGGCGTCCTATTAAGCGGAAGTGATCCCTGAGGTCAATGATCACCCTGAAGGCATATAAGACTGCCTCCCCTTAGTGTGTTGCTAGTTCTCAGGTCCCATACCCGCTACTGTGTCTAGTTCAGTGTTTCGTATCCTAGTACCAGTGTCTTGTTCTGTTAACCTGTGTCTATTCTTAGAGCCTGCTTGCTTCCAATACGTCTGTGCTGCCACGGCCAAGTTTCCATCTCAGTTCTGCCACGTCTGAGTCTTCACATCTCTGCCGCCACGTCTGAGCACACCCATACCAGACATCAAAAACTCAACAGTCCATTAGAGCCGACTCCACTGGTACTGTCTGTGGTGTATTTAGGCCCCCTGGGGCTACACCTCCTCCTGGGGAGACCGGTGCAAGCCCAGTGGGTCCACTCCCGGATGCTCGCCGCCCCTCGGCAACCTTAATAATCTACAGGTTGATAGCACATTGAAACTGCCCGGCGCCCGCACTTAAGGCTCCACTGTCGGGAGGAAATTAACTTTATTTCTCTCTGCAGTGCTCGGCTTCTAGTAAAAAGGTGGTGCTGGCGCAAGTTCAGTCACTGCTTTGTGTATAAAGATTGTAACCACACCCCTGGCACTGACTGACACCGCCTCAGCATTAGGCTCCTGCTGTTAGTCAGTGTGGGGGGCATGGTTACAGCCAACGCTCACTATACAGTAAGAAGAGACTGAACCCGCAATGGCACTGCCCCTCTGACTGAAAGCCAAACCCCATATCTGCAGGTTAGTATTTTTGCTCGTGATAGGTTCCCATTAACGATTTGCAGATCAGGTCACTTGTTCACTTAAAGGGAAACTATCTCCTATTACTAAGATAGTGTGTATGGGAATTACTTTTCCAGTTCAGGACCAGGCCATTTTACTTATTACTGACCAGGCACATATTCGGGTTTTATTGTACATGTGCTTTAACTGCTCTAATTTTTTTTTTTTCCTTCAGAAATTCAAATAATTTTTCCCTCTTCTTTTTCATGATACAAGGGGTTTTAATTTTTTGTATTCCTTTTTTTTGCTGATATTAGGGAAAATTGTAAAGAAAAATAGGAATCTGATGGGCTGCCAACAAGTGTTGAGACTGGCAGTGTTTCTTATTTTTGTTTTATTTTACTGTTGTTTTAATTTAAGTATTTCTTCACTTACTTGTATTTTGTACACTGTGCCCCCAGATTTAAAAAAAAGAACCCTTTTTATGGAGCGTTTGAACATATTAAAAATATTTATTGCTGATTTTCACTGTAACTTTGGCTGGTATATTAGCCCCAGTTACAGGAGAAATTCAGCTTGCAGTCTTCTTCTAGGATGCTTCTGCTCCCTTCCTACATCCTACATCCAGTGATCACATGATTACTTGGTGTGGAGGAGGAAACATCATCATTGCATTCTAACAGCACTGTTTCAGATTTGGGTACACAGCAATCAGTGCAGCAAACATGATAGTAAATGCTTGCCTTCTCTGTGAGGAGTCTGGCTGTGTCTGACAGTCAGATCCCCACCCCCACAGCTGCATGATCTCCTGAAATATGCATAACATACAGTGATATTTTATAATTACAATAAAAGAGGGAAAGCCAGCACTGCTTGAGAATGGCATGCAACAAATAAAAAGTGTAAATTCACAAATTATTCCAACTGTACTATAATGAAAAATGAGATTTTTAGCAAACAATTGATCATTTTTTTGAGCAACCCCTGCCACGTCAAGGCAAATCTCAATAGGAGGGTCCTACTCTATATTTTAAATTTTCATTGTGCCATGCGGCCTCCTAATTATATTAAAAGCAGAACCATATTGAAGCAACACATTTACCTGTAACATATCAGAACCGCTTCCATGTTGCAAAGAGAGACGACTGCGAATAGAGGCAGCCCAGGTCCCAGCATCTACAGCGAACTCCATACACGCCGGGACAATGTCAGATCTGGCCCTCACAGTGCCATACCAGCAGCCATGAATGAAGGCGGAGCAGACCCAAGTAAATGGTGCCTAATTAACAATGCCTGTGGAAAAGGGTGAGGTGCTTGAGTGTGAACAGCCACCAAGATTAATTTTGATAGAAACAGAAGGAATATACAAACCAAAACCAGGTGTGCGCGGCATGGTGGGGGTCAGCCACTGGACAAATAAGTAACAATACAGTTGGAATAATTGTGAATTTACACTTTTTATTTGTTGCATGCCATTCGCAAGCAGTGCTGGCTCTCCCTCTTTTATTGATGTTTTATAATGTCAGTGCAGAGTAAAGTGTGCACCATTTGGATGTTTTTGAGCACCATTTACATTTTGCTATAGATGTGTCGCGGGCGGAGGAGGGGACGCCGCGCTCTCCCACTGCTCGGGTCCGGCTGCCGCTGCGGCTGCTGCAGCCTGCTGCTGCTGCTCGGTGGCTCGAGCGATGGGCCGGATCCCGGGGACTCGAGCGGCGCTCCTCGCCCGTGAGTGAAAGGGGATTGGTTGTGGGGATAGTTTATTGTCCGTGACGCCACCCACGGTTGTGGTGATTAAGTGGACACCACCGCTGCTCTGCCTGGGGAGCCCGGGAGTGATGGTATGGAGCAGCCAGTTGTTGATTTGCCCCTCCGTGGGTAGGGGGTTTGGTGGTCCCGGGGCCCAGTGATGGGGTTGGTATGGTGGACAGGCGGGTATGGGGCCTGTGGAGGTGCAGGGGCGCAGGGGCAGCGCTGTGCCGCATGGCACGGAGGTACTCACTCAGCCAGTAAACACGACACAGTTCTCGGTAAACAAACGGCTGGTTGGACGGGTCCCTCGGACGGTTACGGTGCTGATGTTCCCTGCAGTTAGCGGTGATGGTCTCTTCCCTGCACCTATGTAAAGTCTTTTTTGGTAGCAATGGGTTCCCACCGGTTACCCGCTCCCCGACCTGGACATGAGCCGGAGGAGCCCCTCTCTTGCCCGCAGGCGCTGGCCCTGGGAAACTGGTGCCTTGGCGGTGGCGGTGTCTCCCCTTAACGGTCGGACTGTTGCCTTCAATCGGGACTTGGTTGTTAGGAGACAGAGGTCCCCTTCACTGACGGATTTGGCAAATTATGGCGACTCCTAGCCTTGCCGGGATCCGAAAGGCCCCTGCCCTGGTGCTGATTGTTCTTCGTATACTGCTCCGGTACCGCTGGGTCACCACCCGTCCGCGGTCCTTCCAGCAACCTCCAAGCAGTCCCCCTGCAGACTATCACCGCCGTCTGCTGACCTTGCTGTCTCAGTCTGGGGCACACACCCGGACCAACTTCAGGCTTTCTTAACTGTTCCTTTTCTGTCGCCACTCTTACTGTCCTCCTTTACCACTTCCTTCTACTTCACTCCCTCAAACTGATCTGTCTCTCAGACCCTAGTCTGACTTCAACTTCAACTCTCTCTCATCTCTGCCTGGTTTTCCCGCCTCCAGGGCTGTGAACTCCTCGGTAGGCGGAGCCAACCGCCTGGCCCACCCCCCTGGTGTGGACATCAGCCCCTGGAGGAAGGCAACAAGAATTTTAGGTTAGCCTAGGTGTACCTGCCGGGAATCTGGGGTGCATGTGATGTTGTGACCTGTGACCCCTGGCTTGCCCAGGGCGTCACAGATGCAACCCCTGGACCATAGATTTCCACCTTGACCATACGCAATGTTAAGATGTATGACCTGCTTTATTTGTATATAAGGAGAGAACATACAATCAAGCTGATCGGGGAGGGGAGAAACTAGAAAAGACGACCCAGAAAATAATTCTCCCTGTACCCGACTCTTTCAGACCATGTTTATTGCTGAGTTCTTTGTCATGGGGAAGTTTGTACGACATGGCTCTCCTGACTTCTCTTTCCTTTAAGTTATCTATATACAAATCTATACAGTTTCCTGGAGATATTTCCCACAGCTGTAAGGTCTTGTCTGTGTCACTTAAATTGTGTAAAGAAGGTTCCAGAAGTGAGTAGATGTATTAGAAGCGTTGTATTTTCTATATCCTGCGGTATGTGGAGGGAAATTGTATCATCACGTAAAAACTCAGGTACAAAGCTATCTGATATTGGAAAGGCTCCAACTTTTTTATATAACTACTTTGGCCTACATTTACCAGATGAATAAACTTTGCAGCCCTAGTAGTTTCAGTCTGAATCAATTTTGACAAAATAAAACTGTAAACTTTGCATTAAATTTCAACAGGTTTTAAAAATTCAATTTTTCTGGGTATATCCTCCATGCAATCTTAATCTATATGTGAGAACATTTTCCTGAAATGAAAATTACATAGAATTTCTTTTAAAAATAAGCATTACGTAAATGAATTATCCAGTTAAACAAGTTATCATCTAGATGCATGATAGGTGATAACTAGTGATGAGCAAATCCAAACTGTAATGTTCGGGGATTGTACCGAACTCATAATGATGGTGTACCCGATCCTGAACACAAGCTTTCCTGGGAAGCTCGGGTTACAGTTCGGGTCCAGGGGCTGTAAAAAAGCACATTATTAAAAAACATTATGATTATACTTACAGGTACCGCGACACGTCCTGCAGACCCGCTATCTCCCGGCCGCTTCTGCTTCTGGGTCCGATCATTAACTTCCGGGGGTATTCACTGCACTGCTATCACTCAGCAGTCTTCGGCTGTTTTCTGCCGTGTCCTGATAACTTACTGATCAGTGGGAGTTTGACCTCTTGGACTCGCACACTTACGGCAGTTAAAAAATTGAGCTGCATGAAGGATGTCCGAGCACCGCTCCATTCATTCTCTACGGGGAATGCCAAAAAAAACTGAGTGCAGAACTTGGCATCTCCATAAGAAATGAAGATAGTAGCTTTTAAGCATACGCACTATGGCTCCATTGTAACTGGGATACAATTGCCACATTCTGCCATTTCGTGTGGTCGGATTCCGACTGATCAGTAAGTTATCACCTATCCAGTCGATAAGTGATAACATGCTTTAACTGGACACCTTCTTTAATGTAATGATACACTCCAGTAAAAACGCATGGTCTCTTTTCAGGGCTCTTCGATAGACAGCACCACTCATAGTGCTGATGTCTATGTGGCACATTGGCCTTTGGACCACCTCAAAACTAGTCATCATCTTCAATAATTAAGCTTTGGATAGTAGTGATATCTACATCACAATAGCCCTTATGTGATAAAAGGAAGTGGTGCAACTTCAATTATTTTTTATAAGTAAAGTCATTTTTAAAAAAAAAAACTATATAAATATCATTAGATTAATTTTAAAAGGCGTCTAATAAAAAATGTGGCGCCCTGGACTAGCCAGTTCGTCACAGGTAACACACCCCCACACCCCCACCCCCTAGACAGTAACATTAGCCAGACACAAAACCCTTGTTGCCTCCCTCCAGGGTCTGATGTCCACACCAGTTTTTTGCTTTTTAGTTTAATTATTAGTATATATTTTTTCACTATTTTGCATATGACCAATTTCGGGGTTCTTATTCTTGTTCTAGTCTTTTTCTTTCTATGTGACTTACAACTTGCTTTAAACTTAAAATTATGATTACAAGGTTTCCACAACACTGATAGCCCTCAATAGAGAGATATATATATAAGCAAAAAACTGAAAAGGAACTTGTTTTGCAATAAATGGCTATTATAATAGCATTCTGATGCTGTGCAGCTACTGTACTGAACTTCATTCCCCAAGGCAGCCTCCGGTTTTCAGTCACATGGGTGCAGCTCACCGCTCTATGCAAAGTGTGCGGCAGCTGTAGCCCTGACCACCAGCTTAGCAGTGTATCAGTACAGAGCTAGTAGAATAAGGTTTATGGCACACTTGGAATTATTGGTACTCAAGAAGGGTTCAAACCCATCATTAGATACAAGAAAACTTGGCACAGCAAGATTGAATCGAAGGACTTTATTATACAGACAATCCAAAAAATGTAATATTTCGACCCCTATATTTGGGTCTTCATCAGACACAATATATATATATATATAATTACATATACATACATACATACATGTATATATGCAGCACGGTGGCTCAGTGGTTAGCACTGCAGTCTTGCAGCGCTGGGGTCCTGGGTTCAATTCCCACCAAGGACACTATCTGCAAGGAGTTTGTATGTTCTCCCCGTGTTTGCGTGGGTTTCCTCCGGGTTCTCCGGTTTCCTCCCACACTCCAAAAACATACATTTAGGGACCTTAGATTGTGAGCTCCAATGGGGACAGTGTTGCCAATGTATGTAAAGTGCTATGGAATTAATAGCGCTATATAAATGAATAAATTATTATATATATATAGTTCTTCCAGCATAATTTTCTTAATGATACTGATCAGAATGAAAGTCTTGCAAGCATTATAACAACAGCGGCCAGCAATTTGTGTGACTGAAACTTACCGTATTTTTCGGACCATAAGACGCACTTTTTCCCCCCAAATGTTGGGGGAAAGTGGGGGGGTGCGTCTTATGGTCTGACTATAAGGCTGCGAGTGCGGGGAACGAGGGTGCCGCGGTGGAGCGGGTCATCGGCGGCACGAGCAGGCTGTAGCAGCCTGCCGTGACCACGTGGGCCCGCTCATTACATATGCACGCCCATCCTCCCGCCCATCATCTCTCAGCGAAACCGGCGCTGACAGGTGGGCGGGGTGATGGGCGGGGGGGGTGCGTGCATAATTAGCAGCCGGCCGTGATCACCCCTGGCAACTACAGCCTGGAGTGATCATGTGCGGCTGTATTCACTGCCCCCCGTGCATCATTATCAGCGCGGGGTGCAGTGAATCAGTGTACTCACCCGTCACCGTGTGTGGAGCCGCCCCCCTGCAACATCGCGTATTCCTGTCTGTGCCGGCGGTCAGCTGATCTGGACACTAGCGGCGCGCACCGCGATGACGTCATCGCTGTGCGCGCCGCTAGTATCCACCAGAATCTATCAGCTTACCGCCGGCACAGACAGGAAGACGCGATGCTGCAGACAACGGTGACGGTTCCACACAGCGGCGCTGCAGCTGAGACAGAGATCGGTGCTTCAGGGAGTGAGGAAAGGTAAGTATAAACGTTTATTTTTTTTTTCCTGTGCCACAGGATACACACGCCATTTACCAGGATGGGGGCATTTCATGAGCAGGATGGATGGGGGCATTTCATGAGCAGGATGGATGGGGGCATTTCATGAGCAGGATGGATGGGGGCATATCCTGAGCAGGATGGATGGGGGCATTTCATGAGCAGGATGGATGGGGGCATTTCATGAGCAGGATGGATGGGGGCATATCCTGAGCAGGATGGATGGGGGCATTTCATGAGCAGGATGGATGGGGGCATATCATGAGCAGGATGGATGGGGGCATATCCTGAGCAGGATGGATGGGGGTATATCACGAGCAGGATCAATGGGGGTATATCATGAGCAGGATGGATGGGGGGTATATTATTAGCAGGATGGGGGGTATATGAGCAGGATCATATACAAGGCAGGAGGATCCTTATCAGAATGGGGTACCTTAGTAGAGAATTTGGGGACATTACCCCCATAACAGTGTCAGCAGCAGATCCTCGCCCCATAACAGTGTGCCATGACCATATTTTTTTGTTAAAATTTTATTTTCCTATTTTCCTCCTCTAAAACCAGGGTGCGTCTTATGGTCAGGTGCGTCTTATAGTCCGAAAAATACGGTAATCATCATTCAGACATTTGTGATTTTTCACATATGAAAAAAATGATTGGTCAGAGCCAGTTTTAGCGTTAGTGTTTCATCAGACCTTTTCCCATATGAAGATATAAATACATAAATTATAAAGCTTCTCTTATACATTTCAATGTTAATTACAGACAGCACACGGACTACACACTGATGGAATCTGTTCAATGTCTGTGATTTTCACAGACCCATACACCTATATGGGTAATTTTGATCCCTGACTCTGGTCAAAAACATATACCCATATTTTTCAGATTATAAGATGCACTTTTCCTCCCTCCCAAATGTAGCTTTCTGGGGGGAAGGGAGGTGAGAGGGATCACAGGAGGTAGGGCAATGCTGTGCGCTGTGCTGCTGTCTGTGGAGCTGCTCTGTGCGGCGGGTGGCAGGCAGCTTTGCTCTGTGTGGTAGGCAGCTCTGCTCTCTGCAGCGGGCAGCAGGCAGCTCTGCTCTGTGTGGTGGGCAGCTCTGCTCTGTGCGGCAGACAGCGAGGCACAGGCATTCTGAAAATACTGGCGGTGCGGGCTTCAAATAATGGTGCCTAGAGGAGGCGCGTGCGCAGTTGGAGCTCTCAGCTCAAACTTTCATCTGTGCACGCATCAACTCCGGCCACCATTTCTTTGAAGCCCACACCGCTGAAATCATCAGAATGGCCAGTGCCTCACCGCCCAGAGAGAGCACCAGCACAGAGCAGCACCGGCTGCCCCAGCACAGAGCAACGCCAGCTGTCCCAGCACAGAGCAATGCCAGACGCCCCAGGACAGAGCAAAACCGGCTGCCCCAGCACAGAGCAGTGCCGGATGCCCCAGCACAGAGCAACGCCAGCTGCCCCAGCACAGAGCAATGCCAGACGCCCCAGGACAGAGCAAAATCGGCTGCCCCAGCACAGAGCAGTGCCGGATGCCCCAGCACAGAGCAGTGCCGGATGCCCCAGCACAGAGCAGTGCCGGATGCCCCACCACAGAGCAATGCTGTCCACCCCGGCACAGAACAACGCCAGCCGCCCCAGCAGAGAGCAGTGCTGGATGCCCCAGCAAAGAGCAGCACCGGCCACCCCAGCACAGAGCAGTGCCGGATGCCCCAGCACAGAGCAACGCCAGCCACCTCAGCACAGAGCAGTGCTGGTTGCCCCAGCACAGAGCAGTACCGGATGCCCCGGCACAGTGCTGCAGCCTGCAGTGAGCATCTGGGCTCCCCTATGCACTGCCCACAGCATTGCCATACTCCAGCACCGCTCCTGGCTCCTGTGACCCCCGCTCCACTACTGCTGTCGCCCCGTCTGGTAAGACACCACCAGATTATAAAACGGACCCCATATTTTTTTTTTTTTACCTTTATTTCATCTCTAAATTTGGGATGAGTCTTATAATTTGGTGCATCTTATAAAACGAAAAATACGGTATGTCTCCATGATTTTTTTTAGCAGATACCTGGTCCACAAAAACCCCATTTATGACTTTAATGGATATATGTTTTATTACATGTTGGAATGAGGCCTAATTTTATTTTTTTTAAGTAATTTTTCAAAAGATTGTTCCAGATATTCCTTTTAAAGTTCCGTAATTTGCTAATTAAATTGTCCAACAACTTCTATTGTACTCTAGATTTAATTGGCGATGTTGTTGCCCATCTACAAGTAAACAGAGCAAGAGAGATTGTAATTCCAAAATAAGGCTTTTCTACAGTGTTAGTTATAAAGGCGACAACTGCTGATTGGAAATGCCTACATCTAGAAGTTCCAAGAGATGTTTTGAGATTTTAGCTTTGAAGAATGCAGAATTCTGAATTACGCTCTGGAGTATAATACAGGCTGTAACTCGTGGTGATGACAAGACCATTCTCTCCCCAGCTGCTAGGTTAATTTCTAAATGTAAGTCACAATTAATTAATGATAGAACCATTCCCAATGAATAAACTGTTCACAAACAAAATAGCAAAATAATTACAATGGATGCACAAATAAACCATAGGAAATCTAGCACAATAACAGATGAATCATGCATTTTGGAATGCGTCTTCTTTTAAGAATATGTAGAAATGATTTTCAATTTGTTCTATCATCCCTCTTTATATTCTGCTTTATTTCAATCCAGTAATAAAACATTAAAAAGATGTTCAAAACTGGAATATGTACACAGCTTTCACAATCTGTTTTTCAATTATCACTTTCTGGAGATTTAACCTGGCAGGGAGATTTGGCTACTATTATCCAACAGTAATTATTTACCCGACTGAGAATCAAGCACTTGATTATTTTGGCATTAAGTTTCTTATGTGGCTCAAAAATCTCTTGAAGTTAGAAGCCCAATAAATGTCACTCAAGTAAACAACATAGACATTGCTATCCTATCCCAAGCTACAAAAGCTGACAGTTAACGGAAGATAACATCTTTTCTTGTTTTAGACTTACGAATTACGATATTTGAAGATTTATTTTGTTCAGTATTTCAAATAACAGCTGCAGTGCATAAGAATGCACTACCACACCAAGTAAGGGGGAGTTTGGAGAGACGGCTGGTGGCCGACTAAAAGCTGACATCTATTTAAGGTGTATATATAACAATCTTAAGGGGTACTTTACACGCTGTAACATCGCTACCACTATATCGTCGAGGTCACGTCGTTAGTGACGCACATCCGGCGCCGGTAGCGACATCGCAACGTGTAAATCCTAGATGGAACAATGAACGAGCACAGAAGCGTACAATCTCGCTGATCTGTGTCACATCGTTCATTTCCATAATGTTGGATCGATCGCAGGTACGATGTTGTTTGTCGTTTCTGCAGCAGCACACATCGCTGTGTGTAAACCCGCAGGAACGATAAACATCTCCTTACCTGAATCCCGATGGCAATGCGGAAGGGAGAAGGTGATGTTATATCCCGCTCATCTCCGCCCCTCCGCTTCTATTGGGCGGCCGATTAGTGACATCTCGGTGACGTCGTTGTGACGCCGAACGCACCTCCCCCTTGAAGGAGGGATTGCTCGGCAGTTACAGCGATGTCGCCGACCAGGTATGTGCGTGTGATGCTGCCGTAGCGATAATGTTCGCTACGGCAGCAATCAACACATATCGCACGTGCGACGGGGGTGGGTACTATTGCGCTGGACATCGCTAGCCGATGCTAGCAATGTCGCAATGTGTAAAGCTCGCCTAAGGCCATTCACATTATGGGTTCATATCGTGTGGGTCATGATAGAAATTAAGTGACTGAGAATCGGGACTCTTAAATTGGCCTTCAGGCTAGGGGAGCCCCTAACTGCCCCTTATCGCAGAGGTATGCTAGTTGGTGGCGAGGTCTGCACCGTCAGCGTAACCCTAACTCCTGAGAAGCCCTGGTCTTATATCCCCACCCCGGGACTGGAATGATAAATCCTCATACAAATAGACAGGGAGGAATTAAAACTCTAACTCACAGCAGTCACTCACAGAGGTAAAGACAATATGTGCACAGGGGGGAAATTAAAGAAAAAGAAGGAAATACACAACAACATGGTTATCTCCACAACACACCAAAATAGCATACACCAGTGCGGCAGAAGCGGAATCACCATACAACAAGACCAAGGAAGAATCATGCACCATGCATCAAGACCAATCATGGAATCATGCGGAATCACCATGCATCAAGGCAAGGAGGAACAGGATCCACCATCTGTTAAAGGGTGAAGGTGGCTGTGTTAGGTCTTCAGTAACCTGTGACCCCAGCAACAACAGGCTAGCAGGAATTAATTCCTGCCAGACCAATCACCAGCGAGCATAAAATTGGTCAACGCCTGGCTCTTAAGGCCCTGTCACACACAGAGATAAATCTGCGGCAGATCTGTGGTTGCAGTGAAATTGTGGACAATCAGTGACAGGTTTGTGGCTGTGTACAAATGGAGCAATATGTCCATGATTTCACTGCAACCACAGATCTGCCAAAGATTTATCTCTGTGTGTGACAGGGCCTTTACTAAGCAACCAAAAGCACCAGGTGGTGTGTCTGATTCTGCTGTCTGAACAGAGTCCGAAGTCACCATGACACCTGGTGTGTATAGAGCAGCACAGCGCATAACAGTGTGATCCAGGCTTGGACTGGCCCATGGGTGAACAAGTCAATTCCTAGCTGGGCCACCCACACCTTATATTATCAATAGTTGGTACAATACACATGATTCTGAATGTAGAGAAAAAGGCAGCACCTTATTGTTCATTAACTAAATTATCCAGTTATAAGTATATAGAAGCAAAGGGAAATTTGTAAATCAAAGTAATATAATATTTTCAACAGTAGTACAGTGGGCCTCCCGATTTAATGTTACTTGGTGTTCCAGTATGATTTTTAGTGTGTACCCTGTATTTAAAGGGAACCTGTCAGGAGTAATATGCACCCAGAACCACAAGAGGTTCTGGGTGCAAATTGCTAATCCCTACCTAACCGTCTCTATATACACTAGCATAGATAAGAGATCTTTAGAAAAAGTATTTCTAAAAATTCTTTATGATTTGCTAATGAGGCCAGAAACTATTTGTAAAGGCGTTACTTCCCCCGATTAGCCATCCTCTAAGCATGTTAGTACGCCCATAGGGGTGTACTAACATGCTATGCAATGCAGCGTCACCAGCGGTGAAGCGCATACCTGTGTCCGCAGTGAACAATGAGTTAAATGCCCCGCACTTCCGGTCATGTGCAGTATGAATCCAGGTGTACAAGTCCCGGCTTCAGACAGGTCTAGTGCGCATGAGCAGAAGTAGACATTAAGGACATTTAGCTCAGGGTTCCCCGCGGACACAGGTATGCGCTTCACCGCTGGTGACGCTGCATTGAATAGCATGTTAGCAAACTCCTGTGGGTGTACTAACATGCTAAGGGGGCGGCTAGTCAGGGGAAGTAACACACTCACGAAGAGTCCCTGGCCTCATTAGCATATTATAAAAAATCTTCTGAAGTATGTGACGCCCTGGACTAGCCAGGTAGTCACAGATAGCGCCCCGCAGAACACCTGTCCCCTAAAAAGGTGTCATCAGCCAACCATTAAAACCTAGTCACCCCACTCAGAGCTTGACGGACACACCAGGGGGCGGAGCCAGGCGGTTGGCCATGCCCACCGAGGAGTTCAGAGAGTCTGAGGCGGTAGAAAGCGCAGATCAGTTTAAGAGGTGAAGTAAAGTGGAAGCAGCCCTGTGTGTCAGGTCTGCAACAATCTGACAGGTGCCAGGGTTGGAGCCCGGGCACCTTTGGCTAGGAGGCAAGCGGTGGCCTCAGCCTGCAGGAGTCGGGAAGACGGCTCGATGGAACCGTGGTGGACCGGGACAGGGTAGTGGCCTGCCGGTACCGACCCGGGTAACTGACTCGGAAACCGGAGCACAAAGGGGGGTACTCAGACCCTGAAACGAGTTCCAGAAGCCATTGGACCGAGTTAATTAACTGATTGCGGTCTGGACTATAGGTCCTTTCCCACTCAAAGTCCCGACTGAAGACAACAGCCCAATGAAGGGGATAGCAAGCCACCGCACAGGCAGAGAGATCCCACGGGCCAGCGTCTGCGGGCAAAGGGCTCTCCCGACATCCACAAAGCCGGGGAGCAGACTCCCGTCACTGAAGCGCAGGCAGTCTACAGATACACAACACGGTGCAGGAACAAGGCGGAGACCACCAACCAGGTGGGGGATCCGACTCAGCCGGCTGCGGACACCGACCACCATCAACTTGTTTTACCAGAGACTTGTGTGTGTTACTAATAGTGAGTACAACAGTGCCCTCCGGCTGCGCACCTCCCTGCACCGCCCAACCACACAACACCCAACGGGTCCTGGGGCCACCATCCCTGCCCACGGAGGGGTTAACATCTTGCTGCATAAACATCTCCCCCGGGTGCCCCGTAACTGCAGCGGTGGTGTCTACACCTTCACCACATCCCGTGGGTGGCGTCACAAACTTAACCACGGCTCCGGCCGTACACCTACGTCCCCTAAACAGCCAGCCCCCCTTTCAGATCGAAGTGACCACGGGGCCCTCGGGTCCGGAAGCGCTCGAGCCACCTACCTGCGAGCCCGGACCCGATCGGCTCGGCTGCAGCCGAGCGTGGGGCGGTACAAGTACATCATCTATAGATCTCTTTATCTATCCTACTAGATACAGGGACAGTAAAGAAGGGATTAATCATATGCACCGAGAACTGCTCGTGGGTCTGGGTGGATAATGTGTCGCCCGGGGGACCAGGGGTACTCAGATCCGGGCCACAGGGTCACTTCTGTGGGTATCACGGTGGCGTAACCCGGTCTGTGATCCCAGGCTCCACAGTAAAATGGTATGGAGCAGCTAGATGTTATTTCTCCCCTCCGTGGGTAGGGGGTTGGTTGTCCCGGGGCCCGGTGATGGGGTAAGCAGGGAGCAGGGCACAGTGCTGCAGTGCGGTGCCCGAGGGCACGGGTGTACTCACAAGAAAGTCACACGGAGTCACTGGTAACTAGGAATTGCCGGTGTCCGCAGCCTTCGGTACGGGGGTGTTAGTGTCCCACACACGGTGCAGCAGCCCTTGTTGTTCTTTCCCTGCAGCCAAGTGCCTTTCTCTCCACTCTCTTCCTCTTTCTCCTCAGCCGGGAACGGGGAATCACTCCCCTGTAGTGATCCGGGTACCCAGGTACCGAGGGGCCACCGCCCTTCTCCGGCTACCTGTTCTGGCCCCTTCCTCACTACGGCCTGTCCCGGCCCTTTCAGAGCACGCTTCACTCCCAGCCTGGGAGCTACAACCCCAGACTTCTGTCCTGTCTGCTCTCCACACACTCTCTGCCCCAGCCCCTCCCCTCTCCTCTACTTTTCTCTTACACTGGGGGCTGTGGTTTGTCTGGCTGCACCGGTGTGAGATCAGATTACCAAGGATTAACTCTTTCTGTGAAAATCTGGCTGTGCCAGGGCGTCACACACCCCCTTGGTAAAACACGGCCCGTCCTCGGGCCGTCTAGGCACCAACATTTATTAAAACTGGAAAAAGGATAAAACATTTTAAACATTTTCAATCTTCCCACAGCGGGATGCACATTGCTTCAACGTTGCAACAACAAATAACACTTTTAATAATGTCAACGTAACGGGTCCTTTAGTCACCCACCCAAACAACCTAGCCTTGGTGCTGCCCCTAGGAAGTGGGCAGCACCCCTTGACCCCAGTCCAGAAACGGTTACTTCGCTGCCGTTGCGGCCGGGCGCACTGCCGGAGCCGTCGTCATCTCCGTCGCGGCCGGGCGGACTGCCGGGGCCGGTGGCAGGGCGGTGACAAAGGTGAGGCCTGGGGACCCCAGGTCTGGGTCCTCCCCAACAGGCGCTGCGGGCTCCGCTACCGGTAACAGGGGTAACGGGTCGGTGCATCGCTGCAGCGGCCTCTCCAGGAACCAAATGCTGGCAGAGTCCTGGCGTCCCTGCCTTTACAGCCCCGGTCACATGAACTGCCGTTCCTTCCTACTGCTCCCCCTTGGTACTCGGGAGCAGTCCTTCCAGCAACTTTTAAAGTTTCCCTTTCGCTTCCGGTCCTCCGGAGCTTCACTTCCGCCCGCGTTCTCGGGGGGGCGGAGCCTCTTTTTCGCGCCCAACGCTTGGGGAAGAAGGTGCTGGGCGGGAGATTTTCGCGCCCAAAATGGCGGCAAAGATGGCGACTTTAAGATTTTTGCAGCGGATCACCGCTGACAGTCCAGAATAAGGCGCACTTCCTCCAGGTAACTGGATGGGTTCGATCCTGTTCGTGACGCCAAATGTGTCGCCCAAGGACCAGGGGTACTCAGATCCGGGCCACAGGGTCACTTCTGTGGGTATTACGGTGGCGTGACCCGGTCTGTGATCCCAGGCTCCACAGTAAAAGGGGATTTGGGTAAGGGAGATTGTCCGTGACGCCACCCACGGTTGTGGTGAAGTTGGAACACCACCGCTGCTTTGGACGGGGATCCCGGGAGCGATGGTATGGAGCAGCTAGATGTTATTTCTCCCCTCCGTGGGTAGGGGGTTGGTTGTCCCGGGGCCCGGTGATGGGGTAAGCAGGGAGCAGGGCGCAGTGCTGCAGTGCGGTGCCCGAGGGCACGGGTGTACTCACAAGAAAGTCACACGGAGTCACTGGTAACTAGGAATTGCCGGTGTCCGCAGCCTTCGGTACGGGGGTGTTAGTGTCCCACACACGGTGCAGCAGCCCTTGTTGTTCTTTCCCTGCAGCCAAGTGCCTTTCTCTCCACTCTCTTCCTCTTTCTCCTCAGCCGGGAACGGGGAATCACTCCCCTGTAGTGATCCGGGTACCCAGGTACCGAGGGGCCACCGCCCTGCTCCGGCTACCTGTTCTGGCCCCTTCCTCACTACGGCCTGTCCCGGCGCTTTCAGAGCACGCTTCACTCCCAGCCTGGGAGCTACAACCCCAGACTTCTGTCCTGTTTGCTCTCCACACACTCTCTGCCCCAGCCCCTCCCCTCTCCTCTGCTTTTCTCTTACACTGGGGGCTGTGGTTTGTCTGGCTGCACCGGTGTGAGATCAGATTACCAAGGAGGATTAACTCTTTCTGTGACAACCTGGCTGTGCCAGGGCGTCACAATTGCACCTGACAGGTTCACTTTAAAATTATTTTTCACCCCTAGTTTACAATAAAACCAAGGTCCAGGTTAGAAACTTCTTCCTTTAAAAACTAATATGATTGGTTTGACAAGCTGAAATTGTCACTGTCATAAAATACGATCTCTGCCTTCCTATTCCACCCTGCTGACCAGTGATTAATGACTGCCATGTATACAAGAACCTACAAAGCAACTCTGAATCTCTGCTGAGAGGGTTTGGGGAGCAAAGTGCTCTCCCAGCCTTCTTCCATCCTTGCTCAAAGTGATTGATGACTGCTATGTATATGTTCAGATTCATGGCAGCCATCAATCAATGCAAATTAAACAGGGCAGCATAGTGTGATGGCAGATCAGCTTTAACATGGTAACATGCCCTTGTATTGTGAGGAGTGACCAGCACCGACTGGGTCCTGTATGGGTGATACATATATGAACACTAGATGCATTAATTGGATATTTATCTGGATACTATAGCATAAACACCTTTTATCTGGGCACTTTATGGCACTGTTTACAAGTGGCTTGCTGCATTGCATTATTAATTCTGCAGTGGCACAGTGATTTTATATGCTGTAGAGCTATGGATATATAATAATGAATATATGGATAAGGACACAATTTTCCAATGTTGGAAGCAGGAAAAATAGGCAACAATAAGGCCTTTCACAAAGTCCAAGTATTGATGGCTAGATTCCTTGGTCAAAGCATCTTCAACATAGCAGATTTTGTGGAGTGTAACCAGTATAAAGTGGTTAGTCCCTACCAAATATAGTCCAAAGACGAACACTGAAAAAACTGGCAACAAGGTCATGGGCACTTAAGCTTCACTTTAGCATTTTGGACTAAAGTTAGCTCAACGCCACCCATTGAAGAAGAGTGGACCAGCGTTTCACAGGCCACATTCACCAATCTGATCAACTCTAATGCGGGCGTTACACGGTACGATCTATAGTGCGATCGCACGAGCGATCGTACCTGCCCCCGTCGTTTGTGCGTCACGGGCAAATCGCTGCCCGTGTCGCACAAAGTCGTTAAACCGCCGTCACACGTACTTACCTGTTGAGCGACCTCGCTGTGGGCAGCGAACATCCTCTTCCTGAAGGGGGAGGGACGTTCGGCGTCACAGTGACATCACACAGCGGCCGGCCAATAGAAGCGGAGGGGCGGAGATGAGCGGGACATAAACATCCCGCCCACCTCCTTCCTTCCGTATTGCCGGCGGGAGCTGGAAGGCTGTGTTCGTCGTTCCCGGGGTGTCACACGGAGCGATGTGTGCTACCCCGGGTACGATGAACAACCAGCTGAAAGAAAAATAAACGATTTTTTAAAAATGAGCGACGTGTGACAGATAAACGATTTGCAAACATTTTGCGTCGCTCGTAGGTGTCACACGGACCGACGTCGTAAACGATGCCAGTTGTGCGTCACGAAAACCGTGACCCCGACGATGCATCGCACGATAGCTCATCTCGTGTGACGCCCGCATTAGGCGGGCTTTACATGCTGCGACATTGCTAGCAATTGCGAGTGATGTCAAGAGCGATAGCACCCGCCCCCGTCGTACATGCGATATCTGGTGCTTGCTGCCATAGCGAACATAATCACTACAGCAGCTTCACATGCACACACCTGGTCGGCGACGTCGCGGTGACCGCTGAACAATCCCTCCTTCAAGGGGGAGGGGTGTTCGGCGTCACAGCGACGTCACCGCGACATCACTAAGCGGCCGGCCAATAGAAGCGGAGGGGCAGAGATGAGCGGGACATAACATCTTCTTCCTTCCGCATTGCCGGTGGAGGCAGGTAAGGAGATGTTTGTCGTTCCTGCGGTTTCACACACAGCGATGTGTGGTGCTGCAGGAACGACAAACAACATCGTATCTGCAGCAGTAACGACATTATGGAAATGAACGACGTGACACAGATCAGCGATTTTTTACTCTTTTGCGCTCGTTTATCGTCGCACCTAGGATTTACACGTTGCGATGTCGCTACTGGTGCTGGATGTTCGTCACCAACGACGTGACCCCGACGATATATCGGTAGCGATGTCGCAATGTGTAAAGCCCGCCTTAGCCAAGGAAATGTGTTGCACTGTGTGAGGCAAATGGTGGTTACACTATATACTGACTGGTTTTCTGACCCCCTCTGAACTCCCCAATGCACCTGCTTGGTGAGCGGCTTTTCTCTAGCCTCTCTTTACAGCAAGTCTGAGTCTGTGGCTCCAAGCAGGCGTTACAGGTGGGTACTCATAGTTATCCCCTCCCCCTGTTATTTATGTTTACTCTATTATAGAATGGTTTTACTTTGTGACTAGAAGGACCTGTACTGATGTCATACCAAGCCAATAGAAAAATGTTGCTTACTGGTATCAGATATGTTGGCTGAAGTCCCACCCCTTCTGGTCACATGAGTATGACATCAGCACAGGTCCTTTTAGTCACAAAGTAAAACAATTCTATAATAAATGTAGCATAAATAACAGGGGTAGAGGATAACTATGAGTACCCACCCCAGCTATTATCTGATCGGCAGCTGCTGTCATTCAAAAAGTTCAAAAAGCTGCTGATTGTATAAACTTTACTTGCTTGTGTTTCAAAACCTATATATCCTAGCTGACAACTAAAGGTATGTAGATAATAAGCCTGATAGTGCCAGTACAGCACTGGCTTTAGGTTATATAGGAAAATCCTGGTGATTGGTGCGCTTTAAGTGCTCTTGGCGTGATAGAGCACTTCTCGACTCTCTGCCTCTCTAGGTTGTTTCTCCTGCCCATCACTAGCCTCTTTAGCTTGATTGGTAGCTTGTTGTCTGATTTTTTTTTTTGCTAGGAGCTTGATGTTACACAGATATTGTTAATGAGATATCAATACAGCTAAAAAGGCTTCTGTGAGGCAGAGAAAAACCCTCTGGAGGCGGCGGTTCAGGAAGTGCTCTGCCACACCCAGAGCACTTAGGCTGCTTTCACACATCCGTTTTTTCCTGTGTGGCACAATCCGGCGTTTTGCAGAAAAACCACAACCGTTTTTTTTGCTGCCGGTTGCGGGTTTTTTTGCATAGACTTTCATTTGTGCCGGATTGTGCCACATGGGCTTGCGTTCGGTCGGGTTTTTGCCGCATGCGGCAGATTTAGCTGATGCGGCGGCCGGGTGGAACGTTGCCTGGCACGTTTTTTTGTCCGGCAAAAAAAAAACGCATCGCGCCACATCCGGCCGGCGCGATTCGCAATGCATGCCTATGGACGCCGCATGCGGCGTCCTGCGGAAAACACCGCATCCGGCCGCCGCATGCGGTTTTTTTCCACTGCGCATGCTCAGTAGCGTGCCGCAAGCGGCAAAAACCGGACGGGCCGCATGTCAAAAACTTAGGCAAAGGATGCGGTTTTGTCGCCGCATCCGTTGCATAGGTTTTAGAGCCGAATTGGCCGGCTCTACAAAACCGGAGGTGTGAAAGCAGCCTTAATGCAGCATTTGCTTATGGATTTAAATGCTAATTTCTCTGGAATTCAGGAACAGATATAAGATATAATGGGGTTAATTAATTCAGCTTTCAAATACCTTTAGATTGTTCCCTTTACATTGTTTGTTTTTTTTCTTTTCATTTTTTTTATTTTTTAGCAGCTCTGTATTTGGTAGAAATGCTGGGCTATTCGCATTTTGGATTGTTTGACGCTCGATTGAAGAAATTTGTAGGTATACTACAAAGGAGAAATTTTCACATTTGTCCAAATTCTCATTGTTATTATCCAAACTTGAAGGGTCCCATAGAATGCAATATTTTTACTGACTACAGATTTGTCCCAGACCATAATATGTTTAGTCTCATCCTCAACGTTGGTAAGCAGCATATCATGGATATGGATCATCAATCAACCAATGAAAAATTAGTTTCTTGTTACACAGCCCGAGAACAATGGAGGAAGAGAAGCATAACAGGAACATGCTCGCCAGAGCTCAATAAGGCACCTGTTCAGCACGGCACGTACAGCCAGCTGTGTAATGCATATTAATTACATGGCTCAGGTGGCCTGTTCTGTGAGTCACCAGGAGCAAGAGGTAATTCTCTCACAGTCTGAGATAACCTGGACAAGTACATTTGTGTGAGCCAAAAATAACCATGCAATCAAATTCTGATTTTAGGAAGAAATAAATGTATCACAAACAGAGGATAATGCCATTATGATAAAACCTAATATACATTAACACATCTCCGTGGAATATTATGGTGAGCAGTCTGATTGAGATTGCATTGGAACACATACATGTGAAACATTTGTCAATTATTGATTCATGTCCCCATTTTTTTCCATTTTAGGTATACTATATATTTCTTTTACAGGTAGTTCAGCCAGAGGTGCCTATCTAGTAACATTAATGTTGGTAGGATAGGGACATTTAAAGGGAACCTGTCAGGTCCAATTTTTCGCCCAGAACCACGAGCAGTTCTGGGTGTATATTGCTAATCCCTACCTAACCGTCCCTGTATATATTAGGATAGATAAAGGGATCTTTAGAAAAAGTATTTCTAAAGATTCTTTATAATATGCTAATGAGCGTGGCGAATAGTTGCAAGGGGGTTACTTACCTTGGCTAGTTGGCCCCCTTAGCATGTAGGCACGCCCCTGTGGGTGTACTAATATGCTATTGAAAGCGCGGCGTCAGAGGCATGGTCAAACTCACCGCTCTCTGCTGCCACTGCTCCCCATACTGAATTTCGGCTTAGTGCACATGATCACAAGTCCCGGACTTCCAGTCATGCGTACTATGAACCCGGGACGTGAATCTGGTGTAGTGCGCTTAACCAGGGACATTCTGATTGTGCGCACTGAGCCGAAAATCAGCAGTGGCAGCTGAGGTGAGCCTGACCATGCCTCTGATGCTTCATATTCATTAGCATGTTAGCACATCCCTATGGGTGTACTAACATGCAAAGGGGACCAACTAGCCAAGGGAAGTAACGTTCTTGAGACTAGTTCCTGGCTTCATTAGCCTATTGTAAAGAATCTTTAGAAATACCTTTTCTAAAGATCTCTTTATGTATGCTACTAGATACAGGGGCGTTTAGGCAGGGATTAGCAATATACACCCAGAACTGCTCGTGATTCTGGGTGCATATTGCACCTGACAGGTTCACTTTAAGTCCTGCTTCCTAGTGCCAACTTTGAACGCAGTTGACCCTCCCACAGTCGCCTACTTTGGGTCAGGTTTACATAGACCCCATTCATTTTTTGACTGAGGATCGGTCAAATTTGCCCAAAATAGATCTGGAAAATCAGTACAGTTTTATTTATTTTAAACATGTTCCAGTCAGGGAACAGGGTCTTTCTGAAAGCAGAAAACGTCTTTAATATGATATATGGTAAGCTTTACATAAGTGAGGATCTGATTGAAATGACCAGCCCAAATCATGAGAACAAAGGATCACTGTATTCTAGTAATCCTTTAATTGATGACAAGAATTCCCTCTTTTTTCAATTTTTTTATCACTTTTGCTACAGTAGTCTGACTGATAAGTAAAGTTTTGCTGATCTCCCTATAGGCTTCACCTTTCTTGTGTAAAGAAATTATTTTCTTTCTCAGGTCTTGTGACATTTCTCTTCCATGTGGTGCCATTGCTGAAATGGGAAGGAGTTGACTTTGTTCATCAACACCCTTTTATAGACATCTATCCGCTGTAGACCTGTTTAATGATTTACCTGTGGATGAAATCTGGTTAATTATAATTTTGTAGTCTAAATGTTAGCTTTGCTCCTAAGACTTTCATTGGAGTGTATTAATTTTTGCAACATGGTCTTGAATACATTTTTTAGGAAAATTACTTTTTTGGCTGTGCAAAATAACAAATCTTGTTTGCAATCAGTGACCCATATTGGTGGGAGTATTTTGTCACATGGTGTCCCATAGAAAATGTTTATTCTGAAAGGAAACTAAAGGTTTTCTGTGAAATCTGTTGGGGTGTACTCATTTATGCTGACCGTTATATATAGATGAGATATGAATATAATCATTGGTTTACTAAAATCTAAGAAATGATAGCAGTATGAAAATTTAATATCGGTTATATGATGAAAGTTTTTGTTGTCATTTTATTAATTAACCTTTCTCCTCTTTGGGGGAGCTGACTGTGTCTGCCTCCCCCCAACTCCTGTGTCCGAAAAGATAGCTAATAGGTGAGCGGAGCTTTTTAAATTCGAGTTCGCTGGCTTTGCCAAATTTTCCCCCCAAGTTTGATTTGTGGCAAAAAAATTTGTTCAAATCTCAATGCTAGTAATTGTTTGGAAAATACATATGGAGAGAAGAGAGCGAGAATTACACTAACCAAAATGACATACAGAGAACACCCCACTGACCATAAGAGCTAACAGTCTACTGGAGAGCGAGGACCTTGTTGACCATAAGTGCTTAAATTGTACAGGAGAGAGAGAGGACCCCTCTTGATCATAAGAGCTTACACTCTAAAGGAGAGCGAGGACTCCATTGACCATAAGATCTTACAGTCTACAGATGGGAGAGGACCCCACTGACTAAAAGAGCTTATACTCTACAGGAGAGAGAAGACCCGGCTGACCATAAGAGCTTACACTCTACAGGAGAAAGAAAGGACCCCACTAACCATAAGAGCTTACACTTTATAGGAGAGAGAGAGAGGACCCCACTGACCATAAGAGCTTATACTCTACAGGAGAGAGAGGTGTGACACCCTGGCCTATCAGGTCGTCACAGGGTATTGTGCAATCTGCCCTTCTGCACAGTATCCACTCCTCCTTGGTTACAGATCCTGGTCCTTTGGTGTTGCTAACGGCTTAGCCAGTCAAAATCCTAGGAACACTTTACACCGAACCCACCAGACACACCATTGGGGGGCCAGAAGGGAATAGGGCCACCCACATGGGGGTTGGTAGAGGAAAGTGAGAAAGTGACAGAAGTGAAACAGGAGTGAAAGGAGTAGGAGGTGAAAAGTGACTCTCTGAGAGGGAGAGGTCACCGGTCCGTAGCAGGGTTCCTGGAGTTTACTAGGTGGCAGACGTTGGTCTGGGCCTGGTAGGAGCTGGATCCCCGGTGGTAGGGGATTGCATCAAGGGGCACGGACTGCCGAGGAGGGCAACCGGCAGCCTTGAGCCATCACCGGGCAGGGGCCAGGGCACGACGGGGTACGTGGACCCTAGGCCGGGAAGTAGCTTCACGCGTCCCGGTAATTTACCTGACGGGGGTGAAGACTTCAAGATTCATCCCAAGATTCATCCCCAACCCGCTCCAAAATCGGGGTACTAGCGCACCGATGGGATAGGACTTTCCCAAATACAGTCCAAAGAAATCCTACGCGTGAACCCTGAGAGCAAGCTCACTCCATTAGCCATACGGATGAGCAGGACCCAAAAGGTTTCAAGCTTGAGGGTCCAATTAGTGAGAAGGTGACACGGAAAAGGCCACAGGCTAACAGCAACACCAAGAGCACGGATCCCAGCATGCTCCCTCCATGCTGCAGTGGTGCTCAGAATTCTGGTTTACAAGCTGTCGGTGTTATTATTCCTGGACTGAGTGAGTACACTGAAAAGCCCCTTTTCCTCCACCCAACGGCACCCCAAACACCAACTCCCAACGGGCCCCGGAGTACAAACCCCCTACCCATGGAGGGGTTAAACATCCTGCTCCTACACCATCGCCACCGGGCTCCCCCAACAGCAGCGGTGATCTCCTACATTACCACACACCGTGGGTGGCATCATGAACTTCCTAATCCCCTGTACATACTCCCCCTCTTCTTTTAATTTGAGTGTCCGAGCGGACCTCCAGGGTCCGGAGACCCCTCGAGCCACCACGGCTCCGGATCCGAGTGGCTCGGCCGCTGGCACGGGGGGGCGATACAGAGGGCCCAGATGATCATAAGAGCTTACAGTCTACAGTAGAAAGAGGACCCCACTGACCATAATAGCTTATATTCTACAAGAGAGAGAGGACCCAGCTGACCATAAGAGCTTACACACTACAGGTGAGAGAGAGAGGACCCCACTGACCATAAGAGCTTACACTCTACAGGACAGAGAGAGAACCCACTGACCATAAGAGCTTGCACTCTTCAGGAGAGTCCATAAGAGCTTACATTCTACAGTAGAGAGAGGACCCCACTGATCATAAGAGCGTACACTCTAAAGGAGAGCGAGGACCCCATTGACCATAAGAGCTTACAGTCTACAGGAGAGAGAGACCCCACTACACATTAGTGCTTACACTCTACAGGAGAGTGTAGACCCCATTGACCATAAGATCTTAAACTCTACAGGAGAAAGAGAACCCCACTGACCATAAGAGCTTACACTGTACAGGAGAGAGAGAGAGAGGACCTTGCTGATCATAAGAGCTTGCATTCTACAGGAGAGCGAGGACCCCCATTGACTATAAGAGCTTACACTCTACAGAATTCATGGTTTATCACCCTAAAAAATCTTTTCAACAAGCCTTCTAAATTTCTCTATAGTGATGGACACAATTGAAACACACGTTACAAATGAACCGTGTCTGTCGATTTTATCCTTTTATTTGCGCTCATGGCTTGGACGTGAGTTCATGTAGCAGTTCTCTGAATTAATATATCAGCCTGTACATTCATTTGTGGAGCTAAGACACTGAGTTTGAAGCAAGGTAAAATAAAGTTATTTTGCAGCAACGTAAGAGCCTAACACTTTAGCTGGGTTACAGGACATGACTTCTTTAGAGGTCTTACACCAAGTGAATTTGTAGTCTGACAATTAAATTCATCTATAGCGGAAAGAAACTAGAAGGAAAAATGAAATCTTGCTACACTCAGCACCTATTCAAGATAATATGAACTTGTATACCTCCAGAAAGGATGAACGGAAATGTATAATATAAAGATTCTTTGCTCATTCATAATCTAACTCTGTGATCAGTAAAAAGTAGCAAAATTAATACATCATGGGACCAGAGCTGGAGATTCGTTTTTATGGCATTATGAATTACACAAATTTTTGGTTTTCACAAAGTTTTCTTCTTCAGTTTTTATAGAGCCAATTAGATTATGATGAGTGATCAGATGAAAACCACCAAAAGTAGCACTAAAGCAAGCAATAAGCAATATATGTGTTAAAAATATCCTTTATTGACAACATTTTTTAAAAAATCATGAATAATCAAATGGAACCACCCAGAAGACGGATGGAATTTTCACATGGGGGACACGGCACTTTGTGGTAAAACAGTCACACCACCATATACCATAGGGATAATAGAAAAAAGCTATTATACATCTGTGTATCTTGATCAAATAAGAATCACAGCCACTAATAAAAGTACAGGTGTATCACACATTATTATACGTAAAGCAAGAGGCAGTGAAGTTAAGAGTTGAAGAGCATACACAGTATTACCACAAAATAATATATCCACAGCGGGTATCAGTACAGCGCCCTCCACCAACACTAACGCGCGTTTCGCAGCTCGTGTGCTTCGTCCAGGAGTGATGAGTGATCAGATGAATTGCAACAAATTGTAAAGTCATTCCTTGCCATGTGTCCACTGACTTTCAGCCGTGCCACAAAATGTACTGCTGATATTATTTCAGTGCTCTTTTCATCAGCTCAGGAGAAAGTGTTATTGAGAACAAAGCAGCTGATATCACTCTGTCATGCTGATTCAGGTGATGAAGAAGATGGAGGAAAAGGGTTAATCCGCTCCGCCAGAAGATCATTGAAGATCGATGCAGGTTAAAACATCTGATTTTATTGTTCTATGCATTTCAAAGTCATATGACTCCTTCTTCAGGAACAAAATCAATAATGTACAAAAATGTAAAAAATAAATATAATACTTATTGTCACCTTACCACCCCCTTCTCCAGTCCCTTCGCTCCTCACCATCATCCGTCTTGTCCTCGCCATATGTTTCTACTACCTAGGAAAGCACAGCATCCCAGAGCCTCCTTACTCTAGTCCAAGACTTCTAGCTCTGATGAGGCCCAGGAGGGTTCTGCGCAAGTGTACATATGAGCACAACATCATGACCTCAGAACAAGCAGTGGTGGTGATAATTACAAGCAACAAGTTCAGGACAAGTGATGGTGGGGAGTGAAGGGGCCAGAGAGATGAGTGGTAAGGTGAGTATAAGTTTTTTTTTTACATTTTTTAATCTTTTGATGGTTCTTTACGCTTCAAAAAAAAATGGTATGGAAGCGAAATACCAATAATCTGCATTTTGACGCATATAGCTTTTGTAATGTTCAAGTAGAATTAGTTTCCACTTGAATACTCTCTAGTTTACTGGCAAGGACATTGTTGTTTGTAAGATTGCCCATAAGTCAAGCATTTCTCAGATCATCAAGAACTTCACAGAGAAAGATTCAGGCCACCCAAGAATGTCCAGCAAGTGAAAAGAACTATTGTAATGCAAGGATAGTGATGGGATGATCAGACTGTTGGCCAGCAAATGCAGTATGCCAGACACGCTTTGAGCTAGCCGTCAAGCAACTGTACACCTTAAAGAGCCGAGATTCTTTTCATCCACCTTCTGGTCCTGGAGGAGGTAACTTTGGCAGAGCCCTTCCCAGGTGACAACAGCGGGGTGGCTGGTGGCTGGGCACACAGGCCACAGTCAGATCAAATGCACCAATACAAGCAAGAAAAGTAGTTAACAACTAAACAGGTATTAAGGTAGGCTAAGGACAAACCCAAGACCAAAAGATCAGAGCAGAGAACAAACCAGAAGAAACACAAACTTCTAACTTTCCTACCCAGACACAACTCAAAATAATCAGCATTGACCAGAGAAGATGATGGGTTTAAATATCCCTCTCATGGATCAGCTGACACTGCTGAGGTAACTCTCAGTCTCCACCTTCAACCCAGAGAGGCAAAGGAGGGGTAGAGGAAGATTGACTGGAAGGAACCTCCACCACCTTGCTGAACCAGAAGACATGGCGTCCCATATCTCCTGGCAACAGCTGACCCTAGAGGACCCAGCATCCCTGGACCCCTGAACTGTATAATTGCTGGGAGCGCTGGCGCCCCACCTCCCAGCAATACCCCAACTGAAGTGAGTCTCTTACAGTGCAAAACATGGCCAGGGCAACGACGGAGGAACTTCGGAATTACCGGATCCCCGGACCTCTGGGCTTGTGGCGTTCTATGCAGCTTCGACATTTTCTCTGTTCTCTACCAGACTATAGTCAGTTTGACAGACCCCTCAATGAATTCGAGAAGTTAGGCATGGAGGGGGGATCTTTAGACACTCATTGGCCATCTCACATACCATTCTAAACAACTCCACAGATCTGCCTCCTCCTAGGTTCCTCTTGGAGTGGGAGTCGGACCTGGGCCTCACTCTTTCAGCCACGCAGAGAAACAAGGTGCTGTCACTTGCTCACAAAGCATCTATTAGTTCGAAACTTCAAGAAGCCAACTACAAATGCATTTCCCGGTGATATAGGGTCCCAACAAAACTCCACAGGATGTTCCCAGCAGTAGACTCTGGTTGTTGGAGATGTGGTGCAGGGGAGGGAGACTTCCTACATATATTTTGGGAGTGCCCAGTGTTACAGCAGTTTTGTGAGGGAGTACGGGGAATAATCAGGCATGTGACTGGATACACGCAGACCCTGGGCCCGGAACTCTTCCTGCTCCAATTATCTGAGTCCTCTGTTCGTGCATACAAAGGGTCTCTGTTAAGCTTTCTGGTGATGGCCGTCAGGACGTGCATCCCTCTGAGGTGGAGATCTTCTTCCCCGCCGACGTTATCAATGTGGGCAAACAGGGTGAACGAACTGTTGTACATGGAGGACCTGACGGCGTCTCTCCACGACAGGTATGAGGCCTTTCATAAGACATGGTTCTCCTGGATCGAGTTTAAATACTTTAATAACTACGGTACATGGATCCCCCTGATTGAGGGGGGGCCTACTGATGCCGTGGGACGGAGGTGTTCTGAGAAGGTGGATCCCTGCTTTGTGTCCGTTCGTGTCCCAGTGTCTCCCTCTTCCCTCCCCCTTTTTCCTTTTGTGACTCCCCCCCCCCTCCCCTACTCGTCGCTTGTCAAATCTTTCTTGTCTTACTCGTTTCTTTCTTCTCTTATTCTCAATTTACCCTGGTATTCCTGTATTACAAAAATATTCTGGTAAACATGGAGGGGTCAAAGTGTTGAAATTTTCATGTGTCACATTTAGTCTGTTATAAAGATGCCATACAATGGATGTGAAATGTATTGTAATTGATTCAGTTTGGAATGATTCCATGTTTATGGTTAAATAAAGAATTTAAAAAAAAAAAAACACGGCCAGGTCGAGCACCTGCACTAGCTCCACCCTTCAGAAGTGACACCCCACGCCTCATAGCCAGTGAGGGGCGATAGGTGACCCGATGGAGAGTCGGAGTAGGCCCAGCAGTGCGAGAGACTCGCTTGGGTCCAGGGGAATGGGAAAGATTAACCCCCCTGATCTCCGGAGACCTGACATGACTCCCACCAACATGCAAACTGTCAGACCTGACAACTATAGATGATTTGACTATAGGATCAGTTCCACCCAGTGCAGAGCTTTCTCAGGTATGGCAGTAGGCATCTGCACACACATGATGCGAAGGCTTTTGGAGACTGTGAGTCATTTGTCATGGCAACTGTAAAGCGGGCTTTACACGCTACGATATATCAAACGATATGTCGTCGGGGTCACGTCGTAAGTGATGCACATCCGGCATCGTTTGACATATCGTAGCGTGTGACAGCTACGAGTGAGTGTGCAAAAATACTCACCTTATCGTTGCTCGTTGACACGTCGCTCATTTTCTATAAATCGAACGTCCGGTTGTTCATTGTTCCCAAGGCAGCACACATCGCTCCGTGTGACACCCCGGGAACGATGAACACAGCTTACCTGCGTCCCCCCGGCAATGCGGATGGAAGGAGGTGGGCGGGATGTTTACGTCCCGTTCATCTCCGCCCCTCCGCTTCTATTGGCCAGCCGCTGTGTGACGTCGCTGTGATGCCGAACGTTCCTCCCCCTTCAGGAAGTGGATGTTCGTCGTCCACAGCGAGGTCGTTTGGAATGTAAAAGTACGTGTGATGGGGGTTACGACTTTGTGAGACACGAGCAAGAAATTGCCCGTGCCACACAAACGATGGGGGCGGGTACGATCGCACGAGATATCGACGCATGTAAAGCAGCCTTAAAGCATTCTGAGACCATTCATGAGTATGGTTGCTTTTCATCCATGAAAGGGGCTCACTCACAACTCTGCATAAGAACATGGCCATGAATAAAGAATAAAAGGACACTAAGCAGGAAAGGCACAAAATAGGGTCTTATCTGGTATAAATAGAATAAAAGAGGTACGTTTGCCTTTTCAAGTTGTGTGGCACCCAACCAGATATTTGCTTAATAATGCAGTAGCTTCCGCAGATACACAAGTAAACTGTGTTTTCATCATTTAAAACTCTGTTTTATGGGATTATTGGTCCCGTGGGTGGTCCCAGGGCCGGATTATAGGCAGGGCAGGTGGGGCTCCAGCCCCGGGGCCCCCACCAAAAGAGCTTCTAAGGGGGCCCCGACCACCAGGGCCATACTTGCCACTAGGCACCTGTCAGCATTTTTTTTTCTTCACACCCTCTCGCCCTCCGTAAAGACAGTCTAATTAATCAGTTGTGTTTTCGGGGGGGCGGCGCTCCACCATTTATTTGTATCTGTGTCTTGAAGACGCAAAAACAAACTGCGGGCACAGGACACTGTTTGACCCCAGAAGTACCAGCACTTGCACTTCTTGGGTCAGAGGTGTGCTAATGAGCTTCCTGCTATGTGCTGCGGCCGTCATGGGCGTACCCAGCGAGGGGCGGGGGGCAGCTGCCCCCCTAGAAGCAGGGACACAGTGTAGTGGGCCGCTGTATCTGCTGTCCCCGCCGTGCTCCTCAGCAGTGTGTACATGCTGGGCACACTAGCTGCAGCAGGAGCAGGAGGCAGCGTGCTGTGCTGTGCCGGCTCTGCTGTGCTCGACATGTACACACTGCAGAGGAGCGCAGCAGAGCTGGTGCCGGTGACCGCAGCTTCCTCCTTCCTATTCAAATGTATTTGAGTCTTTCAGACATTTGAACAGCATGCCAGGACTGGGCCCCGCCCCCGACGTGCAGCAACGTGATGAGATCAGCACCTTGCTGACGTCATCACAGTGCTGCGGGCGCCACACCGGGGACATCAGGAAGCGTTAAGCGCTCCATGAAGGAGCTGAAGAGACAGGTTTAATTAATGGGGATGAGTGGGGAAGGGTTGAGGACATGTGACGCCCTGAACTAGTCAGGTAGTCACAGACAGGCCCTTGCACAAACACCAGTCCCCTAAAAAGGTAACAGCAGCCAACCTAAAAACCCTGAGTCACCCCTTTCAGGTTTTGACGTTCACACCCGGGGGCGGAGTTGTCCACGCCCACCTAGGAGTTCGGATAGCTGGAGGCGGGAGAAGCAAGCAGAGGAAGTTAGGGAGGAGAGGAGAGCAGTCTAGGAGGTGAAAGGAGTGGTGTTAGTAGGAGAAAACGTCCGTCGGGGATCTGGGTCGTAGCCCGGATACCCTGTGGCCAGGAGGCAGACGGTGGTTGCCGCCTGCAGGAGCCGGGAAGACGGCTGGTGGAGCCGTAAGGGACCAGGACAGGGTAGTGGCCCGCCGGTACCGAACCGGGGAACCAACTGGAAACCGGAGCACAAGGAGGGGTACTGAGACCCAGAACGAGGCCCAGAAGCCACTGGACCGAGTCAAATTCACTTATTGGGGTCTGGACCTTAGGTTCTTTCCTACCCAAGCCCCGACTGAAGACAACAGCCGAAAGAGGGGGATAGAAAGCCACCACTCAGGCAGAGAGATCCCACGGGCCAGCGTCTGCGGGCAAACGGGCTCTTCCGACACACACAAAGCCGGGGAGTGGACTCCCGCCGCTGAAGCGCAGGCAGTCAAAATCTACAAACGAGATGCAGGAGAAAGGCGGGGACCACCAAACCGGGTGGGGGACCAGACGCAGCCGGCTGCGGGCACCGACCACCATCTTTTTGGTTTACCAGAGACTCCAGTGTATCTGTCATAGTGAGTACAACAGTGCCCTCGGGCCGCGCACCGCCCCGCATCATGCCAACATGCCCGCACCCCCGCATCCTAACCCCAACAACCAGGCCCCAGGACCATCAACCCCCTTACCCACGGAGGAGTCAACACCTGGCTGCGCAACACCGTCCCCGGGAGCCTAGTCAATGGCAGCGGTGGTGTCCACACTCACCACAACCCTTGGGGGGCGTCATGAACTTAAACCCAAAAACCACGGCTCCGACCGTGAACCTCCCCACCGAAACCCCCCTCACGTAGTGCCAGCCTCCCTTCAGAGCGACATGACCCCCGGGTCCAGACGAGCCCAGATCCGAGCGGCTCGGCTGTGGCCGAGCCCCAGGGTGGTACAGACACATAACGGGGAACATTTGTGAAGGAACACAGCTTTGTGACAGGCAGAGGGGGAGTACTGTATTCCGAGGGAGGGGGGAGGCAGGAGTGTGTAGGGATGGGGCAGTGTAATTTGTGTGTGTAGGGGGGGAAGAGGGTTGCATTGTATTGTGTGTGGGGGGAGGGGTAATGGAGGGTGCATTGTGTGTGTGTGTGTGTGTGTGTGTGTAGAGGGAGATGGGGGGTGCATTGTGTGTGTAGGGGGTGATGGGGGGGTGCATTGTGTGTAAGGGGTGATGGGGGTGCATTGTGTGTGTGTGTGTGTGGGTGATGGGTGGGTGCATTGTGTGTGTGTGTGTGTGTGTGTGTGCGTACGGGGTGATGGGGGTGCATTGCATTGTGTGTGTTTAGGTGGTGATGGAGGGGTGCATTGTGTGTGTGTGGGTGCATTGTGTGTGTGTAGGGGGTGATGAGGGGGTGCATTGTGTGTGTGTGGGGAGTAATGGGGAGTGCATTGTATTTGTGTGTCTGTGTGTAGGGGTGATGGGGGTGCATTGTATTGTGTGTTTGTGTATGGAGTAATGGGGTGTGCATTTTATTTGTGTGTGTGTGTGTGTCAGAGCTGTGTGTGTAAGAAGCAGTACTGTGTGTGTATATATGAATTAGATCAGTCTGTGCGGCCCCCCCTGAACTATATGGGTTCCCCAGAGCACTGTGTCACCCATCCCAGTAATGAGTACACCACCAGAGCTGTTTGCCACTCCAGTAATGTCTATGCCCCCTGCCCCTCCTGTAATGTATATATTGTAGCCCCCAGCCCCTCCTGTGATGTATATACAGCAGTGCTGTCAGTGTGCAGTCATGTCTGTTAGTGACAGCCATTGTGAAACACAGCCACATGTCCTGAAGGAGCTGGACGGAAACAAGCGGGAGAGGGGAGTGAGGCTGCTGGTGACTTCCCCATAGTAATACCTGTAAGGGCTCATGCGCACGTAACTGCTGAATATTCTGCAGTGATTTGACAGCACATGTGCGCGTCAAGTCGCTGCAGAAACACTGCATAATGGATGCAGTTTTTCTGTACAGTTTTCATGCGCTATGGCTGCTGCCCCCACCATAGACATTGTGGGAGCTGCATCCATAGCGCACGGAATAATTGACATGCTCCTTTTATGAACGCACAGATTTGAGTCAACATTTTAGGACTCAAATCGCTGCATTCATAAAAGCAACGTGTGCACGTATCATGCACAATCTTCATAGATTGTGCAGGGGACGCAGGACACATGCATTTACACTGCAGTGCTATACGCAGCGTAAATGCATGTAAGTACGCAACGTGCGCATGAGCCCTAATGCGTCTGTGTCTGCATGTATGTCAGTGTATATGACTGTGCATATATTTGTCTGTTTATATGTATTTTTCTGAATTTGTCTTCAAATATGTATATGTACGTATGCCTGTATGTGTATGTGCGTGTCTGTGTGTGGATGGGGTCCACTGAGACTCTTTCACCCGGAGGCCGCAAAAACCTGGAGCCGGCCCTGGCTGCCTTAAGATTGGGATCAATAAAAAATATGTGAGTAACTTTACTTTCTGTGTATATGTGACTGCTGTGAGTTATCATGGATTGTGTCTGTATTGTAGTACTGTAAATCTGAATGTGGCAGAACAGGATAAGATCAATGTTCATTGGATTTATATCTAAATGCTACAGTTTGCGCTCTACTGTTATGGCTAAAAATGTTAACGTTATGGGGCCCCCACCAGATTTTCTGCCCAGGGGCCCCCACCAACCTTAATCTGGCCCTGGGTGGTCCTAACAGTGATTGACAATTATATCTGCATGCACTCTTATACAAAGATAGGACTGCCCACTGGACCGAAAGTCCAAGAAAGGATTAAATGACGAAAACACAAGTTATACTGAAGCCAGATGGTTTTGCATTATGTCCTAATAGGTAACACTACAGAAGTCAAATAGGGTGTACTTAGTTCTTCTCATCAATGTAAAAGTTTATATTAACATGGGCAACATTTTACTTCAAAGTCACGTTAACTGTTTAAATAGTGAGCAGAGCTGTGTGCTCAGAGGCTGGATAGAGGCACATGGCACTCCATTTACTGCCCTATGGTTGTCGCGCGTGTGTCATGGGTGACAGACAGTCCTGTGGTGTTCAGTAATAGACGACCACAAGCGTTTGGCTGCGCAAAATGCTCCTTGACTTTCTATTGTTCTAGTGTACTAAGCATCTCCACTGCTGGGTTTTCATCCTTTTCCTTTTAAGACCTAGCAGAGCTCCTCCTTCCTTCAGTTGCTAATCATCTGTATTTCCCCTTGGGTTTAAATACTCTCATCTTTCCTAGACTTATACTGGTGATATTCAGTTCATTCAAGCTCTAGTTGCAAGCAGGTGGCTTGCACTCATCTATGGTATTGTTGCTGAAACTTTGCTGAACTTCTACCTGAGATATCTGTAGATAAATAGTTCATGAACATTTTTCCCTGTGTGTCCTCCTTGTGTCTTCTTTAGTGTTTAGTGGGGTTGATAAAGAGCTTATCCCATCCCTTTCCTATTTAGGGTCCAGCACTAGGGATTCCTAGAGTCAGGTATCCTGCTCGACGCATAGGTGCGGAACCTATCTAGGAAGGTGAGGGACCACAGAGTCCAATGGTAGGTTTGGTCAGGGAGTCATCATCTCCCCCTTCCCTAGATGCAGGGTTCCCCCTCCCATCCTTTTCGCCAATTGGTTGGTACTCCCCCGTACCTAGCGTGACAATGGCTCTGTAATACGTCATTCAATTATATATGATGTTATTTTTATGTCAAATCTCATGGTAAAATACTCCATATGCCTCCATATAAAATCAGTTATGCAGAGGTACAGTAGTAGTGACACCATATTTAATATACTAGTTGGGAACATTTCAGAAAAGATTACTCAAACATTTAACCCAGAGGAGCTAAAGGGCTTTTCAAAAAGGATATGTCGATGAATACCGACCAGATGTGCCTAAAGGATATGGTTTTTTTGCATGCAATATTTCAGACCCATTAAACCCCATTAACACATTTAGAAATTTTCCCAGCATGTATGCCAAATGTGTTGTGAAGAATGAGATAGCTGTGGGTGGCAAAAGCTAATAAATGACAAATCAGGTTTCGGTTTTGTACTGTTTAGTTAAAAAAGATTTTAGGATCTGATAAAGATGAAAACTACAATTCACTTACACAGACTCTATTGTAAGTTTGCATCTAGAATATTTCCATAGAGACACATAAATGGGCTTTACATGCTGCGATATCGCTAATGATTTATCGTCAGCGTCTGGCGTCCTTAGTGACATCGCAGCGTGTGACACGTACGAGCGATCTTAAATTGGTTTTAGATAGGTCGTCCTAAAACCAAATATCGTTGCCTGTTTTTTAGAGATGTTGTTCCTCGTTCCTGCGGCACCACACATCGCTATGTGTGACACCACAGGAGCGACGAGCATCTCCTTACCTGCGGCCACCGGCAATGAGGAAGGAAGGAGGTGGGCGGGATGTTCTGGCCGCTCATCTCCGCCCCTCGTCTGCTATTGGACTGCTGCCGTGTGATGTCGCTGTGATGCCGCACGAACCGCCCCCTTAGAAAGGAGGCGGATCGCCGTCCAGAGCGACGTCACTGACCAGGTATGTGCGTGTGACGCTGCCGTAGCAATAATGTTCGCTACGTCAGCGATCACACAATATCGCACTAACGACGGGGGCGGGTGCTATATCGCCGATGCTAGCGATGTCGCAGCGTGTAAAGCCCGCTATAGTTGTATATAGGAGCTGTATATACAAAGCAGGGTGTTTTCAATCAGAATTTTAAAAGTGCATAAAGTGTTATTATTTAAATTACATTATGTTTCATAAAGTGCAGTAAATACAAACTTATTAATATACAGACTAAGTTGGTCACAAAAATTATTTGTACTTTTTTGTCTTTTTTTCTAAATGGGAAATCTTAGGGGTACTTTGCACACTGCGATATCGCTAGCCGATTGTAGCGAAACCGAGCGCGATAGTCCCCGCCCCCGTCGCACCTGCGATATCTTGTGATAGCTTCCGTAGCGAACATTATCGCTACAGCAGCTTCACATGCAGTCACCTGCCCTGCGACGTCGCTCTAGCCGGCGACCCGCCTCCTTCCTAAGGGGTCGTGCGGCGTCACAGCGACCTCACACGGCAGGCGGCCAATAGAAGCGGAGGGGCGGAGATGAGCGGGACGTAAACATCCCGCACACCTCCTTCCTTTCTCATTGCAGGCGGGATGCAGGTAAGATGTTCCTCGCTTCTGCGGCTTCATACACAGCGATGTGTGCTGCCGCAGGAACGAGGAACAACATCGTACCTGTTGCTGCAGCGAAATTATGGAAATGACCGACACTACACAGATCACCGATTTACAACACTTTTGTGATCGTTTATCGGTGCTTCTAGGCTTTACACGTTGCGACATCGTTACCGGCGCCGGATGTGCGTCACTTTCGATTTGACCGCAGCAGCGATGTCGCAACGTACAAAGTACCCCTAAGTCTTACAGTGCTAAAACTGCATTATGTAGGGGAGTACTCATTTATGCTGAGCACTATATATAGATGAGATATGAAAATAATCATCAGTTTTCTAAAATCTAAGTCTGAAAATTAGATATCGGTCATATGATGAAAGTTTTTGTTGTCATTTTATTAATTAACCTTTCTCCTCTTGGGGGAGCTGACTGTGTCTGCCTCCCCCCCGACTCCTGTGTTAGAAAAGAAGATAGAGATGAGTGGATCTTTTTAAATTCGAGTTTGCTGGCTTTGCCAAATTTTCCTCAAAAATTTGATTTGTGGCAAATGAATTGCGCAAATCTCTGTACTAGATAACTTGTAATTGCCTGGAAAATACACATGAGGGAAAGGAGAGAGAGAACTCCACTGACCAAAAAAACCTTGCACACTACAAAAAACACAGAAAGAAAACCCCGGTGACATGAGCTAACAGTCTACAGGAGAGCGAGGACCCTGTTGACCAAAAGAACTTACACTTTACAGGAGAGAGGAACCCCGCTGATCATAAGACCTTACACTCTACAGGAGAGAGGAACCCCGCTGACAATAAGAGCTTACACTCTAAAGGAGAGTGAGGACTCCATTGACTATAGGAGCTTACACTCTACAGGAGAGAGAGAACCCCGGTGATCATAGCAGCTTACACTCTACAGGAGAGAGAGATGACCCCGCTGACCATAAGAACTTACACTGTACCGCAGAAAGAAGACATCACTGATCATAAGAGGCTACACTCTAAAGAAGAGCAAGGACTCCATTGACCATAAGAGCTAACAGTCCATAGGATGGAGTGAGAGAGGACTCTGCTAACCGTAAGAGCTTACACTCTACAGGAAAGTGATTGACTCCCTTTAACAATGAGCTATATTGGCACTAATAAAAAAATGTAAGTGTATAATAATAAATGGCCACATTGTGATTCTGAATCTTTTCAATCAAATGCATGAGAATCTTGGCCAGTTCCAGAGTTATGTGTGCCCCAGTGGGACCCTTTTTTGCTAAATACCGTTGTTTAAAATAGTGTGGCGGACTATGCTTTTCCTATCAATGGTAACTTGAAAAAAAAAAGCTCCTTTTCTTACCTCCGAGCTTAGGAAACCCAAACTTCCAATGTAAATTAAACAACAACCACGTTGTGGATTTGAAATCATGAGAAGTAGGGAGAATAGAATGGCCAATAAAGTATGTAAAGAACAATCTATATGCATCCTCTTTGTCGTCACAGGGTATTGTGCAATCTGCCCTTCTGTGCAATATCCACTTCCTCCTTGGTAACAGGTCCCTAACTAATGGTGTTGCAAAACCAGCCAATCAAAATCCTAGGAACACTCTGCACCACACCCACCAGACACACCAGTGGAAGACCTGAGCGGAATAGGGTCGCCCACATGGGGGGTTGGTTAAGGGGAGGTCAGGAGTGTCAGGAGTCAGTCTGAGAAGAGGAGAGTGTAGTGTTGGAGGTGAAAGAGAGAGGAGGTCAGGAGCTGGGCTCCTTGGAAGTACTAGGTAGCAGACGTTGGTCTGGGCCTGGTAGGAGCTGGACTCCCGGTCGCAGGGGATCGTGACAAGGGTCACGGCATTGTCATGGAGGACAGCCGGCGGCCTTGTACCATCACCGGGCTGGGGCCAGGGCACGACGGGGTACGTGGACCCTAGGTCAGGGAGTAGCTTCAAGCAACCTGACAATTCACCCGACGAGGATGGAGCCATCAAGATCCGCTCTCCACCCGCTCCAAAAATCGGGGTACTAGTGCAACGAGGGGGAGAGGACTTTCCACACATACAGTCCAGAAAATGCTAAGCGTGAACCCTGAGAGCAAGCTTCCTCAGTTAGCCATACTGGGGAGCGGGACCTGATTAGTTTTAAGCTATAGGGACCAACCAGAAGATAACAAAGTGCCAGGGAAAACGTCACAGATCAACAGGCAACACCAGCAGGAACGGGACCCAAACGTGCTCCCCCTCAGCGGCAGCGGTGTCTAGAACTTTGGTTTACTAACGTTGTCGGTGTCAGCGTTATTGGACTGAGTGAGTATGCAAGTGACCCTTACCTCCCCAACGGCACATCCCTGTCACCATCACCGAGTCCCGGGGCATCCCCCCTACCCATGGAGAGGTTAAACACCTGGCTGCCCACTCCATCGCCACCGGGTACTCCCAGCTGCAGCGGTGGTACTCCACCTTACTACACACCACGGGTGGCATCACGAACTCTCAAATACACCGTCCCCTGTAAATATCCCCCTTGATTGGAGTGGCCGCACGACCCCCGGGTCCGGACACCTCTCGAGCCACCGCGGATCCGGATCCGAGCAGCTCGGCTGCTGACGTGGGGGTGGCACACGTACATGTTTTTTTTTTAAATACAACAACAGGAGACAAATAAATAGACAGTAGAAAATTGAAATATACATATACAGGTGAGTATTAAGAGATCCGGATAACACCAGTCAGTGAATCCAAGATGGGTACATATAAACATCATCAGGGTGTCCCATAGATGCCCGCTGTTAGAACCGCATATATAGATAGTAATAACAGAACCCCAACTAGAGATCTACTCAAAATACTCAAGTGACAAAAAGGTAAATAGCAAACACCATATTCCCAGTGGGTTAAACTAGACAGACATCACTCATCACAAGGGTTAACAATGCTTACCCATCTTGGATACACTGAACAAATGGAAACGCGCCCAGACGCGTTTCTTAGTCTTCCTCGGGTGGCCGCAACATGGTGTATGACAAGGAGAGTGTCTTTTTATAGTGACAATAATTAATGGCTGCCATCGTCCTGTTCAGGCCGCATGGGGGACAGGATCCCGTCAGTAACCTACGTCATCAGGCCATTCCCGGAAATGACGAGGGCCTATTCAGCGTTGTCACACCAGGTCAACCCATCCCGTTTGGAAGCTGTCATTCATAGGTACCATAGAAGGGATACCACCGCACATGCACGCCCAGGTCGTGGCCATCTTGAAACCGGGCAAACATATGGGCAAACATTTAAGGTGATCTATTTACATAAATCAATTCAAGAAATGGTAATATAAATCACACAGTATGTATAGATACATAGTGTATCCCAAGATATTAATGTATCTTCCAAAAATGTAGAATATATGTGGTTCTGTATAACAAATCTGCATACACCAACGTTTTTTTTATATAAAACAATTAATAAGACATAGAAACACCGTGATCAGATATTAACATGCAAATACATAACCAGCCAATTGGATCAAGCAATTTCATATATCAGCCATATTCCTAATTACATATAAATAGATAACATACCCAAATGCATCCAATTACAAATAAACAGCATAAAGAATATCTAGATATAAATAGGGCCAGTAATATCATATATAATAATAATAATAATAAAAATAATAATAAAAAAAAATAATAATAATCGTTTTTTTCTATAGCGTCAACATATTCCGCAGCACTTTACAATTCAGGAGGATCATATACAAACAAGTAACAGTTATAGAAAATACAATAATTAAAGGGGAAAAAAACAACCCTGCTCGCGAGAGCTTACATCTACAATGAGATCAGGGGAACAAGGTACGAGTGCTTATTTACAAAGACAATCCAGCCATCTCAAGGAAATGGGGGATAGATAATGCCTGCCTGGACCAGTTGGCCAGAACCTTGAGATGCATTTGGTTGCCATGGAGCGTGACGTGGGGTTATGTTCTGAGAAGGCGTGGAGGGACTATGTGAATTTAGTTTGGCTAGGGAGTGTGATAGGCCGCCCTAAAAAGATGTGTTTTAGGGTGTGTATGAAGCTGTGTAAGAATTGATTTGTCCTAGATTCTTGGGGTAGAGCGTTCCAGAGGATTGGTGCAGCTCGGAAGAAGTCTTGGATAATGTAACACCTGCCTGGATAAACAGATTCAGGTAGGATGTAATGGACAGACTAAAGGGAAGCCCCTCACCAAGCAGGACCCCAGAACCCTGAAACCCTTTAACCCCTATACAGGGATATGGAATTACACAAGGCCCTGGAGATCTCTACCCGTGGAAGGCTGCAGTCCGATGAGAGTAGTCGTCAGGCAGGGTCAAACCAGGAATAGCAGAACAGGGACAGAATCGGCAGGCAAAGGCGTAAACAGAAAACGTAGCAGTGGTTAGATCCGGGTCGGGCAGCGAGGTACAAAACAGCAAGCAGAAGGGTAGTCAACAACAAGCAAGTCAGCGCACAGGAATCACAAAACAAACAGCACATGAGCCAGAATCAGAGCTATCTCTGGCAGAGGTCAGCAGACAGGAGGGGGAATAAGAAGGGTGTGGTGTCTTCCCATTAGCTGTAGCTGAATGATGGTACTTCAGCTGGGAGACACCCGCCACCTACAGTTAGCCAGCGGTACTGCAGATCCCAAGATAACCCAGCCGAGTGGATGATCGTAGCCTGCGCCCACCGGTGCTGCTGGCATCAACTCCTCTCCCATCACCAGCACCATCCACGGCAGGAACACGGCGTCGCCTGGCGATCGGAGCAGAAGTCACTGGAGCAGACTCCGGCGGTGACGTAACAGATCCAGGAATGGGAGGTTCAAATTAGTGTGGATGTTAGTCGAAAGTCATTTGCAGAGCGTAGAGAACGCTCTGCATATCTCGCCCTCAGATGTCAGCGATGAACCCCCATCGGCGGATGGTCAGAAGGATTTCGAGACCAGACACTTCATCTCGTGCAGCACCAAATACGTGAAATATTTTGCAAGATTTGCTTGCGGATTGATCTATGCAGGATTAACATCAAGACAATTTCGTGTTTGAGTGCGGGAACATGTGAGAAATATAGTGCGAATCCGAGTATTTCGAAGCTTGCTCATCATTGCTTTTAACCCTTCTTATTTACTAATAAAAAAATTATTTTTTCAAAAATTGCTGATGTAAAGTAGACATGTGGCAAATGTTATTTATTAACTATTTTGTGTGGTATAACTATCTTGTTTAAGGATATAAAAAATTCAAAGCTCTATCAACTATATAGTTGCTGTGGACTGAATATTGCATATTTGCGTCTACTAATTGGAATAGGGAGCAGCTGTGCAGTACCCAGTTGCTGCAACTATACAGTTGATGGAGCGGTGCTTTGAAGCTCTGCAACTGAGCACTTGCGGCAGCCAGCGACTCTGGGAACAGCTGATTGGTGAGGGTGTCACCAATCAGATATTGGTGACTTATCCTAAGAATAGGCCATCAATGTAAATGTCCTGGATAACTCCTTTAAATACCGCTCTCAGGAGTTAATAGTGGCATCAAAGTGGATAAACAGCAGTGGTCAGTTTGCAGTTATTAAAAGCAGTCGCGGCTTCCGTTTCCGGCACTGAGGATGTAGGAGCTCCGGCACCTGCAAGAGACCAAACTAAGGACCTGTGCCCATCCAACGTGCCGATGACAGATAACTGCTGGAAGATAGCAACTTCCCCCGCACACAGCCCAAACCAGCCAGAAGGCCTGGGACATAATGGCCTAGGCGCCATCCAGAGGCCAGGATCTTGAGAGGGAATCCAGACGAACGATCAACAGATCCGATCTGAAGATGCACGAGGGAAGAGATCGGAATACTCCTTGGGTGTGCGCAGAGGAGACTGTTGCTGCCGCCCCCTCTCTGCCCACAGTAGAGAGGAGAAGGAAGAAGCAGTTGCCAGCTGTAAAAATCAGCACCTACCCATGTATGACAGATGGCGGGAATGGAAATTGAAATTTGGTCCAAGTGGACATCACAGATGCTATGGACCCCACACTTGCCAAGCCCAGACTGGCACAATAAAACATTTAAAAGCAAAAGTACTCATAGATGCTGAGGTCTGAGAACCCTTATAGTGGCTCAAGGAATGCCTTGGTATATGCAGTTGTCGGCAAGTACCATGCCTCTATTAAGGTCTGTTCACATGATGTCTTTTTCTGGTGGATTCCATTTGTAGTGCATCTGGAAATCGACTAAATAAATGCTAAAAAGAATGAAAATATCCACTGCAAAGTAAAAATGGCTTGTTGTGCATATATTCTGTCTTTTGAGCTTCATTTAATCGCTCCAAATTTCTAAAGTCACTAAGCAATTAAAAAAAATGACCTGATCATTCTTCAGGCATCTTCTGAACCACTTACTATTTTATACATACAAGTATCGAAATACCAGTGCCATTGCATCTGCAAAAAGCGACCATAAGTATGCCATAACGATACTTAATGAAAAACACAATTGTCATTTTTCAGAAGAGTCTTCTGCTTAAAAACTTGTTGGCTTACTTAGAATTTAAAAGATGTCATATGCACGTAGTCTTACAAAGATATTCCCCCCTACAAGAGATACCTCCAAAAACACCATTAAAGCACCACTACAGCAGGATTTTTTTTTCACCTCTGTAGTGGCACTGTAAATGTAAGCCACCTGCGCCCTGTCTTATAACCTTCAAGTTTTCACACTTTACCAATGCCACTCCGGTCCTGCAGCGCCATCTTGTGCCCATAAACTTTGACTGCCCGCAAGTCAGAAGCAACATGACAGGCGCTTAATGCATCCCTATAAGAACCAGAATGAGAACAAAACGAGGCTCCTATAGAGATGTGTGGTGCACCTGGGCTTCAGGCGCCACAGGGTATTGCACCAATTTTCAGGGGTAATGTCTATCCCAGGTCAGGAGGGGGTTAACCCGCCGGTGCCTTTGTGATGCCCTGGGCAAGCCAGGGGTCACAGGTCACAACACCACACGCACCCCACATTCCCTGCAGGTACACACAAGGTCAAAACTAAAATCCTTGTTGCCTTCCTCCAGGGGCTGGTGTCCACACCAGGGGGTGGGCCAGGCGGTTGGCTCCGCCCACCGAGGAGTTCACAGCCCTGGAGGCGGGAGAGCCAGGAAGAACAGAGATAGAGTTTGGAGGAAGAGGTGGAAGCAGTGGAGCTCAGGCAGAGCTTGAGTGTGAAGTGGGAGTTCAAAGTGAGAGGAAGTGGTAGAGGAGCTAAAGTAAGAGCAACAGAGAAAGTGACAGAAAGAAGCCTGAAGTTGGTCCGAGTGTGTGCCCCGGACTGAGACAGAAAGGTTGGCAGACGGCGGTGACCGTCTGCAGGCGAGACTGATTGGAGGTTGCCGAAAGGACCGTGGACGGGTGGTGACCCGGCGGTACCGTAGCGGTATACGAAGATTAGTCAGCACCAGGGCAGGGGCCTTTCGGATCCCGGCAAGGCTAGGAGTCGCCGAATTTGCCAAATTCGTCAGTGAAGGGGACGACTGTCTCCCAACAACCAAGTCCCGTTTGAAGGCAACAGTCCAACCGTTAAGGGGAGACACCGCCACCGCCAAGGCACCAGTTTCCCAGGGTCAGCGCCTGCGGGCAAGAGTGGAGCTCCTCCGGCTCATATCCAAGCTGGGGAGCGGGTTACCGGTGGGAACCCATCGCTACCAAACAACAACACATAGGTGCAGGGAAGAGACCGTCACCGTCAACTGCAGGGGAAGTCAGCACCGCAACCGTCCGAAGGACCCGTGCAACCAGCCGTTTGTTTACCGAGAACTGTGTCGTGTTTACTGGCTGAGTGAGTACCTCCGTGCCGTGCGGCACAGCGCTGCCCCTGCGCCCCTGCACCTCCACAGGCCCCATAGCCCGCCTGTCCACCATCCAACACCCCATCACTGGGCCCCGGGATCACCAACCCCTACCCACGGAGGGGCAACACAACAACTGGCTGCTCCACACCATCACTCCCGGGATCCCCAGCGAGAGCAGCGGTGGTGTACATTCAATCACCACAACCGTGGGTGGCGTCACGGACAATAAACTATTCCAAATCCCAATCCCCTTTCACTCACGGGTGAGGAGCGCCGCTCGAGTCCCCGGGATCCGGCCCATAGCTCGAGCCACCGAGCAGCGGCAGCAGCAGGCCACAGCAGCCGCAGAGGCAGCCGGACCCGAGCAGTGGGAGAGCGCGGCGTCCCCTCCTCCGCCCGCGACAACTTGGCGTCACGAACAGGATCTTACCGCTCTGCCGTTGGGTAGAGGTGCGCCTTGTGACCGCCGGAGGTATCCGGCTGAAAAATTTCAGAAGTCGCCATCTTTGGCGCCAAAAGTTCCCGCTCGAGCGTCTTCTCGAGTAGCAGAGGCGCGAAGGCCCAAAACCCCGCCCCAATAGAGGAGGGGCCGGAAAGAAGCTAAGGGGGACGCGATGGCGGATGGCTGCATGTGAACGCAGCTATAAAAGCAGGGACGCCAGGACCCTGTGGCCATCTTGTTGCTAGTTCCTGGAAAGCACGACTGCCGAGATGTCCGCTCCAATCAATAACAGCGAGACCCCCGCGCCCGGCACGGCGACGTGGATGAGGGACCGGACCGTCCCGCTGAGAAATCGTCTGCAGGCCCATATGCAACTCTAGGGACGCGAGGTAGAAGAGGATTTGGAGGAGCGGGTAAGCGACCCACGCCCCTGTATTCCTGAGGGATCGGCCATTGGAGCTGAGGGGCCCGGCCGGCTTCCGCTCACCCTGCCTCTCTCCCCGCTACCCGTGATAGCTGCTGCCGCCACCCCATTAGGCCCGCTACCTGTCCACCCGGTAGCGATACCCTGCCAAGCCGCCTTGGCGGGCGAGCCGGCTGCAGACGTCCAGTACGTCCCTGAAGTGCACCAGGGGGAACCGCTAGGACCGCGGCCCCTTAACAGCATGGTGCCAGAAGTCCCGGCAGTGATTGTGCCAGACCCCGAGCCCGGGATTGTGGCCGGGATGAAAGCCCGGGTGATTCAATTCCACCAGTGTCAGCAGGATCAGATCTTCAGGATGATGGAGCAGTGGACCAACGAGGTGGAGATGCTGATTGCAACTGCCCCGATGTACAGAGGGGGAACAGATGTAGCAGAACCGACTGGTGACCCACGTCCCTATGTCCTACCAGGACCGGCCGCTGCGGCTGAGGGGCCCGGCCTAGTCTCGACCTATGCATCATCCTTGCCGTTACTTCTGGGGCGCCTCAGTGTCAACTCGCCTGACCTGCTGCCCCGTGCTGCTGCAGAGGGCTCTGATGTGCTGGATGCTGGAGTCCAGGAGGCTGCGGCAGCTGGCGGTAACCCACCTGGGGCAGGAACAAGAGATGATGACTCCGGCCCCAGCCCCGGGTCCGCTGCTGAGTTTGAAGAGGCGAGTGAGCGTTCCCGCTATGTGGGAGACCCCGTGGTTTTCCATACCCCGCGTACCGGTGGAAATGGGTACCGGGTACCCCTGTCACAGCAGGCATGTCAGTGCATGTTTGATATGCTGGTGGCAGAGGATGGGTCCGCCTCAGCAGAAGAATCTGAGTAAGGCAGCGGAGCACCGTTGTCCAGTCCCCGTTGGGACCACCACTGAGTTTTGTTTGCAAGTTTGAAAAAGATGATGATAAGATGATAACCGAACAGTCACCTGATTCACTGTGATTTGGAAAACCGGCCGTTGCCGGCACCGTTGTCCCCCCGTGGGGACCGTTTAAAAGTTTGCATAAGGGACTCCTTATGGACAAGCCCGTGAACTTGCAGGGCAACCACAAACGTTAAATGGCTTGTAAATAAGTTATGTTACCGTTACCGTTTCCGCATTTGCCGCCTCCGGAGAGGCAGGTTGGAGGGAGGGCCCACAGCAGAGCAGGCTGGGGTCCAGCCACGACAGGAACCGGTGGCTACCCTCTGGAGGGGAAGGACAGATCCCGCTCGGGTAACTTGTGCTGGACTGGGGTCAAGGGGTGCTGCCTGGGCTTTAGGGGCAGCATCAGGGCCAGGTTGCTTGGGTGGGAGAGAGCGGAAACCGTAACCGTACACTGTTTGCAACGTTTAAGAATTGAACCTCCCGCTGTGGGATGATGCCATAAGTTGTAAATATGTTACCGTTTTTTATCTTACAGAAAAACAAAAGGAAAATAAAACCGGTGTTGGACGGGCAGCCCGAGGACGGTCTGCGTTTTGCTAAGGGGGAATGTGACGCCCTGGGCAAGCCAGGGGCAAGAGTGGAGCTCCTCCGGCTAATATCCAAGCTGGGGAGCGGGTTACCGGTGGGAACCCATCGCTACCAAACAACAACACATAGGTGCAGGGAAGAGACCGTCACCGTCAACTGCAGGGGAAGTCAGCACCGCAACCGTCCGAAGGACCCGTCCAACCAGCCGTTTGTTTACCGAGAACTGTGTCGTGTTTACTGGCTGAGTGAGTACCTCCGTGCCGTGTGGCACAGCGCTGCCCCTGCGCCCCTGCACCTCCACAGGCCCCATAGCCCGCCTGTCCACCATCCAACACCCCATCACTGGGCCCCGGGATCACCAACCCCTACCCACGGAGGGGCAACACAACAACTGGCTGCTCCACACCATCACTCCCGGGATCCCCAGCCAGAGCAGCGGTGGTGTACATTCAATCACCACAACCGTGGGTGGCGTCACGGACAATAAACTATTCCAAATCCCAATCCCCTTTCACTCACGGGCGAGGAGCGCCGCTCGAGTCCCCGGGATCCGGCCCATCGCTCGAGCCACCGAGCAGCGGTAGCAGCAGGCCGCAGCAGCCGCAGCGGCAGCCGGACCCGAGCAGTGGGAGAGCGCGGCGTCCCCTCCTCCGCCCGCGACACCTTCACAAGACACACACATATAACAGTAAGGTGCTTACTCACTGGGGTTGGACTAGGCCAGACAGGATAGTTAGCCATCACAAAACATTTCCCAGTCACTAGATCAACCACTGGGGGCGGGTACCACATGGGAAGAAGTAGGCGCAACCATCACACTTAGAGCAGACCTTCCTGAGCACAGCTTGGGATAACATCTAACACTGACAACTGGATTTAGTGTTTCTCTCTCTTCGTGGGCCCGTGGCTTGGAGCAGGAGGCTCGGCCTGGGTTCTGGATAGCAACCGAGGGACACTTTACTAAAAGACTTTCACGGGCACCGGCGGTGACCGCCGACTATCTGGGATCGGCTGAAGCAGATCGGTAGTCTGGGGTAGCGCCTGAACTTCTTGTGAGTAAAAGACCTGGAACCTCAGCCCCTGCCTCTGCCTCTGCTTTACCGTTGCCGTCGCCCAGCGCTTTGGCGCCAACGTGGACTACCACCACCCTCGTCCGTCTTCTATCATCCTTCCACAGGGTAATCCTGCTCTGCCTGTGGGGAGTGACACCATCCCAGCTTTGACCTTCACTATCAACCCCGGAGATCAGCACCCGCAGCGGCGGCCCATTCCTTGCCGCATACCACAGGTGGCGTCACGATCTTAAAAGACTTTCCTAACCGTCACTACCACCCCCGTCCTCCATCCTGCCTCCCGTCCACCGCCTTTCCTCCCCTCCTGTGCGCATCAGGGAAACGGAACCACGCCAGGCCACCCCGTAACGGCGCAGAGGATCTGCACCCCTGGCCCAGCAACTAGTTTGTTAAAACACCTGCCCCGTGGGGTGCTACAGATGCATTGAAGAGTGATCTCCGGTGCAGTCCATGAAACATTGGAGCTCCCGGCTAGTCATTTTTCAGCACAGATCGACCAGAGCGTCAATGGAAAAGCATTAGTGATGAGCGAGCATGCTTGTAACTACTCGGTACTCGCGCGAGTATCGCTGTACTCGGGATGCTCGGCGGGGACCGAGTAATCTCGCGATACTCGTGCTGTACTCGTGGTCTTCATTTCTGCATGTTGGCGCTCTTTTGAGAGCCAGCCCTCATGCAGGGATTGGCTGGCAGACCACTGCAATGCCACAGCCCTGTTAGTTGTGGAATTGCAGTGATTGGCCGGCCTGCACAGCGTGACCGAGCCTTTATATCGGCCGGCGCGCTGTGCTCTGCTCACAGCTATCCAGACAGTGAGTGCAGGGAGAGTGTCGCTGCTTCAGGGAAAGCTTTGCGGCCCTTTATAGTTAGTTCCGGAGCAGGGCTGCAAACAGTGTGACCAGAAGTCCTTCTCAGGACTATTCTAGTTGTATACAGGCAGGCAGGGTATAGCCAGGTCGGAGTACAGTAGCAGAGTCCTTCTCAGGACTATTGTTGCTATATACAGGCAGGGTATAGCCAGGTCGGAATACAGGCTAGTGACCAGAAGAGTCCTTGTCAGGACTATTGTAGCAGTATACAGGTAGGCAGGCAGGCAGGGTAGTGGTGACCGTATACCAGCCTTCATCATATCTGGGGCTGGTGTACACAGTGTAAAACAGTCCAGATAGTGTCAGACTTCTCAGTAATTGTCGCTCCTAAAAACCAGTTAGGTTCTCATTGCGTCCGTGCTTGCATTTAAAAACAGCACGTGTGTGGCAGTCGGTGGCAGGGTACAGGTGCGCGTTTTGCACAAACTATTATATAACGCACAAGTCTAGTGTATAATACACGTCAGTCAGCAGTGTCTGATAGTGTCAGACTTCTCAGTAATTGTCGCTCCTAAAAACCAGTTAGGTTCTCATTGCGTCCGTGCTTGCATTTAAAAACAGCACGTGTGTGGCAGTCGGTGGCAGGGTACAGGTGCGCGTTTTGCACAAACTATTATATAACGCACAAGTGTAGTGTATAATACACGTCAGTCAGCAGTGTCTGATAGTGTCAGACTTCTCAGTAATTGTCGCTCCTAAAAACCAGTTAGGTTCTCATTGCGTCCGTGCTTGCATTTAAAAACAGCACGTGTGTGGCAGTCGGTGGCAGGGTACAGGTGCGCGTTTTGCACAAACTATTATATAACGCACAAGTCTAGTGTATAATACACGTCAGTCAGCAGTGTCTGATAGTGTCAGACTTCTCAGTAATTGTCGCTCCTAAAAACCAGTTAGGTTCTCATTGCGTCCGTGCTTGCATTTAAAAACAGCACGTGTGTGGCAGTCGGTGGCAGGGTACAGGTGCGCGTTTTGCACAAACTATTATATAACGCACAAGTGTAGTGTATAATACACGTCAGTCAGCAGTGTCTGATAGTGTCAGACTTCTCAGTAATTGTCGCTCCTAAAAAACAGTTAGGTTCTCATTGCGTCCGTGCTTGCATTTAAAAACAGCACGTGTGTGGCAGTCGGTGGCAGGGTACAGGTGCGCGTTTTGCACAAACTATTATATAACGCACAAGTGTAGTGTATAATACACGTCAGTCAGCAGTGTCTGATAGTGTCAGACTTCTCAGTAATTGTCGCTCCTAAAAACCAGTTAGGTTCTCATTGCGTCCGTGCTTGCATTTAAAAACAGCACGTGTGTGGCAGTCGGTGGCAGGGTACAGGTGCGCGTTTTGCACAAACTATTATATAACGCACAAGTCTAGTGTATAATACACGTCAGTCAGCAGTGTCTGATAGTGTCAGACTTCTCAGTAATTGTCGCTCCTAAAAACCAGTTAGGTTCTTATTGCGTCCGTGCTTGCATTTAAAAACAGCACGTGTGTGGCAGTCGGTGGCAGCGTCAGGCTCCACATTGTCCCTGGATAGAGACGTGCATGATGGCCTGTAAACATGAAGTGCCCATTGTAAGGAAGTGGGTCTATTGTAGTATAGCCCTTAGGCAGGGCAGCCAAAAATTGGGAGGCTCCACATTGTCCCTGGATAGAGATGTGCATGAGGGCCTCAAAACATTGTTCCCATTGCAAAGGAGCGGGTCTCCTGTCGTTGTAATGCCCATTCAGATAGAATGGGCGAAAAAATTTACCACTGGGGGTATACCTGAAACAACGGCTTAACTATTGTAACGGTCACCATGATGGCGCATGAGGAGAAGGAGGAGCAGTCCAGCGATTAGCCAAAGTCCAGAAGTGTGTTACCATGGGTGAGTGGAGGTACATGGCAAATTCCCGTTACAAACTTTAAATTCCGCTGTAATTTGCTGTTGGTGTGTGTGGTGAAGTCTGGCCAAATCCAACCCTTGTTCATCTTGATCAGAGTCAGCCTGTCAGCATTTACAGTTGACAGGCGGGTGCGTTTATCTGTAATGATTCCACCTGCGGCACTAAAAACACGCTCTGACAAAACGCTAGCGGCAGGGCAGGCCAGGACTTCCAAGGCGTAGAGAGCCAATTCATGCCACGTGTCCAGCTTGGATACACATTAATTGTAAGGCACAGAGGAATGTCGGAGTACAGTTGTTTGATCTGCAAGGTACTCCTTGAGCATCTGGGCAAACTTAGGATTTCTTGTGGCACTACCCCTCACCTCAGGGGCTGTGGTATGTGAGGGGCTGAGAAAACTGTCCCACATCTTAAAGACTGTTCCCCTACCTCTGGCGGATTGGACTTGTGCCCCTCTCGGCTGTACGCCTTGGTTGTCCACTGATTCCTGACCTATGCCGCTAGCGTTTTGTGAGGGGAATGCTTTGCCTACTTCCGTGACTATGGCCTTCTGGAACTGCTGCATTTTGCCTGACCTCTCCGCCTCGGGAATAAGAGACATAAAGTTCTCCTTTTAGCGTGGGTCTAACAGTGTTACCAACCAGTAATGATTGTCGGCGAAGATGTTCTTAACGCGAGGGTCACGAGACAGGCAGCTTACCATAAAGTCAGCCATGTGTGCCAGACTCTTAACAGCCATCACTTCAGTATCCTGACCAACACGATGACTGAACATGCTGTCCTCCTCCTCCTCCTCATCATCATCTACCCTGTCCTCTGGCCAGCCACGCTGAACCGAGGATATGACTGCATGTCATATCCTCAATTTGGCCAGAGAGTTGCTCCATGTCTTCATCCTCCTCCTCGTCATAGTCCTCCACTGCACGTTGTGATGAGACGAGGCTGGGCTGTGTGTTATCACCCACACCCACTACTGTTTCTTGCTCAAACTCATCGCGCTCCGCCTGCAATGCATCATGGTTGTTTTTTGAGCAGAGACCATTTTAGAAGGCAGAGAAGCGGTATGGTGACGCTAATAATGTCGTCATCGCCGCTCACCATCTTGGTGGAGTCCTCAAAGTTTTGGCGGATGGTGCATAGGTCGGACATCCATCTCCACTCCTCAGGTGTTATGTGTGGAGTTTGACCCATTTCCCGACGGCTTAGGTGATGCAGGTACTCAACAACTGCCCTCTTCTGCTCACATATCCTGACCAACTTGTGCAGAGTTGAATTCCAACGCGTGGGGACATCACACACCAGTCTGTGTGCCGGAAGATGCAAACGGCGTCTTAAGCCGGCAAGGCCGGCTGAAGCAGTAGGTGACTTTCGAAAATGTGCAGACAGGCGGCGAACTTTTACCAGCAGATCAGACAGCTCTGAGTATGACTTTAGAAACCGCTGAACCACGAGGTTGAGCACATGGGCCACGCATGGAACATGTGTCAGCTGGCCTCGCCTCAAAGCCGCCACCAGGTTCCGGCCATTGTCACACACGACCTTTCCTGGCTTTAGGTTCAGAGTTGTGAGCCAGTGATCTGCCTGCTGTTTCAGAGCTGTCCACTCCACACCTCTTCTGCATTGTGGGGTTTGTCACCTATGCAGATTAGCTTCAGCACTGCCTGTTGCCGCTTCGCCGAGGCAGTGCTGCAGTGCTTCTGTGTCGCCCTGGACAAGCCAGGGGCCACAGAGCACAACACTTAAACACCCCACACTCCCTGCAGGCATATCATAGTCAAAACACAAAATCCTTGTTGCCTTCCCCAGGGGCTGTTGTCCACACCAGGGTGTGGAGCCAGGCGGTTGGTCTCCACCCACCGAGGAGGAGGGAAAACACAGGCAGTGAGAGTTAAGCTAAGGAAGTGGAAGGAGGAAAGTAGTAGAGAGGAGAAAAGTGACAGCAAAGAGCCTGAAGTTGGTCCGGGTGTGTGGCCCGGACAGGACAGCAAGGTTGGCAGGATGTGGTGACCGTCTGCAGTGGAGGCCGATTGGAGCCTGCCGTAAGGACCGTGGACGGGTGGTGACCCGGCCGTACCGGACCGGTATACAAAGAGAAGCCAGCACCATTGGCAGAGGACTTTCGGATCCCGGCAAGGCTTGGTGTCGCCGTGAATTTGCCAAATCCGTTAGTGAAGGGAACCTCAGGGTTTCCAAACAGCCAAGTCCAGATAGAAGGCAACCGTACAACCGTGAAGGGGAGACACCGCCACCGCCAAGGGCAACCGTCTCCCAGGGCCAGCGCCTGTGGGCAAAAGGGGCTCCTCCGGCCCATATCCAGGTCGGGGAGCGGGTTACCGTTGGGAAACCATCACTACCAACACTTAACTTAGGTGCAGGGAGAGACAGTCATCACTAACCTGCAGGGAGGAACAACCGCAGCCGTCCGAGTGACCCGTCCATCCAGCCACTTGTTTTACCGTGAACTGTGTCATCATCATTGGGCTGAGTGAGTACCTCCGTGCCGTGCGGCACAGCGCTGCCCCTGCGACCCTGCACCTCATCAGGCCCCGCAACCCGCCTGTCATCCATCTCTACCCCATCACCAGGCCCCGGGACAACCAACCCCCCTACCCACGGAGGGGAGAAATAACAACAAAGCTGCTCCCTGTCACAGGCTCCCGGGATCCCCGTCCAGAGCAGCGGTGGTGTGTCCACACAATCACCACAACCGTGGGTGGCGTCACGGACAATATCCCCAAAACCCAAACCACCCCTTTTCACTCACGGGCGAGTAGCGCCGCTCGAGTCCCCGGGATCCGGCCATCGCTCGAGCCAACGAGCAGCAGCAGCCGTAGAGCAGCGTCAGCCGGACCCGAGCAGTGGGAGAGCGCACCGTCCCCTCCTCCGCCCGCGACACTTCCAGCTTGGGACTGGTGTGGAGGGTAAAGTGGATGAGGATGCGCAGGAGGAGGAGGAGGCTGAGGAGCATGACATTCCGGAGCTGTAGAGTGTGTGTGAAACCCTGACTGAGGTAGGGCCTGCAAAACTTGGTGTGTGAAGGACGTGTTCCGTCCCTCGCTCAGACTGGGTCCCAGCTTGCACAATATTAACCCAGTGTGACGTCAACGAGATGTAGCGGCCTTGCCCACATGCACTTGTCCACGTGTCTGTGGTTAGGTGGACTTTGGCTGAAACAGCGTTGTTCAGGGCACGTGTGATGTTTTGTGACACGTGGTTATGCAATGCGGGGACGGCACACCGGGAGAAATAGTGGCGGCTGTGGACCGAGTAACGTGGGACAGCTGCCACCATCAGGTCGCGGAATGCTTCTGTCTCAACCAGCCTAAAAGGCAACATTTCCAGCGCAAGCAGTCGCGAAATGTTAGCATTTAGAACTGTGGCATGTGGGATGTTGGCAGTGTATTTGCGCCTGCGTTCAAAGGTTTGCTGAATGGATAACTGAACGCTGCGCTGGGACAAGGATGTGCTTGATGATGGTGTTCTTTCTGCGTAGGCAACTGCAGGTGCAGGAGTGGAGGAGGCTTGTTCTCAGGCAGCATGGACAGGGGATTGGCTCGCATGCACAACCAGCGAAGACGTAGCAGTGACATCAGCAAGCACTGCTCCTCGACTCTGTTGTACTTCCCACAAAGTCGGGTGCTTGGCTGACATGTGCCTGATCATGCTGGTGGTGGTCAGGCTGCTAGTTTTGGTACCCCTGCTGATGCTGGCATGGCAGGTGTTGCAAATGGCCTTTTTAGAATCATCTGGAGCCAACTTAAAAAACTGCCAGTGTCAGAGTTCCGGGTTTTCCAGTTTTCTTTTGAAAGAGCTTGCCCTTTGTTAACATGGAGTTTTCTGTTCTGTTGCCCTACTTCCTGTCCATCTGTTTAAAAGCCGCCCCTAAAGCTTAGTCCAGTGCCTGAGTATACTGCTTCCTGTGTGCTCCTGCCCTGCTGCTTTTGGTTCCTGATTGTTATTCGGATCCTCTTGGAAAACAACCGACACCGACTCTGGACTTCATCTGGTATCATCTAGCTGTGCCCGGACTCCGTTTGCCGTCTTTGGTCGGCACTTCTGCCCGGTTCCTTCCGTTTAATACCACTCTGGACTCACATCACGTACGGACATTTTTGGACTTACCTATTGCCCTTTTGTGTCCCCGGCTGCTGCGCATTTAGGGCTTCTGGGGTGATTGCCAGACAGTCCCTGTATAGGGGTTCGCTCTTGGTGGTCTCCCTGGGGGAGTCCGGTGTGCGGTCCCGGGAATTCCCTTTCGCTCCGTCCCTGGAAGGTATTTCCTGTATTTATGTTCTACTGTGTTTTTGTTCCGTTTATGTACATATTTGCTGGTTGCATATTATAAACGTCTTGCACCAAGAACTCGTCTCTGGTTGTCATTGCCCTAACGCAATCGAAATCCTCAATACATACAATAGTATTACAGCCAGACTCGGGGAAGACCTAACATTTGTACAGGCACCTTGTGTCGTGTTGTTCCGGGGAACAGTTTCCTGACGTCTGCCTGGGGCCACCACTCTGCTTCTTACTGCCTGTTGGGATGCTACGCCTCCCTCCCCCTGTGCACTGCTGTCCTCGCTCTGCATATCCTCCTGCCAGGTTGGGTCAGTTACTGGATCATCCACCACGTCGTCTTCCTCTTCCGCACCCTGCTCCTCCTCCTGACTTCCTGACAATTGTGTCTCATCATCGTCCACCCCTTGTTGAGACACGTTGCCAACTTCGTGAGAACGTGGCTGCTCAAATATTTGGGCATCTGTACATACAATCTCGTCATGGCCCACTTCAACAGGAGCTGGCGAGAGGCCAGAATTTGTGAATGGAAACGTGAACGAACAGCTCTTCCGAGTGTCCAAGTGTGGGATCAGTAATGTCCGTGGACGTGTACTCGGCCTGGTGGTAGGAAGGAGGATCAGGTTCTGAAATGTGCGGTGCAGTATCACGGCTACTGACACTTGACCGTGTGGAAGACAGAGTGTTTGTGGTGGTGCCAATCTGACTGGAAGCATTATCCGCTATCCAACTAACAACCTGTTGACACTGGTCTTGGTTCAAGAGCGGTGTACTGCTGCGGTCCCCAAGAATTTGGGACAGGACGTGCGAGCGACTAGATGTGGCCCTTTGTTGTGGCGAAATTAGAGCTTGCACACAACCTCGGTCTCTGCCTGCACCACCATCACGTCCACTTCCTTGTTCGTTGACAACGCCCTTGCGCATTTTGGAATGCTGTGCTGATGTGTATTCACTAGACTTGTGCGTTATATCCAAGTTTTTGCAAAACTCACACAAATGCAGCGGAAAGCTGCCACCAACAGGCACACACGTGCGGTTTTTAAATGCAAGCACGGAGGCACTAAGAACCTAACAGGTCTCTATCCAGGGACAACGTGGAGCCTCCCAATTTTTGGCTGCCCTGCCTAAGGGCTATACTACAATAGACCCACTTCCTTACAATAGGCACTTCAGGTTTACAGGCCATCATGCACGTCTCTATCCAGGGACAATGTGGAGCCTCCCAATTTTTGGCTGCCCCTGCCTAAGGGCTATACTACAATAGACCCACTACCTTACAATGGGCACTTCAGGTTTACAGGCCATCATGCACGTCTCTATCCAGGGACAATGTGGAGCCTCCCAATTTTTGGCTGCCCTGCCTAAGGGCTATACTATAATACACCCACTTCCTGACAATGGACACTTAATGTTTTGAGGCCCTCATGCACGTCTCTACCCAGGGACAATGTGGAGCCTCCCAATTTTTGGCTGCCCTGCCTAAGGGCTATACTACAATAGACCCACTTCCTTACAATGGGCACTTCAGGTTTACAGGCCATCATGCACGTCTCTATCCAGGGACAATGTGGAGCCTCCCAATTTTTGGCTGCCCTGCCTAAGGGCTATACTACAATAGACCCACTTCCTTACAATGGGCACTTCAGGTTTACAGGCCATCATGCACGTCTCTATCCAGGGACAATGTGGAGCCTCCCAATTTTTGGCTGCCCTGCCTAAGGGCTATACTACAATAGACCCACTTCCTTACAATGGGCACTTCAGGTTTACAGGCCATCATGCACGTCTCTATCCAGGGACAATGTGGAGCCTCCCAATTTTTGGCTGCCCTGCCTAAGGGCTATACTATAATACACCCACTTCCTGACAATGGATACTTAATGTTTTGAGGCCCTCATGCACGTCTCTACCCAGGGACAATGTGGAGCCTCCCAATTTTTGGCTGCCCTGCCTAAGGGCTATACTACAATAGACCCACTTCCTTACAATGGGCACTTCAGGTTTACAGGCCATCATGCACGTCTCTATCCAGGGACAATGTGGAGCCTCCCAATTTTTGGCTGCCCTGCCTAAGGGCTATACTACAATAGACCCACTTCCTTACAATGGGCACTTCAGGTTTACAGGCCATCATGCACGTCTCTATCCAGGGACAATGTGGAGCCTCCCAATTTTTGGCTGCCCTGCCTAAGGGCTATACTATAATACACCCACTTCCTGACAATGGATACTTAATGTTTTGAGGCCCTCATGCACGTCTCTACCCAGGGACAATGTGGAGCCTCCCAATTTTTGGCTGCCCTGCCTAAGGGCTATACTACAATAGACCCACTTCCTTACAATGGGCACTTCAGGTTTACAGGCCATCATGCACGTCTCTATCCAGGGACAATGTGGAGCCTCCCAATTTTTGGCTGCCCTGCCTAAGGGCTATACTACAATAGACCCACTTCCTTACAATGGGCACTTCAGGTTTACAGGCCATCATGCACGTCTCTATCCAGGGACAATGTGGAGCCTCCCAATTTTTGGCTGCCCTGCCTAAGGGCTATACTACAATAGACCCACTTCCTTACAATGGGCACTTCAGGTTTACAGGCCATCATGCACGTCTCTATCCAGGGACAATGTGGAGCCTCCCAATTTTTGGCTGCCCTGCCTAAGGGCTATACTACAATAGACCCACTTCCTTACAATGGGCACTTCAGGTTTACAGGCCATCATGCACGTCTCTATCCAGGGACAATGTGGAGCCTCCCAATTTTTGGCTGCCCTGCCTAAGGGCTATACTACAATAGACCCACTTCCTTACAATGGGCACTTCAGGTTTACAGGCCATCATGCACGTCTCTATCCAGGGACAATGTGGAGCCTCCCAATTTTTAGCTGCCCTGCCTAAGGGCTATACTACAATAGACCCACTTCCTTACAATGGGCACTTCAGGTTTACAGGCCCTCATGCACGTCTGTATGCAGGGGCATTGGTGAACCTCACAATTTTGGACTGCCCTGGCAAAGGAAAATACTACAAAGACTCAGTCACTTCCTCAAAATGGGCACATTAGACTCAAGAGGCCTTCATGTACGTCTCTTCTCAGGGACATCGGAGTGCCACACAATGTTTTCACGTAAAATCTTTCATGTATTAATCTCAAAAAGTAACATACACCAGCTCTATCTCACTATTGGGTATGTGCCCTTAACATTTCTGCCATGAAAAATCATTTTGGGGTCATTTTGGAAGGTTTTCTGGTGAGTCCGTAAAAATGGCGTGAAACGCGGACAAAATTGTACACAGCTGTGACTTTTGAGTGATAAATGCTTCAAGGGGTCTTCCCCATGCTGTTGCCATGTCATTTGAGCACTCTTCTGAGACTTTTGTGACATTTTTAGGGTTTCTACATGCTGCCGGGGGTGTCATTTCATAAAAATACTCGGGTCTCCCATAGGATAACATTGGGCTCGTTGCTCGGCCCGAGTACACGAGTATCTTGGGAGGCTCGGCCCGAGCTTCGAGCACCCGAGCTTTTTAGTACTCGCTCATCACTAAAAAGCATGAAGGCAGCAGAAGGTGAGTATAGGACAGGGTACAGGGGACTTAGATTTTTCATTGTTGAATATATTTCAATGCGGCATTAGTTTACAGTTAGAACATCTCCAGAATCTGACCTTTTCTCACAATTAAAATTGCAAACATTTACTGTTTCTCTTATTCATTCTCATGTGGATTACTGTAAATGTTTACTGATCTGTCTCCCTCTCCACTGTTCCAGATGATGGCTCAAACAACTTTATGTTCGAATCCCAATTTAGTATAATGATGGCTAGACCATACCTGACAAGTGCCTATTGGGTCTCCCTATTTCTTTATAGATTTTAAGCTTGCAAGCAGGGTGTCATGCGATGTTTGGTTCCAAACTCATTAGGTGCCACAGCAGCGTAAGACACTGTTCACAATGCAAAGTCTGACAAGCAACCCTATGTCTCCTAGTTGTTCAGCCAGAGCTGGACGTCGGCTGTTTCATGTCTACTATTCCTCAGTCCTGAGTCAATTCCTGCTGACCTGGGGAACTCAGGTTGCTAATTACCAATCTCAGGCATCTCCTTCCTTTATAGGATACTGGATCCTGGTGCTCAGTGCTGATAATAATTTTGTGGTGGTCTGTGGTGTGCTTATGTGCGGTGTGGTAGTTTCCCGGTTGTCTGTTTATTTTCTTCCTTTTTATGTTACTTTCCCCTGTGCATGTGTCGCGGGCGGAGGAGGGGACGCCGCGCTCTCCCACTGCTCAGGTCCGGCTGCCGCGGCTGCTGCGGCCTGCCGCTGCTCGATGGCTCGAGCGATGGGCCGGATCCCGGGAACTCGAGCGGCGCTCCTCGCCCGTGAGTGAAAGGGGATTGGGATTTGGGGATAGTTTATTGTCCGTGACGCCACCCACGGTTGTGGTGATTGAATGTACACCACCGCTGCTCTGGCTGGGGATCCCGGGAGTGATGGTGTGGAGCAGCCAGTTGTTGTGTTGCCCCTCCGTGGGTAGGGGTTGGTGATCCCGGGGCCCAGTGATGGGGTTGGGATGGTGGACAGGCGGGTATGGGGCCTGTGGAGGTGCAGGGGCGCAGGGACAGCAGCTGCTGTGCCGCACGGCACGGAGGTACTCACTCAGCCAGTAAACACGACACAGTTCTCGGTAAACAAACGGCTGGTTGGACGGGTCCCCTCGGACGGTTCACGGTGCTGATGTTCCCCTGCAGTTAGCGGTGACGGTCTCTTCCCTGCACCTATGTGTTGTTGTTTGGTAGCGATGGGTTCCCACCGGTAACCCGCTCCCCAGCTTGGATATGAGCTGGAGGAGCTCCACTCTTGCCCGCAGGCGCTGGCCCTGGGAAACTGGTGCCTTGGCGGTGGCGGTGTCTCCTCTTAACGGTTGGACTGTTGCCTTCAACGGGACTTGGTTGTTGGGAGACAGTCGTCCCCTTCACTGACGGATTTGGCAAATTCGGCGACTCCTAGCCTTGCCGGGATCCGAAAGGCCCCTGCCCTGGTGCTGACTAATCTTCGTATACCGCTCCGGTACCGCCGGGTCACCACCCGTCCCCGATGTACGGAGGGGGAACAGGTGTAGCAGAACCGACTGGTGACCCACGTCCCTATGTCCTACCAGGACCGGCCGCTGCGGCTGAGGGGCCCGGCCTAGTCTCGACCTATGCATCATCCTTGCCGTTACTTCTGGGGCGCCTCAGTGTCAACTCGCCTGACCTGCTGCCCCGTGTTGCTGCAGAGGGCTCTGATGTGCTGGATGCTGGAGTCCAGGAGGCTGCGGCAGCTGGCGGTAACCCGCCTGGGGCAGGAACAAGAGATGATGACTCCGGCCCCAGCCCCGGGTCCGCTGCTGAGTTTGAAGAGGCGAGTGAGCGTTCCCGCTATGTGGGAGACCCCGTGGTTTTCCATACCCCGCGTACCGGTGGAAATGGGTACCGGGTACCCCTGTCACAGCAGGCATGTCAGTGCATGTTTAATATGCTGGTGGCAGAGGATGGGTCCGCCTCAGCAGAAGAATCTGAGTAAGGCAGCGGAGCACCGTTGTCCAGTCCCCGTTGGGACCACCACTGAGTTTTGTTTGCAAGTTTGAAAAAGATGATGATAAGATGATAACCGAACAGTCACCTGATTCACTGTGATTTGGAAAACCGGCCGTTGCCGGCACCGTTGTCCCCGTGGGGACCGTTTAAAAGTTTGCATAAGGGACTCCTTATGGACAAGCCCGTGAACTTGCAGGGCAACCACAAACGTTAAGTGGCTTGTAAATAAGTTATGTTACCGTTACCGTTTCCGCATTTGCCGCCTCCGGAGAGGCAGGTTGGAGGGAGGGCCCACAGCAGAGCAGGCTGGGGCCCAGCCACCACAGGAACCGGTGGCTACCCTCTGGAGGGGAAGGACAGATCGGGTAACTTGTGCTGGACTGGGGTCAAGGGGTGCTGCCTGGGCTTTAGGGGCAGCATCAGGGCCAGGTTGCTTGGGTGGGAGAGAGTGGAAACCGTAACCGTACACTGTTTGCAACGTTTAAGAATTGAACCTCCCGCTGTGGGATGATGCCATAAGTTGTAAATATGTTACCGTTTTTTATCTTACAGAAAAACAAAAGGAAAATAAAACCGGTGTTGGACGGGCAGCCCGAGGACGGTCTGCGTTTTGCTAAGGGGGAATGTGACGCCCTGGGCAAGCCAGGGGTCACAGGTCACAACACCACACGCACCCCACATTCCTTGCAGGTACACACAAGGTCAAAACTAAAATCCTTGTTGCCTTCCTCCAGGGGCTGGTGTCCACACCAGGGGGTGGGCCAGGCGGTTGGCTCCGCCCACCGAGGAGTTCACAGCCCTGGAGGCGGGAGAGCCAGGCAGAACAGAGATAGAGTTTGGAGGAAGAGGTGGAAGCAGTGGAGCTCAGGCAGAGCTTGAGTGTGAAGTGGGAGTTCAAAGTGAGAGGAAGTGGTAGAGGAGCTAAAGTAAGAGCAACAGAGAAAGTGACAGAAAGAAGCCTGAAGTTGGTCCGGGTGTGTGCCCCGGACTGAGACAGCAAGGTTGGCAGACGGCGGTGACCGTCTGCAGGCGAGACTGTTGGAGGTTGCCGAAAGGACCGTGGACGGGTGGTGACCCGGCGGTACCGGAGCGGTATACGAAGATTAGTCAGCACCAGGGTAGGGGCCTTTCGGATCCCGGCAAGGCTAGGAGTCGCCGAATTTGCCAAATCCGTCAGTGAAGGGGACGACTGTCTCCCAATAACCAAGTCCCGTTTGAAGGCAACAGTCCAACCGTTAAGGGGAGACACCGCCACCGCCAAGGCACCAGTTTCCCAGGGCCAGCGCCTGCGGGCAAGAGTGGAGCTCCTCCGGCTCATATCCAAGCTGGGGAGCGGGGTTACCGGTGGGAACCCATCGCTACCAAACAACAACACATAGTTGCAGGGAAGAGACCGTCACCGTCAACTGCAGGGGAAGTCAGCACCGCAACCGTCCGAAGGACCCGTCCAACCAGCCGTTTGTTTACCGAGAACTGTGTCGTGTTTACTGGCTGAGTGAGTACCTCCGTGCCGTGCGGCACAGCACTGCCCCTGCGCCCCTGCACCTCCACAGGCCCCATAGCCCGCCTGTCCACCATCCAACACCCCATCACTGGGCCCCGGGATCACCAACCCCTACCCACGGAGGGGCAACACAACGACTGGCTGCTCCACACCATCACTCCCGGGATCCCCAGCCAGAGCAGCGGTGGTGTACATTCAATCACCACAACCGTGGGTGGCGTCACGGACAATAAACTATTCCAAATCCCAATTCCCTTTCACTCACGGGCGAGGAGCGCCGCTCGAGTCCCCGGGATTCGGCCCATCGCTCGAGCCACCGAGCAGCGGCAGCAGCAGGCCGCAGCAGCCGCAGCGGCAGCCGGACCCGAGCAGTGGGAGAGCGCGGCGTCCCCTCCTCCGCCCGCGACACCTTCACAAGACACACACATATAACAGTAAGGTGCTTACTCACTGGGGTTGGACTAGGCCAGACAGGATAGTTAGCCATCACAAAACATTTCCCAGCCACTAGGTCAACCACTGGGGGCGGGCACCACATGGGAAGAAGTAGGCGCAACCATCACACTTAGAGCAGACCTTCCTAAGCACAGCTTGGGATAACATCTAACACTGACAACTGGATTTAGTGTTTCTCTCTCTTCGTGGGCCCGTGGCTTGGAGCAGGAGGCTCGGCCTGGGTACCGGATAGCAGCCGAGGGACACTTTACTAAAAGACTTTCACGGGCACCGGCGGTGACCGCCGACTATCTGGGATCGGCTGAAGCAGATCGGTAGTCTGGGGTAGCGCCTGAACTACTTGTGAGTAAAAGACCTGGAACCCCAGCCCCTGCCTCTGCCTCTCCTTTACCGTTGCCGTCGCCCAGCGCTTTGGCGCCAACGTGGACTACCACCACCCTCGTCCGTCTTCTATCATCCTTCCACAGGCAGGGTAATCCTGCTCTGCCTGTGGGGAGAGACACCATCCCAGCTGTGACCTTCACTATCAACCCCGGAGATCAGCACCCGCAGCGGCGGCCCATTCCTTGCCGCATACCACAGGTGGCGTCACAATCTTAAAAGACTTTCCTAACCGTCACCACCACCCCCGTCCTCCATCCTGCCTCCCGTCCACCGCCTTTCCTCCCCTCCTGTACGCATCAGGGAAACGGAACCACGCCAGGCCACCCCGTAACGGCGCAGAGGATCTGCACCCCCGGCCCAGCAACTAGTAGGTTAAAACACCTGCCCCGTGAGGTGCTACAGATGCATTGAAGAGTGATCTCCGGTGCAGTCCATGAAACATTGGAGCTCCCGGCTAGTCATTTTTCAGCACAGATCGACCAGAGCGTCAATGGAAAAGCATGAAGGCAGCAGAAGGTGAGTATAGGACAGGGTACAGGGGACTTAGATTTTTCATTGTTGAATATATTTCAATGCGGCATTAGTTTACAGTTAGAACATCTCCAGAATCTGACCTTTTCTCACAATTAAAATTGCAAAAATTTACTGTTTCTCTTATTCATTCTCATGTGGACTACTGTAAATGTTTACTGATCTGTCTCCCTCTCCACTGTTCCAGATGATGGCTCATACAACTTTATGTTCGAATCCCAATTTAGTATAATGATGGCTAGACCATACCTGACAAGTGCCTATTGGGTCTCCCTATTTCTTTATAGATTTTAAGCTTGCAAGCAGGGTGTCATGCGATGTTTGGTTCCAAACTCATTAGGTGCCACAGCAGCGTAAGACACTGTTCACAATGCAAAGTCTGACAAGCAACCTTATGTCTCCTAGTTGTTCAGCCAGAGCTGGCCGTCAGCTGTTTCATGTCCACTATTCCTCAGTCCTGAGTCAATTCCTGCTGACCTGGGGAACTCAGGTTGCTAATTACCAATCTCAGGCATCTCCTTCCTATATAGGATACTGGATCCTGGTGCTCAGTGCTGATAATAATTTTGTGGTGGTCTGTGGTGTGCTTATGTGCGGTGTGGTAGTTTCCCGGTTGTCTGTTTATTTTCTTCCTTTTTATGTTACTTTCCCCTGTGCATGTGTCGCGGGCGGAGGAGGGGACGCCGCGCTCTCCCACTGCTCGGGTCCGGCTGCCACGGCTGCTGCGGCCTGCCGCTGCTCGGTGGCTCGAGCGATGGGCCGGATCCCGGGGACTCGAGCGGCGCTCCTCGCCCGTGAGTGAAAGGGGATTGGGATTTGGGGATAGTTTATTGTCCGTGACGCCACCCACGGTTGTGGTGATTGAATGTACACCACCGCTGCTCTGGCTGGGGATCCCGGGAGTGATGGTGTGGAGCAGCCAGTTGTTGTGTTGCCCCTCCGTGGGTAGGGGTTGGTGATCGCGGGGCCCAGTGATGGGGTTGGGATGGTGGACAGGCGGGTATGGGGCCTGTGGAGGTGCAGGGGCGCAGGGACAGCGCTGTGCCGCACGGCACGGAGGTACTCACTCAGGCAGTAAACACAACACAGTTCTCGGTAAACAAACGGCTGGTTGGACGGGTCCCTCAGACGGTTCACGGTGCTGATGTTCCCTGCAGTTAGCGGTGACGGTCTCTTCCCTGCACCTATGTGTTGTTGTTTGGTAGCGATGGGTTCCCACCGGTAACCCGCTCCCCAGCTTGGATATGAGCCGGAGGAGCTCCACTCTTGCCCGCAGGCGCTGGCCCTGGGAAACTGGTGCCTTGGCGGTGGCGGTGTCTCCCCTTAACGGTTGGACTGTTGCCTTCAACGGGATTTGGTTGTTGGGAGACAGTCGTCCCCTTCACTGACGGATTTGGCAAATTCGGCAACTCCTAGCCTTGCCGGGATCCGAAAGGCCCCTGCCCTGGTGCTGACTAATCTTCGTATACCGCTCCGGTACCGCCGGGTCACCACCAGTCCACGGTCCTTTCGGCAACCTCCAATCAGTCTCGCCTGCAGACAGTCACCGCCGTCTGCCAACCTTGCTGTCTCAGTCCGGGGCACACACCCGGACCAACTTCAGGCTTCTTTCTGTCACTTTCTCTGTTGCTCTTACTCTAGCTCCTCTACCACTTCTAACTCTCCATTTCAACTCCTTCCACCTCCTCCTCAAAACTCTATCTTTTCTCCATCACTTCCCTAGCTTAACTCTTCCTCAGACTCTAGTCTGGCTTCAACTGCCTGGTTCTCCCGCCTCCAGGGCTGTGAACTCCTTGGTGGGTGGAGCCAACCGCCTGGCCCACCCCCTGGTGTGGACACCAGCCCCTGGAGGAAGGCAACAAGGATTTTAGTTTTGACCTTGTGTGTACCTGCAGGGAATGTGGGGTGCATGTGGTGTTGTGACCTGTGACCCCTGGCTTGCCCAGGGCGTCACACATGTATCGTCACTGCTTTGTGTTTGATTGTATGAGTTTTGGTTTTTCCCCTGTCCATGTTTAGTTGGGGAGTTTTTGACTACAATCTTGACTCACCCCCTTGGGTGGAGGAGGGGGAAGGGAATTACACCAGGGCTTAGACAGGTGTTAGGGTCACACTGGCGACCCAGACCTTGCTACCATCATTGTTGTGAATGTCATCCAAGGGAGTGATGGTTTGGAGCTCCCTCTGGTGGTCAGGACTGGGGGTGAAGCTGACTGTTCCTCAACAGGTGTGGGAGTTAATTGGGAGTTTGGGAATCCCAATTGCAGATCAGCCTGGGTTATATAGTAGAGCAGTGTCTGCTGGCTGGGGCCGGTTATAGATTTTGTTCCTCTGTTTCTGAATTGGCTTGGAGTTGTCCTTACATTTATCCTGTGCCTGTCCCATTCCAGATAAGTTGCAAGTTATTTGCTTTATTGCCTGATCCACACCTAAGGGTGTTTGTTTTTCTGTTTGTTTTGCTTAAAGTCTGTTTTTTTGTAGGAAAGGATTTGTCCTTCTGTTTTGATGAGCATGGGGGTTCCCCTTTGCAGGTCCAACTGCAAGAGAAGGGAGATTCTCCTTGTTCTATTTGATAATTTACACTTTTGTATTTCTTGTGTTTTTTTGGTATTTTGTTTCTCCCATTAGGTACAAGAATACCTGATATAGTGGGGTAGAGACTGTGTGGTCTCAGGGTCTTTTTTTGATATCAGGAGATTGTTATTTTTCCGCAGGGTTTTCCCTGACCGCAATCAGTTATCTGTCCTGTCCTATCTAGGAAGTTGGGCCTCGTCTTTGCTAATCTGCATTTCCTATTAGTGTGTTGTGTTTTCTTACATCACTGTTGGCTTTATATGTTGGAGGCTTGCTGTTAATTTGGGAACTTCTCTGAGGCAAGATAGGTTTCCTTATTTCTATCTGTGAGGTGTGGTAAGTTTCTCCGGCTGTGACTTGGCGTCTAGGTGTGTTTGGGAGCACTCCACGGCTTCTTCTGTTGTGATCTGGCAGATGGGGGATTACGGTCAGCTCAGGTTCCAACAACTCTTGTGTTTTTTCTGCTGATGGGATTTTTGTGGTCGTCCACAGTGACCAGATCACAACACATCATGCTTACCTCGCAGCTGAGGGACAGCGCAGGGTCCCCAGTCTTAAGGCCAACCTAGTTGTCCCTGTCCAGTCATCCCATCCCAAGTGACACAGGCCCCTCACTCCCCCTGTAACTGTTGAACTATGTTACTTTGTATTGTCTTTGTTGTCTGTACATTTCCTTGCCTAATTGTAAAGTGCTGCAGAATACGCTAGCAATATGCATAAAATTAAAATTATTATTGTATTATTATTATAACCTTCGTAATTTTGTCTTTAATGAACAGGTCAAGATTTATTTTTATTATTAGTCTAGTCACATAATTTTTGCTTGAAAGGACATTATTGAGCTGAGATCTCAGTCTTCACAAGCGCTGGCACTGGTGCCATTTTGTTGAAGACCACTGGGAAATCAATCGTGGAGGCCATGGCAATAACGCCGCCGGCACGAAATTTCAAACATGAGGCAAGTCACTCACAAAGCAGTGAGTTGTCCTTCAGACACCAGAGGTAGGCCGAGAGACTGGGACAGGAACAAAAGACTTTGACGAAAACTTCAAATGCGGATATAAGAACAACCACACAGCGGATTTCTTTACTAAAGGTGTTGATTTAATCTGTATGACAGCGCCATTATGGTCATATCTTTACTTTAACTTGCAAAATAGTGCTGATAGGTTATCTTTTAAGTTCTCTGAGTGAGAACTATAGTTATGCAGTAGTTACTACATTTAGATATATCTGTGATGCTAGTCACTAGTTATGGGTAGTATAGATGGAACAGTAGTCAGAAAAGCTGGTTTCTGGTAACGAGAGGACACGTACGAGCATAAGGAGATTTGAAAGGCGTATACAGGTCAATATCCACAGGGTCAGAAATCCAGGAGAGCATGTAATAGGCTCAGGGAGAAAAAAGAGACGTGGTCAGGAAACGGTCCGAGGTCAGAAGGCAGGAGGACACGACAGGAACAGGAAGTGGGCAAGTCAAATAACAGTCCGGGATCAGAAAATCAAGATCAGAACACTAACAGAGACACAAGCCAACAGCACAACTGCAGAACCAGAAAATACAACTGGCAAGGTTCTAGGTGAGCATGCTCAGTAAAGAAGCCTGAGCAATTACCAGGAAGGTGGAACACCTGAGAGATCAGCACCAACATGGAATCCTACGCTGTCAATCAGGTTGCTAGCTCAGTAACTCAGGAAAGCGCAGCAGAGCATCTCCAAAGGCAAAATGCTCTGCACAGAGGAATCGTGACAATATCTAAGTAAATCAATAGAGAGTAGTTACACTTTCTTGGCAAACACTACGAATAACAGAATAGTGTCAAAGCTTTGTCTCTGTCCTGTCATGTCTCACTTATTTGAAATAAACCCAAAGTCTTGTCAATGTGTTCTTTTTTTCTGTAATTGGCACCTTGGTGTTCATTGGGTGCCAGTAGGTAAAAACATCAAGACTTTTGGATTCCAAAGCCTGACAGGTACAATGTGTTCTTGGCCATTGTTAGGTCTAACTTTGAACAAGCTGACAAACACATATAAATGAGAAATTGAGAAAAGCCAAACAACTGTGACAGATGCTTATGTCTCGACAAATACATATTCTGCAGATCTGATGTCATAACGGAACTCTACAAATAAAAGGTTAAGCCTAAAAAGGTACAATATTAGAAGGGCTTTCCACTTCTACTATAATGCAGTGGAATGTTATTCCGTTTCTTGGTGATTTCTCTCAAATGACCGTTCCTTTTTCAGTCTGGATAGCGGCCGAGATACCTTTATTTGCTGACATCTGTTCAAATGAATTGCTTTGTTTTCAGTTTGACCATGTAATACCACTGGGAATAATTGAGGTCAAGTATGTCGTCCAAGCTGTATGTGCCAGCCAAGCAGCGCCAGTCTCTCGAAAGGGTGGAAACAGCTTGTAAAATGCGGTTTAATTGATTTTACAAAACATTTCACCAGCTGGCACATATCCAAAGCCATTAGCAGCAGCACGGGCACCTGTCTAATGCAGAAACTGTATTAGTTAACCCTTCTTCAGCTGTATGATTATATGAAGAGGAAACTAATAGTTGAGAACTAACTCATTGCAAACTAGAGGCAAAATCTGGGAGAAATGGACCTCTTTCCAACAATGGGACTAATGCTGCATACACCAATCACACACAGGACACAGAGTGCACACAATTAAATATACAGTACATGCGACACATACACGCACACACACACACACACACACAAACACACATACACACACATACACCGTACACACATACATACACACACACACACACACACTACATAAACATAAGACACAAGTTCTAAATGCTGCAAATGAGATATTGTGGCACTCCTGGTATAAGTCGGGGTGCACCGGAAGGGTCCAAATCCAGAAGATGAGAAGAAAAGCCAGGACCTGCCAAAAATGCTGGACATATTTTTTTTCTATATAGGATGTATGCTGTAAATGCCATACACACCATTTCTATGTAGATGTGTGATGCCCCTGACTATCAGGGTGTCACAGGGAACTGCACTCCTTTCTCTTATGGTACAGAACTCATCCTCTTAGTTTAGTAACATTCAAGAGTATTGCCTCCCCTACGCGGGATGAATAATTATGCATAACCTGTTATTCTTTTTCAGTTTGAACCAAAAATAAATCCCTCTGTGTGTCCTGTAGCTCAGGGACGAGCTACGCTTAATTAAGGGGGAATGTGATGCCCCTGACTTTATCAGGGTGTCACAGGGAACTGCACTCCTTTCTCTTATGGTTCAGAACTCATCCTCCATGGTTCTGGGATCCTAACTCTGGTATTGCTCACATCAGCATTCACATCCTAGCCACACCTCCCACCACACCCTGTCAGGCACACCAGTGGATGGTCTAGCTGTAAAAGGGCCATCCGCCTAGGGGTCAGGCAGACTGGTGGGAGGGATATAGTCAGAACCATAGTAGCTCCCAAAGAGTGAGGAGCAGGGGGAGTTGTAGCTCCCTGGGTGACATTGGTTAGGTCGCGGATGGTGGTCTGGGACTGGAGGAGTTGGAGACCCGGTCGCAGGGTATTGGAGAAGGGTGCCCAGACTTAGTTTTGGAGAACGGTCGGCACCAAAAAAAGTCCAGTAACCGGACCGGTACCGAGCACGGCAGGGTAAAGGACCCTAGATCAGGGAGTAGCTTCACGCAACCTGATAATTCACCTGTGGAGGATAGTCTCTTTATGAACTTTCCCCAAGAGCTCAGAAATTGAAGGCACCAACACAATGAGGGGGATAGTGCTTTCCAGCTTATGCGGCCTCCAGAAATCACAAGTGTCAGCCATAGAGAGCACAGCTCCATTATACCACTATAGGGAGCGGGACCCCGACAGCTTCAGGCCGAAGGGTCACTTAGGAAAATCTACAAAATTGTGCATGGAGGCAGGCTCTAGACCACTAAGCAGTACTAGCGGGGACGGATTCCCAGACGAGCTCCGCAGAGTGTCACCCAGAGACTTGGTTTACTTCTGTGTCAGAGTCTGCTTAATGGTTGCACCAACATCCACACAGCCTGAGTGAGTACACTGCTCTCCCCGCATCCTGCCAGCCTGCCCAGCCCGCACCACGCTACCCTCCACCTATCCTTCTGAGTCCCTGGGTCTCCCCTACCCGTGGAGGGAACATCATCTGGCTGCCCCGCTCCATCTCCCCTGGGTACTCCCATTGGCAGCGGCGGAACTCCCCTTTCCGCAAACCACGGGTGGCGTCACAAACTCTCCCTTGTAAATATTCCTTCCCCCTTTACATTTCAAAGTGGCCACAAGCCCCCGGGTCCGGAGACCCTCGAGCCACAGCGACCCCGGATCCGAGCAGTTCGACTGCTGCAGGGGCGGCACAGATGCATGCAATGAATTATTATTATTATTATTATTATTATTAATAATAATAATAATAATGAATGTGACACAAATGCCATATAAAAACAGGTCAAATGCTGTACACACCAATAATATATACTGTAGAATACATGCCAAACAAATGACCTACACATGCATACACAATATGAAACAAAGAGAGACAGGAGTTTTTCAGAATGAAAATCAAAACAGCTTTATTAATATAAAGTATTAAAACCAATATCAATACAAGGTGCAAAAATGTGATTTACAATAAAAGCTGCAAACATATAATGACAGGTGAGGAGAAATGGACAGAGCCTGAACCAGTGCTAGAAGTACACCAACTCTGTACTTCCAAAGTGTCCTCCTAACTATTGGAACAGCCAAGTGGCAGAACAGTAAATCCCAGTAGGAGGAGGGGAGCGAGGGCAGGGAGGTCTATATTTACCGGTCAAATGAAGCACTGGAACGAGCAGACGGTAGGAAGGGAACCCCCCAGGACATCCGATGTACGTTTCGTTACGTTATGTTTGCTTAATCATGGATGGTGCAGTGGTATACCGGCAGGGCCCTTTTATGGGCATATATGCGGTCACATGACCGCCATTCTCGACCAATGTGTTTCTGTAATGCAGCTCATGCGTGGCTGCATCGCCCATCACACACACCCACCGCTGGCGTCAAGATCCACGTGGGCGTCCGGAAACCACAGCAACCAGGACGCACATGCAGGCCCGGAAGACACCGCGGCAGGGGCAGAAGGAAGCGATCCAGCCAGGCATGCGCACATCCGAAACGGAATGGTCGCAAAGTTACAAAGGAGGTAGATAAATAGATACCATTAATACAATAATAAAACAGAAAAGTGACGATTACAGAATAATATACAATCTGGACACTGTAGAAACATGTTCACAAGGGAGAGATTCATTATAATGCATCTGGGTGATCCACTCCCATGAAAATCAATAGGTCGAGAACGGGAAGGAGGTGGCAAATTTCAAAATCCATAAGCATAAAGGGCACAGCCGGGTGAAAAAATAATTGAATAAATTAACAGAAGAAATGCACAGAATAAAAAACTATTAAAAACAAGGGGTATTTCCAAGACATAAACACGTCTGTAGACATGAATGTGCACAAAAAATAACTATGCACGTCCATGTGTACCCGCCGATACAGGAATGATGGCATGGAAAATTTATAAAAAGGAGGAAAACCTCAAATTTTCATTCAAGCCCTTAGGGCTCAGGGTGTCAAGCGTCACTATCCACCTAGCTTCCCTCTGGGCGAACACTTTCTTTGTGTTGCCCCCTCTGATGCCCCCATGTACCAGATCAATGCCACGTACCCTCAGAGACCCAGCGTCATAGTTGTGATATTGACGAAAATGTCTCGGTAGGGTCTATAAAGAGGTAACATCCACCGCCACCCTCGCCGCAGCAATGTCTCTCACGTGTTCCCTAACCCTCACTCGAAGTTCATGTGAAGTAAGTCCGACATATATTTTAGAGCACCCACATGTCAGGTAATACACCACATAGGAGCTTCCGCATGAGATATAGTGATTGATGTTAAATTCATGTGTTCCGTCACTTGATGTAAATGTGGAACAGCGAGAGACATTGCTGCAAGCGAGACAGTGGCCGCATGGATACGACCCCTTAATCGGACGATTATGTCCGAATAGCCCTTTAGGTTTAGGCGCATAATGGCTGTGGACGAGTTGGTCTTTGAGGTTTCTGGCACGTCTGGGGGTCATCAGAGGTCGCTCGGGAAGGTTGGGGGACAGACCTGGTTCTGTCTGCAGAATGGGCCAGTATTTGGTCAGAATGCCCCGCATAGTGTCCCATTCTGAATTAAAGGTGATGAATCGGAAGGGCTGATTACCCTGTTCATTGGGTCTAGTATTAAAGTTCCGCAGGAGCTGACTGCGGGGGGTATGCTTAGCCTGATTATAGCCCCGCTTAACTGATCTATGGCTGTAACCTCTTTGAAGAAACCTATTCCGTAGGTCACTGGCCTGTCCCTCGAATCTCTCCTCCGTGGAGCAGATCCGCCTTGCCCTGAGGTATTGGTCAACCGGGATGGCCTGTATTGTGGATGCATTATGTGCTGACGTGGCATAAAGCAAAGAATTCACAGCTGTTTCTTTCCTATGGACGTCAGTCTGAAGCAGGCCAGTATGGTCTACCTCAAAACTGACGTTCAAGAAATCGATTTTACGCGTGCTAGTCTTGTATGTCAGCTTAATATTTTTGGTGTTAGTGTTAAGTGAGTCCATGAATGATCCGAGGTCCTCCATTGTGCCCTGCCAAATAATAAACAAATCATCAATATGGCGGAGGCACATTTGCACATGGTCTGAGGCCCGCACGCAAAAATGTCCCTCTCCCAATACCCCAGGAACAGATTTGCGTATGCTTATGGATTTGGAAATTTGCCACCTCCTTCCCGTTCTCGACCTATTGATTTTCATGGGCGTGGCTCACCCATATGGATGCATTATAATGAATCTCTCCCGTGTGAACATGTTTCTACAGTGTACCAGATTGTATATTATTCTGTAATCGTCACTTTTCTGTTTTATTATTGTATTAATGGTATCTATTTATCTACCTCCTTTGTAACTTTGCGACCATTCCGTGTCGGATGTGCGCATGCCTGGCTGGATCGCTTCCTCCTGCCCCCGCCGCGACGTCTTCCGGGCCTGCGTGTGCGTCCTGGTTGCTGGGGTTTCCGGATGCCCACGTGGGTCTTGACGTCAGCGGTGGGTGTGTGTGATGGGCGATGCAGCTGTAGTGGCCCGGTCCAGATTGTGTCTGTTTCTTTAAGTACATTTACTTATAACATATAGCAAAATATTACATATAAGTAAAGCATTTTTCATTTGTTGTGTTCTAGCACCATCTACTGGTGAAAACTGTAAGAATCTGAAGTGTTCATTGGGTGTTATCCTATTGGCTAGTTCTTGGTCACATGGCTCAATAGGTGGAGCTATTCTCCAGCCTCTGTCTAGAAACAACTGGAATGAGCTGGTTCTGGCTGAGTCTCCTCTGAGGGAAGACATTATGTGGAGAATCTCTTCACCACAAGACTCCTCCTAGGCCCGAGGCCTAGAATTTCATCATTTCCTGATTTTTACAGCCAATATGCTGAAGGCTTCCTATCCTGACATTGTGCATCTCTTCAGACAGTAGGGCATACTGACTATATACCAGACCCTACTGCACGCAGATTGGGGAAGTTTGAGGGTCTCCTGCCCCACTGCAATATTAGTGGCTTTCATGCCATTGTCCACGCACCAGCCGTCCGGTCCCCGTAGCACGCTGGGCAACTGTCTTCATTTGCTTACAAGTACTGCACGTGTCTGAACTAGCAGTGAAATTAACCCCAGGACTCCAGGTCTGTACAATCTTATCATATCTACCCTCTAAACTCAAGAGACTCTGAACCTAAAGCATACCAGTATTAATTCTGAAACAAATCGTGCACTTAAAGCTCCAGTACCCTAATTGCACTTCAGCATTCAACTCCAAGCTGTATTTGCCGTGGCCTACCCACGAGAGACTGTGAAACATATATTCCGTATTGATTTGCTTTGTTCCTGCTATATTAAAGCAACTGTTATCCCCAAGACCGTGACTGTGGACTGTCCATCAGCTGTGGATACTGTGTGGGGGTGGATAGCAGGGAACATCTGGGCCCTTACAAAGGTCGAATTTGGCGTCACGAACAGGATCATTCCTCTGTGCCTATCTTCTCTTACTGCACTACAAGTCTCAGCATTGCTCATTAACCTCTATCTTGCCAGTGAATACTGCCAAAGACTGTTTCCTGTTTCATGCTGGGGTTAACAGCACCTGCACCAGCTCTTCTACGCTGCTGCCTTTCAAGTTACTCAAATAAGTGCAAATCCTCATTCACCGCAGTGCTATTTTCAAGAGGGGGAGCCTTCCATCTCAGAGACTGTGTTGGTGCATAACAGTGCATCCCTTAAAGCTACAGTGTCATTATTCTTAAAGAGACAGTACTTGTGTTACGGGGGGGCTGTCTGATAATAAAACCTAAAGGAATGTCAGACAGTCAGGGTCCACCATGCAAAGACTCTGCTGCAGACTATGGCAGAGGATAAGGGGTATATAAGTGTGCCACTGTAAAAAATAATAGCACAAGTGCAGAGTGCAATACCTCTGTTAAACTCACAGAGGAATACAATTAGAAAATAAAGCAATTCCTCCCTTACTTGGAGGGTGTGTGGAATGGTCTCTGTTAAAGATCACAGAGACAAAAGCAGTGAGTGTGAAATGGCACCTACCTAGGTCCGTTCCTCTAGTGGTGCCAGGAGACGGACAGCAGCGTAAGCCGCACAAAGCTCCTACCTGCGTTCGCTCCACTAGTGTGCGAGGACACGAACCACTAGATATGGCACCTGCCTAGGTCCGCTCTTCTAGTGGTGCAAAAGAGACGGACAGCAGCATAAGCCACACAAAGCTCCTACCTCTGTTCGCTCCCCTAGTGTGCGAAGATACGAACAACTGCCAGACGCAGTATAAGGAACGTTACCCTAGTGGCAACGTCCACCTACGAGTAGAATAAGAAGGCCCAGCCAGACCATGTGCCTCAGGCACCTGCCTATGTCCGCTCTACTAAGAGGTAAGGATACGGACTGCAGCCGAAGCTGTAAGGTATAAGAACGCTACCCTGCCAGTAGCGCTCACCTAACATAGTCAGAGAGATGCCTAGAGGGACGTGCACAGGGCGTCTACCCTCATGCATGAACCAAGAGGACTGAGCGCCGGGCGTCAGGGTCTTATATAGACTCTGTGCCTCATCCAAGATGGAGGACACCAGAGCCAATCCGCTGCCAGAATGACAGCAATGACGTCACGCTGGCCTATCACCGAGCAAAGCGTCACAAGCACATGACCAGCGACCAATCGGCATAGAAGGTGTCAGACATGTGACCACGTGTCACAAGCACATGACCAGTGGCCAATCAGCTTAGAAGGTGTCAGAGACATGTGACCTCGTGTCAGCGATGATGTCACCCGCACATGTGCAATGGCTCCAAGATAGGACTTAGTCTCCAGCGCTTGCACATGTGCAGTAGCAAGAAATCCGGACATAGTCTCCAGAGCCACAGCAACCGTAACAACTTGCATCATCACCAAAATGTCTGAACCTCTTCATAATGGCCAGGCCGAGTCTGTTAACTCTGTATCATCATCCTCATCAGCTAGTGCTCCAGTGGAACGGGCTAATGCCGCCAACCCAGTTCCAGCCCCTGTCATGGCTACCGGCATGCCATTCTTCATTGGAACCTCTAGTCTCCCAAGCTACAGAGGAGATCCTGATACACTTGCTGGGTTCAAAGAAAAGATGATGCATACTCTTGAGCTTTTCTCACTTTCTCCCCATCAGCAGGTACAACTTCTCCTGGGACAACTTGATGGACCAGCTGCTGAGGAAGTCCGTTCCTGGCCATCTACTGAGAAAACCAATGTAGAACAGATCCTTACCCGCCTGAGAAAAGAATTTGAACGCCAATCACCCACCGAGGTTCGTCTCAAATTTTACAACAGACGTCAGGGACCAGGTGAGACTCTTAGGGACTACGCACTAGCCCTTCAGTCTGCATACAGGGCCTTACAGCAAATAGACACTATAGATCTTGCTGCTGCAGAAAACATAATCACCAACAGATTCATAGAAGGTGTAGACTCCAGGCTAATACAAAGTCAACTCCACATGCTAGCAGCACAAAATCCAAACATGACTTTCTTAGACTTTAAAGCTCTAGCCCTGCGAGTAGTGGGTACTGACTCACCTTGTACCAACTATGCTCTTGCGCCTCGTTCCTCAGACCTTGCTGCTGGAACTTCTACTGTATCTCCTCTTTCACCTGTTTCCCCTATGCAGGCCACACAGTCTGTGCAAGCCCCTACTCTCATTCATGCACCTCCTACCACGGATGCACTTGTCCAAGTCCTTGAATCCATATGCCAAGCCTTAAAGGAGCTAAAAGGCCAACCCCCTGCATCAGGTGAATCATCTGTAAATCGGACATTGTCCCAAGAGCCACATTCTAGTAGGTCAAGTCCTGATAGGCCCCCTCCTGGAAGGCCTCCATCTGGTGATTGTGTGTACTGTACTTATTGTGAGCGTCTTGGGCACTACAAGTATCAATGTTATAAGTTAAACGGGACACCCCCGAGGCCAAGGGCCATCCCTCAGGAGGTGAATACAAGGGCCCAAAGGGACAATCACAATGGATTTCTCGGTTCATCTCCAAATGCCCGTATATAACCATATGGATCGATAGTGTACCTCTAGAAGCTTTAGTGGACACTGGTTCACAAGTCACCACAATTGAGCGACGAGCCTTTGAAAAGAATTGGGACTTTGATCTCCTGAATCCAGTGGGTAAAGCAAAGTTAGACTTAATTGCAAGTAATGGTCAACCTATTTCCCAGCTAGGCTACTGGGAACCCACAATCCAAATTGGTGATCACAAGTTACCAGGTCAAGGTGTAATTGTTACTGAGGCTGAGGGAGATACAACAGCAGTAGTGTTAGGCATGAATGTCATTCGCCATGTGTTTACTGAATTGCTCGTTGCCTTGCATGCTTCTCTCCCTTCTGCTTCTTACCTTTACAGGCAAGCTGTTCAGCGGACTATCAAAGTGCTCTGCGCCCAACAGAAGTTTGCCAACATGAAAAGTTAAGATCTGCCGTGTTCGAATCACCGACGCACGAACAGTTACCCTCTCAGCCAACAGCGAGACTCTAGTCTGGTGTCGAGCTCGACCAGGAATTGACAATGAGGACTATGTAGCTCTTCTTGACTCCATCCAGATTGAAGGACAGCCCCTGGTAAAAGTTGCCAGAAGTATTGTCACCGTCTCAAACGGTAGAGTACCGGTACGGCTAGTCAACCTAAGTGATATTCCTATCGAGCTATACAAGTTTAATTCAGTTGCTCAACTGTATAGTCTTGATCCAGAAGACATCATAGATGAAGAGACACTTGCTCATCAAAAGTCATTAAAAGCCACTCCCAAAGGCTCTAATACACCCACTACCTTCTGGTGGAATGAACTTAATGTTGGAGATGCTAACACTCCTATCGAATACATCAATGGTGTAACTAAACTTGCTAAGTGACACAGCCAAGCTTTCAGCAAACACCCCCTTGACTTCGGCAAGACTACTCTGATCCAGCACAAGATCAACACAGTTGATCATCCTCCTATCAAAGAAAGACATCGTCCAGTACCTCCTGCTAACTATCAACAAGTAAAGAAGCTGTTAAAAGAGATGAAAGATTCTGAAGTCATACGAGAAAGTCAAAGCCCATCGGCTGCACCCATCGTCCTGGTGAAGAAAAAGGATGGTAACATCAGATTTTGTGTCGACTACCGAAAGTTGAATAATGTTACACACAAAGATGCCTATCCTCTTCCACGGATTGAAGAATGCATCACCGCTCTTGGCTCAGCTGCATACTTCTCCACTCTTGATTTAACCAGTGGTTACTGGCAAGTACCCATGGCTCCTGAGGATAGAGAGAAGACAGCTTTCACCACCCCAATGGGACTCTTTGAGTTTAACGGTATGCCGTTTGGGTTATGCAACGCCCCTGCTACATTTCAGCGACTCATGGAAAGATATCTTGGTCACCTCAACTTCCAGAGCATTCTGTTATATCTTGATGATGTTGTCGTATACTCTTGCACTTATGAAGACCACCTATGCCACCTTGCAGAAGTATTCCAGGTACTTATTGAACATGGCCTGAAACTAAAACCGTCAAAGTGTCATCTGCTCAAGCCAAAAGTCAACTACCTGGGTCATGTTGTAAGTGCCGAAGGTATCCAGCCTGACCCTGAAAAGATCTCAGCTGTGAACAACTGGAACACCCCAAGAACCGTCAAAGAAATCAGAAGTTTCCTAGGTTTTGCGGGCTACTACCGCCGCTTCATACCTCATTTTGCGCAAATAGCAGAACCCCTTACAGAGCTCCTACGAGGTTTCCCTAGAGAAAACTACGACAGAAGACTTCCAATTAATTGGTCTGAGCGACAAGAAACTGCCTTTCAGATGTTGAAAAGTCTATTGACTTCACCTCCAATTCTGGCGTACCCTGACTACCATCATCCTTTCCGTGTCTACACGAATGCCAGCCACCAAGGCCTCGGAGCGGTACTATCACAAGTCCAGGGTGACAAAGAGAGAGTCATTGCATATGCCAGCCGTAGCTTGAGACGTGCAGAGAAAAACGATAGCAATTACAGTTCGTTCAAGTTAGAGCTGCTAGCTCTTGTGTGGGCAGTCACAGAGAAGTTCAAAGATTACCTCGCTGCTACACCCTTCACCGTTTACACGGACAATAATCCTCTCGCTCATCTCCATACTGCACGGCTAGGTGCTCTTGAACAGAGATGCGCTTCAAGATTAGCGAATTTCTGCTTTGATATTAAGTATCGTAGTGGCAAGATCAACATCAATGCTGATATGTTATCCAGTTTGCCCGAAGGAGAAGAGCCTCCTGAGGAAGATCTGTGGGAAGATGTTGAGATGCCTCCCTTCTATCAAAGGTTTGTTACACAAAATGCTGTTGCTGCTACACAAACTGATGATGTTTCTCCACAGAAACCTGACCTATTCCAAGATCCATCGAGATGGAAAACTCTTCAAAATGAGTCTCGTGTCCTAGGTGAGATCTATGATTACCTGACTACTGGGAGAATACCTTTCAGATGACGCAGAAGATGTCCTGATATTGAGCTTAATCGTCTCTGGAGACAGCGCAAAAGACTCTTCATTCAAAAGGGCTTGATCCTACGCAATACCTTAGACCCGGTTTCAGGTGAAAGGCTACATCAGATTCTAATCCCACGGCGAGATGCCAGAATTGTTCTTGATGCCTACCACGACCAGTCTGGGCACTTTGGCGTGCACAAAACTGAAGCCACCATAAGCCAACGCTTCTATTGGATTGGGATGCGGTCAGACATAGAAAATTGGTGTAGTGAATGTCCAGCTTGCAACCTCACCAAAGTCGGTAAGAAAGATGCCAGAGCTCCTCTTCATCCAATCCATTCTCAGAAACCAAACGAGCTAGTCGCTCTTGATCATGTGAAGCTAGCACAAACTCGTTCAGGCTACACGTATGCCTTAACCATGGTGGATCACTATACTAAGAGGGTTGCTGTTGTGCCAGTAAAAGACCTTACAGCTCAGACTACAGCTATCACCTTCTACCGTGAATATGTGAGACATTACGGTTGCCCTGAAGCAGTCCTTACAGATCGTGGATCTGCCTTTGAGTCACAATTATTTCAAGAACTCTGCCAATTCCATGAGTGCAAAAAGCTGAGAACAACCGCCTATCATCATCAAGGGAATGGCCTCTGTGAGAAAGTCAACCAGACCTTCATCAATATGCTGCGAACAGCATCTGTTACCAAACAAGCTGAATGGCCTCAATTGCTTGACGAGTTAGTGGAAATCTACAACAATACTGTCCACTGTTCTACAGGCTACTTGCCAGATTATCTGATGTTTGGAAGACAAGGTCAGCTCCCAAAAGATCGTTCTCTTGGAATCCAAGTCCCTGACGTGATCAATCCCCTGCCAAAAACTGATTGGGTCTCAGAGCATCAGCGAAGAATACACGAAGCCCAACAGATTGTTGATTACCGCATGGGTGAAGCTCACCGTCAACAAGAAGAGAACTACAATCAAAGAGCTAATGCTTCCCCACTTCAAGTTGGAGACAAGGTATGGCTAAAGAAGTACCACCATACAGGAAAACTCGACTCACTCTGGGAAACAGAGCCATACACAGTTACAGCTATCCCATATCCTGAGTCAGATGTCTATGAAGTGAATAAACCCGGAATGTCCCCACAGACAGTGCACAGGAACCGCATGAAGCTATGCACCAAAGAGGATCTACTGGTGATGTCATCACCTCCTCCACAAGTCTTGCCGGTCTACACACCAATTCCTGCAATGGAAACACCAGCCAGACAACCTACTGTGGAAGAGTCCCTCTACAACACTCAATTTATCCTTCCATGCTATCAATATGTTCCCGTCCCAGTTCCTGCTCCAGTTGCTGCTCCTCTGCCAACTTCACCTGAGCCAGCAAACAATATCTTTCCTGCTCAAGAGGAAGATCAAGTGTTGAGGCGTTCAGAGCGAAGCTCAAAAGGAACACTTCCAGCCCGCTACAGAGACTAAAAGGTCATATCCTTTTCCATGAGTATATAATCTTGTGTTTATTTATTTAGCTGGATGGTCAGTTTAGTAATGTTTAAGCCTCTGCACCTGAGTAATACCAAGCACCTTGTTTATTATTTGCACAATTTTCTGTATACAGCCATGGACTTATAGACTGGACCACTAAAGTGCCTTTCCAGAGCCTTTCATATGGACGATAGTATATTGCGGAAAGAGACTCTATCTCATATTGGCACTACCACATTCATGTTTTGCATTTGTTCATTGCCTTATTGTTACTGTACCTTAAATATATATTTCCTTCCTTTCTTAGCAGTCCTCCACTCGCACAATCGCCGAGGACGGCTCACCTTCAGAGGGGGAGTATGTAGTGGCCCGGTCCAGATTGTGTCTGTTTCTTTAAGTAACTGAAAATAAAGATAGCGCATATGAGAAGCACCCGTGGGACAAAGTTTGTTACAGCGTATTATGCACCCATATGGATGCATTATAATGAATCTCTCCCGTGTGAACATGTTTCTACAGTGTACCAGATTGTATATTATTCTGTAATCGTCACTTTTCTGTTTTATTATTGTATTAATGGTATCTATTTATCTACCCCTTTGTAACTTTGCGACCATTCCGTGTTGGATGTGCGCATGCCTGGCTGGATCGCTTCCTCCTGCCCCCGCCGCGGCGTCTTCCGGGCCTGCGTGTGCGTCCTGGTTGCTGGGGTTTCCGGATGCCCACGTGGGTCTTGACGTCAGCGGTGGGTGTGTGTGATGGGCGATGCAGCTGTAGTGGCCCGGTCCAGATTGTGTCTGTTTCTTTAAGTACATCTACTTATATGTAATATTATGCTATATGTTATAAGTAAAGCATTTTTCATTTGTTGTGTTCTAGCACCATCTACTGATGAAAACTGTAAGAATCTGAAGTGTTCATTGGGTGTTATCCTATTGGCTAGTTGTTGGTCACATGGCTCAATAGGTGGAGCTATTCTCCAGCCTCTGTCTAGAAACAACTGGAATGAGCTGGTTCTGGCTGAGTCTCCTCTGAGGGAAGACATTATGTGGAGAATCTCTTCACCACAAGACTCCTCCTAGGCCCGAGGCCTAGAATTTCATCATTTCCTGATTTTTACAGCCAATATGCTGAAGGCTTCCTATCCTGACATTGTGCATCTCTTCAGACAGTAGGGCATACTGACTATATACCAGACCCTACTGCACGCAGATTGGGGAAGTTTGAGGGTCTCCAGCCCCACTGCAATATTAGTGGCTTTCATGCCATTGTCCACGCACCAGCCGTTCGCTCCCGTAGCACGCTGGGCAACTGTCTTCATTTGCTTACAAGTACTGCACGTGTCTGAACTAGCAGTGAAATTAACCCCAGGACTCCAGGTCTGTACAATCTTATCATATCTACCCTCTAAACTCAAGAGACTCTGAACCTAAAGCATACCAGTATTAATTCTGAAACAAATTGTGCACTTAAAGCTCCAGTACCCTAATTGCACTTCAGCATTCATCTCCAAGCTGTATTTGCCGTGGCCTACCCACGAGAGACTGTGAAACATATATTCCGTATTGATTTGCTTTTTTCCTGCTATATTAAAGCAACTGTTATCCCCAAGACCGTGTCTGTGAACTGTCCATCAGCTGTGGATACTGTGTTTGGGGTGGATAGAAGGGCCCTTACACAGCCACACATGTGCCGCATTAGAGAAACACATTGGTCGAGAATGGCGGTCATGTGACCGCGTATATGCCCATAAAAGGGTCCTGCCGGTACACCCCTGCACCATCCATGATTAAGGAAACATAACGTAGCGAAACGTACGTCGGATGTCCTGGGGGGGTTCCTTTCCTACCGCCTGCTCGTTCCAGTGCTTCCTTTGACTGGCAAATATAGACCTCCCTGCCCTCGCTCCCCTCCTCCTACTGGGATTTACTGTTCTGCCACTTGGTTGTTCCAATAGTTAGGAGGACACTTTGGGAGTACAGAGTTAGTGTACTTCTAGCACTGGTTCAAGCTCTGTCCATCTCTCCTCACCTGTCATTATATGTTTGCAGCTTTTATTGTAAATCACATTTTTGCACCTTGTATTGATATTGGTTTTGATACTTTATATTAATAAAGCTGTTTTTATTTTCATTCTGAAAAACTCCTGTGTCTCTTTGTTTCAAATTATTAATGTAGTAGGTAGTGAGCCTCTGCTCTCATGGTACTGCAGGGCCACTGTTACATTGCAAAATGTGCCATAAGCCTTTTGTTGTATTGAATGCATACACAATAGCATAAACATGTCTGTATCTTGCACAAGATCTCTGATGCTGAATTTTTTCACATGCACTTCCAATTCCAGGTAATAATTACCACTTAAAGGGAAAATGTCAGCAGAATTTTGCATCTCAGAGCAGCATGATGTGGGGCAGAGACCATGCTTTCAGTAATGTGCCACTTACTTTACTGGGTTCTGCAGTTTTTATTCAAAACTGTTATCTGCTGCTGACCAACTAGTCCTCTAAATCCTCGCCTCTGTATAACCCCACCAACACCACTGATAGACAGCTTTATGTGTAAACTCTGCTTAGGCAAAAAGCTGCCATTGTGTGGTGGAGGTAGGGTTATACAGAGCTTATCAATATGGAGGACTATATTTTAGCAGGTTTATTAGTCCTCTGGTTATAATGCCCTGCTCATAAGTCAGTGCTTTTATCAAAATAGCACTAAGCAGCCAAGAAAGTGACACACTGCTAGAATCAGGATCTCTGCCCTTACATCATGCTGCTGTCAGATTAGGTAACAAAAACCCGGTGACAGATTCCCCTTAACAACCTAAGTGTACATTAAGGGCAAGAACAGCAGAGTATGGAGGGTTGTATTACACATCGTTCCCGATGTCAAAACCGATCCCAGCAGTTTAACCCCTTAGATGCTTTATTTAGTTGTTTAATGTGGGGTACCATCACCTTGAGGTGGGCTCACACAATTTGATCAAAATGTGTGCTAAGAACCGTCATGACTAAAGCTGTAATAAATAATGATATTCAATGTTTATATATTCAATATCTCATGTTGATTGGCGCTTGTTGCATTTTTTCTGTTTTATTTTACATTTGTGCCACACCATCATACCTGAGTTGCCATCCGTACAGAAATTCTTGGACAGTCTGTAAAAATAAGGCACATTTTTGACCTGTCCGAAATTTTTAAGGCATCAGTAATTTTTATATAAACTTATATATATTATTATTACTGCGATTTCTGAAATAGCGCATGGAGGCGTACGCCACTCATCAGATGCTCAAGTTTATGAAGTTTAAATCATAAAATAAATCATAAAAAAATGACCAGATCGTTTTTGTCATTAAAACCAATTGGACCTAGGGCTTTTGTATCCATAATCTCTTCTAAGTAGATGTTTGTGTGTATCTCCTCTTGTGTTTCAAGGTGGAATAAAATCGGATTTTTTCGCACCAGTAACACCGGGCAACTGTATCGACCATTTTCAGAAGCTGGTCTTGCGTGATATAGTGTGCCTAAAATACCCAACTATGCCTCCCAACTTGACAAAAGCAGAACAATCAGCGATAAAAACACTAGAATCCTGGAAAGACGTAGTAATACGTAAAGCTGACAAGGGGGGGGGGGGGGGGCATAGTGCTGTTGAGTACTATATACAAGAGGCACAAAAACAACTAGCAGACAGAAAAGTATACACTAAATTAAAAGAAGACCCCATGGCTAAGATAAAAGAAAAACTGCTAAGCTTTCTTACTAAACAAGTCACAATAGGGACTATATCCAACAAAAAAGCATAAAGTTTATCACCATCTTACCCAAATAGACCACACTGGTACTTTGCTCCAAAGATCCACAAATCACAGGTAAATCCACTGGGTCGACTAATAGTATCAGGGGTGGGTTCAGTAACAGAACCACTTTCCAGCTATTTACATTGGTTGCTGAACCCACTCCTGAAAGAAATCCCATCCTACATACGAGACTCAGAAGATTGCCTAAGGGTATTGAGAGCGGTCGAATGGCAACCGAGTTACAATCTAGTCTCAATTGACGTCGAGAGCCTCTACACCCGGATCCCACAAGATCTGGGTGTAGAGGCAGTAAGATTTTTCTTGGAAAAAATGGGAGAGTCCACGCCGTTTATAAACTTTGTATGTGAAGCATTGATGTTGGTGTTAAAAAACAACGTGTTGGGATTCATGGGGTGATGAGAGTCTTTGTTATAGAATACAAGCCATTTGTGAGAAGAGGAGGAAGTACAGTTATAAAAAATATTCAACCATCCCCCATTGCATATTAGCTTTATTAGCAATATTAGAACGATTTTAATTTGTACAATAAACTAATTAAGCAAGAACAATATATAATAAGAGGTTTCTTAAATTGCCACTTTAAATGACTACTATATTCTCAAAATTATTCAACTCCTTCACCGAAATTGTTCTTTGTAGAACCCTTCTGGCCATGACCCGCTATAAAGAGATTTCATAATCAGACACCGGCTGTTGTCAGATTCCTGAGGAATCTTTGCCCATTCACTAATATTCTTTGGTTGTCGAGAGAGTGGTCTAAAATTTTGAAAAAGATCACTGCCTTGTACAAACAAGAAAACCAAACAACACTATACAATGGCATTACATTATTATCGTAGAGATACTGTTGGAGGATTAGTCTACAAGGTCAAAGTCAAAGGAACACCAGCTGCAGACTCTGGACATGGCAGAAAGAAGACGTAAGTGGCCGCCACCAATATCCTGAGGAGGCAAGTGATCAAAAAACCTTCAATGACTGCAAAAAAAATGCACAATTTGGTATGAGCAGGCCACACAATAAGGTGCACACTAAACGTTGAAGGTCTCCATGGCCAAAATCAAAGATTTACACCATAACTGACCAAAAAGCATACAAAAATGTGTCTCCAATATGTTTTATACATATCATATAAATAGGCTGCAGATATTTTGGGATTCTGTTCTGGGCAACAATGAAACTAAACTGGAATCAGATCTGTGGATTTAATGAATGTCTGGAGGATGAGGAATGTTACGAGTGAAGATTTGATTTAATTTAGCTCATCATATAAAGTATTATCTCAAATGTATGTACTGCCTATTATGTGAAAGGGATCTGTCACCAGGTTGTCACACTTAGGTTTTTACAAACATCAATGACTGTCATGGCAGCATCAGGATCTGTTCAGAATACAGATTCTGACACTCCGGATGATAACTTCTCTTATGTCTGTGATCAGCATCAACCAACAGATTGGTAGTTCATAGGCAGGCTAGCAAGAGTTAAGGCCGCTTTACATGCTGCGACATTGCTAGCATCAGCTAGCGATGTCGCGTGCGATAGCACCCGCCCACGTCAGTGGCACGATATGTGGTGATCGCTGCCGTAGCAAACATTATCGCTACGGCAGTGTCACACGCACATACCTGCTCTGCGACGTCGCTGTGACCGGCGAACCGCCTCCTTTCTAAGGAGGCGGTTCATTCAGCTTCACAGCGACATCACAGCAGCGTCACTGAACCGCCGCCCAATAGAAAAGGAGGGGAGGAGATGAGCGGCCAGAACATGCCGCCCACCTTCTTCCTCCTTTTCCGGTGGACGCAGGTAAGGAGATGTTTGTCGTTCCAGCGGCGTCACACATAGCGATGTGTGCTGCCGCAGGAACGACAAACAACATAGTTACTGCAGCAGCAACAATAATTGGGAAGAGGGGGGCATGTCACAGATGAGCGATTTTGAACGTTTTTGCGCCGATTCAAAATAGCTCATAGGTGTCACACACAACCACATCGCTAAAGCGGCCGGATGTGCGTCACAAGATCCGTGACCCCAATGAGATCTCGTAGCGTGTAAAGCCACCTTTAATCTCTGCTGGTCTGTTTGAGAGTCTCCTTTGATCACATGTTGTGTGAGATCAAATCACATCTGCTCCCCTCCTATATATGCTGGCTAGATCCTTCCTTCTATGCCAGCTATAATTTATCTAAGTTGATTTGGTGACATATTGTGATCCAGACTAACTGGTGATTGGGGTAATTGTGCTGTGTGCAGTCAGGGAATTAACACTTGTTGTCTTTTTGTTGCTACCTTACTGCTCTTGCTTTTCTCCTTGGTCTTTCATTGTTTGTTTCTGTGAATAATCAGTGTGTCAGAGTTTTGTTTTTCCCTTGTCTGTCTTTATCTGTGTTTCCACTTCACTCATGCCCCATCCGTTCCTGATAGGAGAGTGCAATTAGATTAGTTCTGGTCAGGAGCATAGCCAGGCATGTGGCTCAGGCATCTCCACCATTAGGGGTAACCCTGAGGTTAGTGATAGACTAGTGACCCCCAGCATGAGGGACAGTATTGGAGCCCCTGTTCCTCGCTTTCCTACAATAACATCGTCACACAGGTTTTTGCTACCCCATCTAAGAGCAGCATGATGTCTGGGCAGAGACTAGCGACGTGTCCCTTACTTTACTGGTTGCTCCATTTGTTGCTGGTAGTTCTACCAGTTCTCTGAATGCTGAGCTCTGTATAACCCACACAGCTTTCTTCCCACACTCTCCATTTGCAGAAAGTTGCCAGTAAGTGTTGGGGTTCATGACTGGACTACCTATCCTGCTACTCAAACAGTGATTTCATCAAAACTACATTAAGCAGAGCAGAAAGTGACACGTTGATGCAATCAGGTTCACTGCCTCTATATTATGCTATTCTCAAATTAGGTGGAAAAAAACTGCGATAGATTCCACTTTGTGTGTTACCAGCCTTTAGAATGGTATATATACAATGTTGCACTTATAATTATTTATACTTTATTAATTGTTAGGTCACAGTGCATTTTGGATTTTAATCACCTTGGATAAAATATGCATACTTTAATTAACAAAATATCCAATACCTGAGTAGTTGGAAGTATTGGTGTATAAACTATAGGTGACCGGCTTACTGTGTATGCTATTGGTAAGAAATGTTCATCATATCTGTTAGAAAACTGTTGGCTATTTTTTACTTTTAGCAGTGTTATTAGGCTCTGTCAGTAGTGGCCTGACAGCTCTAAAAATGGAAACCCAAACATACTTAGTGCAAACACCTCTGTTTGCTAAATCCCAGGGGTTGACCTGGTCTTCACCCTTAGGGCAGCGTCACACGGTACGATCTATCGTGCGATCGCACGAGCGATCGTACCCGCCCCCGTCGTTTGTGCATCACGGGCAATTTGTTGCCCGTGGCGCACAAAGTCATTAACCCCGTCACACACACTTACCTCCCGGACGACGTCGCTGTGGGCGGCGAACATCCTCTTCCTGAAGGGGGAGGGATGTTCGGCGTCACAGCGACGTCACACAGCGGTCGCCCAATAGAAGCGGAGGGGCGGAGATGAGCGGGACATAACATCCCGCCCACCTCCTTCCTTCTCATTGCCGGCGGGACACAGGTAAGCTGTGTTCGTTGTTCCCGGGGTGTCACACGGAGCGATGTGTGCTGCCTTGGGAACAATGAACAACCGGAGCACAGAAGGAGGAACGACATTTTGAAAATGAACGACGTGTCAACGAGCAACGATAAGGTGAGTATTTTTGCTCGTTCACAGTCGTTCGTAGCTGTCACACGCTACGATATGTCTAACGATGCCGGATGTGCATCACGGAATCCGTGACGCCGACGACATGTCGCCCGATATATCGTAGCGTGTGACGCCGTTCCCTTAATCCCATGTACAGAAATCTGGACTTACACAGGGGTCGTCAGCTGGTGGCCATAATGAAGCCTGAATTATGCGCCTGATTCATTAAGGAGTCGGACCACTCGCTCTTAACGGATCAGACTCTTCTGACTTCAGAATAAAATGGAAATGTATCATATCCATAGAGTATAAAAAATCCCCATACAGATGAGATGAGATGTCAGGGGGGTACGCGTTTCGAGCTACATGCTCTTAATCTCAATCCATTGGTGGATTGAGATTAAGAGCATGTAGCTCGAAACGCGTACCCCCCTGACATCTCATCTCATCTGTATGGGGATTTTTTATACTCTATGGATATGATACATTTCCATTTTATTATGAATTAAATAAAAAAGCAAGTTTTTATACAATTTTTTGGACACGAGTGCTGGATTTTCTTCTTCTTGGAGTTTCACAGCCGGGCCGGCTTTACCGTGCACCTGTCTTCTATGGGAGTCTCCATGATGTCTGGGTGAGCTGATTCTATCCCTTTGTTTCTTCTGACTTCAGTATGCCTTTTCATCAAGACTGGCGTGAAAAATGCCAGTCTTCATGAATCGGACCAATGTACTTAGAAATATCAGTGCATCACATCCCTATTTTTCGAAAAACAACGTTTCACAGTTTATATTTCACTAAATAAGTGGAAATGTAAACGTAAAGAATAAATGCAGTAAAGTCTGATCCATAATGATTCAATGTTGCAATCCACAGTATATATATCAATCCATTAACCCCCTTCCACTCAATACTAAACCCTCAAGAACAATGCATATATTCCTGGTTGAACTGGGGAGCATTGAGCCCACCAATGGACTTGATTCTGAGGACCCTCCTTGTATCTATACAAAACCAATGCATTATCTTTAAAGGGGATTTTTGAACTGGGGCCAATTTTTGCCAGGCACTGTATCTTATGGTATTGCTTTAAGATGCACACTGTTAGGATTCAGCTCTGCTTGCCGGTTTGTTTGGTCAACACGTGATCACTTAAATGTGATTTGAATACTTGAGGTCACATACCACTGAGCTAATCTTCCTGCTTCTTTAATTGCTAGTATTAAAAATTTCAGAGAAACAAGAGAAGTTAATCGGCATATGACTACAAGTATGCAAACTGCCTATGAGTGATCACATGATGGCTGATCAAACTGGTAAGCAGACTCAAATCCTAACAATGTGTATAGTACACACTGTTATAATACGGCATGATTCAGAGCCTGAAGAAGAGTAACCCTAGCCTGGAAAATCCCTTTAATGAAAATGCTAAATTATATATTGATGAGAGCTCTACAGTGTAGATCTATAAATGTTTTTTTTTTTTTTTTATTGAAATAATTTTTATTAAAGAATTTTCATACAATCAATGCAAAACAAACTGTAACTTAATATAGGATACACAATACATAGCAATATATGTAGACATTAACGTATCAAGTGATTAAACCATCATACCTAAGGGAAAGGGTAGGGAGAAAAGGGAGGGATGGGATGAAGGAAAGAACATTTTATTGGGCAGGAGAGGAAAAGAGGGAAGGGAGTGTGAAAGGGTAAGAAACTTTTATAATAATTCAAGTATATATACATAAAGAAGATAAAATGCAGAATAAAGAAGTCCAATTCCAGGTATAGAAGTCTCAATTTTCAAGGATTGTGGAGTTTAAAATTCAGACATTAAGCACATGGACCACACTCTATTAAGAATTTTGTTGGTAAGAAAGCCAAGGGCTCCATTTTTTATGATATGCAGCAAATGAATTATTATAAATTGCATAACTTTGTTCGAGATCGTTATGTAAGGTAACTTTGTCAATCACCTCGGTGAATGTGGGAATCAAAACTTGTCTCCAGTATGATGCTATTAGATTTTTAGCTACCATGCATATATGAATTTTGGTCTAACAATTGGGTCGATGTGCTCCATATCCAAAGATAAAACAACCATTTGTGGCGTAAGGTTAATAGAAATGTGGGTTATCCGGTTTATCAGAGCGGATATTCCTGACCAAATGCCCTTTAATTTCGGGCAGCTCCAGAAGGTATGAAGGAGATTTCCCTCGCTTCCACATTCCAACAAAGTGGCGATGGAGTTAATGCTGCTCTATTTAAAAGCACCGGGTTATACGGGTTATAATACCATCTTGTGATGGTCTTGTAAAATGATTCATGCAAAGTCGCACAAGCAATAGAATTATATGTTGTTTTAAGGCAGCATTGCCATTGTTCCAAGGAGAAGATCTTATTTAGATCTTTTTCCCATTTGACCATATAAGGACTCTTATTGAATGAGTGGTCATTGTTAATAAAATCATAAATATTCCTTGTTTTCCAAATTGTTACACTGGCTGAGTTGCAGAACAGGAAACTAATAAGTTCTGGCAAAGAATTCTTATTACGGAGTAAGGCATTAAGAGTCCCTCTAAGTGAGAGAACCGGTTTAAAAGCTGAGTCAGGGATACCAAATCTAAGTCTTATATCTAAAAAATTTATAAAATCCTTGCCATTATAGATAAAAATTAAACAAGGGAGCGCATGTGAAGGTTCTGGGACATAGCGGTGAGGAGGAGAAAAAGAAACTGCTCACCTGATGTGGTTGTGCAGCCCTCGCACAACTACGGTGTAAGACGGGAGTGTGGTGTCAGAGCTCTTCTGACCTGTTAGCCCACGGTGTCCATCCAGGGAAGCAGATTCCTGAAGAGCTGGTCACATGACAGATCACTGGGCGTCTCTGGTAATCTGACCTCCGTGTCAAGCAGCTCTTGCCGTGAACCCACAGGGGGGAAGATCAGCAGTAAAGTATAGAAGCACGGTCTGATAGAGCGCTAAGGAGGCCACAGTATTAGATTAATTTTTTTTAGAATTTATTGTTTTCTAACAGCCACAACGCGTTTCGATATACACAATATCTTCATCAGGTGGATATAAAGTTTAGTTTAGTTTAGTAGTTTATATCCACCTGATGAAGATATTGTGTATATCGAAACGCGTTGTGGCTGTTAGAAAACAATAAATTCTAAAAAAAATTAATCTAATACTGTGGCCTCCTTAGCGCTCTATCAGACCGTGCTTCTATACTTTATTGCCATTATAGATATCTTTAATGCTTTTAATCCCAGCTTGGCCCAGGACAAAGGAATCTCTACATTCGCTAAAACTCCCAGAAACATTAAGGGATCATCTTTAATTTCCTCAAATTTGGATACACCCAGTCTATGTCTAGATAACCCTTTCCATGCATTAACAGTCGCTGAAATTTAGGTAGGGGCAAAAGGGGATTTGCAACGTGGGAGAGAATAAGTGAGCGGAGTGAGGAACCACCATTGAGCCCTGTCTCTAGTTCAAACCAGGCAAGAGAATCATTATTATTCACCCAATTTTGACTTTGTCTTATTAAATTTGTTTGGCAATAGCCCTTTATGTTTGGAAGACTATAACCCCCCTTTTCTTATGCTTTGTTAAAATAGTTTTTGCTAATCTAGGTTTTTTATGGTTCCAAACAAAGTCATTTAGTAATTTCTGGAGGTCATTAAGATATTTTGATGGTATAGTTAAAGGTATTGCTCTAAAAATATATAATATTTTCGGGAGAATTACCATTTTAAAAGACAACATTCTTCCAAGCCAAGTTAAATCAGTCTTTATCATATTGTTAATATCTTTCCAGACTGTTCCAACCAATTTTTCTAAATTATACTCAATTAGAAACTGCAAGTTCTTACTAAGAGAGATTCCCAAATACTCCAGTGATTCTTCTACCCATGTAAACGAGGTAAAGCTCTTAATGTTTCTTATAGTGGCATCTTCTAAATTGAATTGTAATATTTTGGATTTTACCAAATTTAATTTATAGTAGGAAATTCTTGAAAATCTATCCAATATAGCCTTTGATTCCCTAATTGAGTTCAGAGGGTCAGAAAGTGACAAAATAACATCATCTGCAAATAATCCTATTTTATATTGGCGATTATTTATTAAAATGCCTTTTATGCTGCCATTACTTCTAATATGTTCAACCAAGGGTTCCATTGCCATAGCGAACAACAGTGGAGAAAGAGGACAACCTTGCCTAGTGCCATTAGAAATAGCAATTGGTCGGGAGAAGTGGTTATTCGCATACATTTTTGCAGAAGGGTTAGAGTAGAGGGACATAATGGTCTTGATAAAGTTTTCATTAAAGCCAAATCTAGTTAGGGTTAATTTCAAATACTTCCAATTAATTCGATCAAATGCCTTTTCGGCATCTAAGGCCAATAAAAAAGAGGGATATTTTGGTGTCTCCCATAACGGATATCAAGTTTAACATTCTTCTAGTGCCGTCTGAGGCCTGACGACCCTCAACAAAGCCCAACTGATCATTGTTAAGGATCCCCGGAAGGATCTTTTTCAATCTTGTGGCAATAATTTTGGCAAATAATTTCACATCAGTGTTAATCAAAGAAATTGGCCTGTAATTGCTAACAACCTCTTTTTCACCCTTAGGTTTGGGGATTACTATAATATTTGTTTGAAGCATTTCAGCAGGAAATTCCCCAACTGAGGACACCTTGTTAAAGACTTTTGTTAAGTACGGCACCAGAAGTTGTGAAAATTATTTACAATGCTCATTAGTAAAGCCATCAGGCCCGGGAGATTTCCTAAGTTTAAGACCATTAATTGCTTTAATAATTTCCATTTCTGAAAAAGGAGAATTCAATTGCACTAATTGTATTTGAGAAATTTGCGGGAGGTTTATTTCTGAAAGGAAACTATTAATAGAGTCACAGGTAGGTTGAAAGGTATTGGGGTCATCTTTCAAATTATAAATTTTTGAGTAAAATTCTGCAAAGGTATTAACAATATCCTTTGGGTGGACAGCAATAGAGCCATCCTGTTTTTTCACCTCATTGATCCTCTGTCTAACTCTTGCCTGCTTCAATTTCTGAGCCATGAGTTTAGTAGGCCTATTAACAGAGATATAGTAATTCATTTTCATGGAACGGGCAAATTTGTCATATTCTCCAAAGAGAAGCGACTTTAAATCTGTTCTCAACTTTAATATTTCAGAATGAATTGTAGGTGAAGGAACAGGAAGATCTTGTTGATTACGTTCTCTCTCTCTTAACCTGGCTTGGACAGTGTCTATATTTTCTTTTTGCTTTCTTTTGTGAATCGATGAGGTTTGAATCAAAATTCCTCTAAGCACCGCCTTATGTGCATTCCATAAATTTATGAGGCACATGGTTTCCGAAGAATTCTCTAAAAAATATAGTTTGATTGCCTGTTCAATATTTTTCTTGTAGTAAGTGGAGTTTAACAAATATGACTTGCATTTCCAAAGAAAGTTATTTTGTACTGAGGGGCCTAATATTAATTCAGTTAACACTGAAGAATGGTCCGAAAAGCTCCTGGGGTTAATGATTACTTTTTTAATTTTGTAAATACAGGCAGAGTCGGTTAATACTAAGTCTATTCTTGAGAATGTTTTGTGTGAATCGGAGTATTAAGTATACTCTAACGAGGATGTATTAATGCATCTAAAGGCATCCAATAGTTCTTGTTTCAACAGCCAAGATTTTAGCGTAACAGATTGATGCCTGGTTGGAGCCGTGGAATCCATCCTCCCATCAGGCACCAAATAAAAAATCACCCAAGATGATCAGGTCCCCTTTTTTAATTTTCTCAATAGTTTCATAAAGTTTATTCAAGAAACGAATCTGGGCCCTATTGGGAGCATAAATATTAACGATTGTACATAAGTGGTTATTAACCAAGCAGACAAGAATAATATATCTACCCTCATCATCTTTACACTCCTGCAGCAATTTAAAGGAGGTGTTATTATTAATGAATGTCATCACTCCTGCTGTTTTTTTTTGTACTTGAAGATTCAAAGCTATGGGAATAATTTTTATTTGTAAATTTAGGATGATTATTTCTTTCAAATTTGGTTTCCTGGAGACATATAATATCCGCTCTACTTTGTTTGATTTCCTTCCATGCTAAGTATCTCTTTTTTGGGCTGTTGAGACCTTTCACATTATACGATACAATTTTAGTAGACATTTCCATGTGTCTAATTCTACTAATGTGGGGAGAAAGTGCTGTTTAAAAATACCTTTAGGCTACATGCGCACGCTGCTTCTTTTTCATGTTCACAAACTGCAGCCAAAACTGCAGCCAAAACTGCAGCTTGTCAGAGAGAGCCTGGAAATGTCACAAAAAATGTAGGTGCTTTTTTGGTGCGTTTTTGCTGCTTTTTTGGTGCGTTTTTGGCTGCAGTTTTGTCAACAATTGTTTCATGTATTTTTCAGTTCAAACAAGCCCATAAAGCTTGCTGAATTGAAAAAAAAAAAAAATAGAAATAAATAATTAAAAAAAACTGGCGTGCGGTCCCCCCCAATTTTAATGCCAGCCAGATAAAGCCATACGGCTGAAGGCTGGTATTCTCAGGATGGGGAGCTCCACATTATGGGGAGCCACCCAGCCTAACAATATCAGTCAGCAGCCGCCCAGAATGGCCGCATCCATTAGATGCGGCTGTTCTGGGACAGTACCCGGCTCTTCCCGATTTGCCCTGGTGCGTTGGCAAATCGGGGTAATGAGGAGTTATTGGCAGACCATAGCTGCCAATAAGTCCTAGATCAATCATGTCAGGCGTCTCCCCGAGAAACCTTCCATGATTAATCTGTAAGTTACAGTAAATAAACACCCACCTGAAAAAATCCTTTATTAGAAATAAAAAACACTAACAAATTCCCTCGTTCTCCCATTTAATAAGCCCGACAAAGCCCTCCATGTCCGGCGTAATCCAGGATGGTCCAGCGTCGCTTCCAGCTCTGCTGCATGGAGGTGACCGGAGAAGCAGCAGACACCGCCGCTCCGGTCAGCTCCACGCAGCAACTGAAGACAGCCGCGCGATCAGCTGAGCTGTCACTGAGGTTACCCGTGGCCACCGCTGAATCCAGCGGTGGCCGCGAGTAACCTCAGTGACAGCTCAGCTGATCGCGCTACTGCGTGGAGCTGACAGGAGCGTGGAGGACGGGACTATCAGCGGCGGCGGTGGCAGCAAGAGGGGTCCATCATCTCCCCTGTGTGTGCACGCTGGGGACAGCGGTACTTAGGGGAACACGTGGAGGACGAGACTATCGGCGGCGGCGGCAGCGAGAGGGGGATGGACATTGGAAGTTGAAAACATTGATTTTTCCCTCTCGCTGCTGCCGCCGCTGATAGTCCCGTCCTCCACATCATCTCCCCTGTGCGTGCACGCTGGGGACAGCGGTACTTCGGGGAACACGTGGAGGACGGGACTATCAGCAGCGAGAGGGAAAAATCAATGTTTTCAGCTGCCAATGTCCATCCCCCTCTCGCTGCCGCCGCTGATAGTCCCGTCCTCCACGTGTTCCCCGAAGTACCGCTGTCCCCAGTGTGCACGCACAGGGGAGATGATGTGGAGGACGGGACTAAGCGGCGGCAGCGAGAGGGGGATGGACATTGGCAGCTGAAAACATTGATTTTTCCCTCGCTGCCGCTGATAGTCCCGTCCTCCACATCATCTCCCTTGGGGACACCGTTACTTCGGGGAACACGTGGAGGACGGGACGGGACCACTTGCCTGTTACCTCACTTCCTGACAAATCACCTGCGTTTTTGGTACCAAAAACGCAGGTAATAGGCAGGTAAAATGCACCTGTTTTGATTAGCATGCATTTTTCCTGCGTTTTTGATGCCCTCATTGATTTCAATGGGTGACAATTGTTGACAAAAACGCAGGAAGAATGAACATGCTGCATTTTTTTTGTCACAAACTTTTGACAAAAAAACCGCTGACAAATAAACTGCAACGTGCGCATGACAAATCTGACTTCTTATAGACTTTGCTGGGAAGTCAAATGTCAGAAAGTTCTGCTGACAAAACTGCAGCCAAAAAAGCAGCAAAAAAGCAGCAAAAAAAGCAGCGTGCGCATGTAGCCTAAGTTGAGACCTGTTATCAACTGAATGTAAATACAAACAGAATTATACCTAAAAGAATAAACTTTATAAGTTGGAATACTATACCTGTACACAAAACTTATACTATACCTGAAAAGGTTAAAAATAGAAAAGGGAAAAGAAGAAACCAAAAAAAAAAAACAAGAACAAAGTCCTCCTGGAGGCGCCACCAAATAGTGAAACACCTCTCGGGGGGGGGGGGGTCAAGTTCGTGGCAATAGCTCAAGGTAACCATCTTCAAAAAAAAAACAAAAAAACCACCAATGAGAAAATTTGGAACAAATATTTGTTGTCGTTCAAATAACTTATATAATATAGAATTAAAAAACGTTCCAATCCAATATGCACTATAACCTCTTAAGTAGGTGGAAAATAGAAAAAAAATAAACTAAAAAACTATGAATAAAAAGGAAGCATAAGAACCAGAATAAGAATTTCTTTTACAATTCAAAAAAGTTCAGGAACAATGAATCTCTTTAATCTTCTACTCCGCAGCATGGCGTGCTCCTTTAAGATCAAAAGTTATCAGTGGTGATAGAAAAAAAATGTTTCAAAAATCCAAGGCAACAAATGAAGTCTCCAAATGGGTCATAAATCAACAGTGTTGTTTCAAATAAGCCACATCAAGTTGGAAAGCGAGCACTAGGTGGGCAAAGATCTTCGTCCAAGTTGGAAACCAACTTCTGTCCCTCATCCAGCATAAGAATTGGAATTGTTTTCCCTTTGTAGGATACTAATAGTTTGGTAGGAAATCCCGATCTATATAAGATTCCCCTTTGACGCAGGATCTTGGTTACAGGCAAGAAAGATTTTCTTAGTTCAATTGTATCCCTCGACAGGTCCGTGAACACTTTGATTTCCTCATATGGTTGAGGAAGCATTTTTTTGTCTTTTAAATAGTCCAACAGACGCTCTTTTGTTTGGAAAAAATGAAATCGTAGAATGGTGTCCCTCGGATAGTCCACAGGAATAGATTTCGGACGTGGTAATCTATGGATTCGATCAATCATTAAGTCCAATGCCTTTGAAGATGGGAATACCTTTTGTAAAAGATTTTTCACAAAGTCTGATAACTTATTTTGCACAACAGTTTCTGGAATTCCTCGCAATTTGATATTATTTCTTCTGTTGCGGTCTTCGAGATCCGTTAATTTTGTTCGGAGGTATTGAATCTCTCGCAGAAGATCTTGTTGGACTTTTTCCAAAGATCCAGTTTTTTCCTCTACTACTACGATCTTTTTTTCATTCACATCGATTCTTTGACTAAGATGCTCCATAGTCGCCTGCAGGATTTGCGTTTGTTTTTCAAATGCTACAGTGATATTTTTGTTAATAGAATCAGTTATTTCCCTCAGAACCAAATCCGTGATATATTTATGAGCGCTTTCAGAATTTTCTGCTTTTACAAATTCTTCAGGTCTAACTGAAGGGTCTGTAGATGTTTCACAATCCAACCGTGGACGAGCTTTGTCTGGGCTTTGGGAAGAGCCTCTATAAATGTTTTAATCCTGCCAGAGCCTACTACAGCTGATCGGCAGCTTTACTGGACGTTGCATCCTCTCTGGTCCAATGTCAAAGAAGAGGGTTAGGTCATTAATTTAATTTGCTGAGAAAAGCCACTTGGTGTTTTCACCTACTAAACACACCTTTTATGGTTCCCTTTGAGTATGATGCCTCCAAAAATGCTTGTCCATATACATTATGATACCACCAAAGTGAATTCCCCCCCAAGAAGAATATGATGACTCAAGAGTATCACCAACAAAGTGTAATACCCAAACAATATGATATCACCACAGTCATTTTGTGCCCATTATGGTAGACCACAGGCCCCTATAAACAGTATGTTAGCCCATGCAGCTGCCTTTTTACAGTATGATGCCCCGTCAGCTCCCTATATACAACATAAATCTGCCACAGTTTCCTATACACAGTATGATGGACCCTAAATTCCCCTATATGAAGTATGATGGTTCCACATCCTCTTATATTCAGTAGGATGTCTAAACAACCAGTCTATATGCAGAATGCTGCCTCCCACAGCTCCTTATATGCAGTACAACTTCACAACAACGACATATACACAGCATGATGACTGACATAGCTCCCTCTATCTATACAGTATGTGTTAGGTCCGGGTGATGGTGGATCCTCTGGGCCGTGCACCAGACTCCCCCAGTGAGGCAACCTGGAGCTAACCCCTATACAGGGACTGTCCGGTCACCCCACCAGAGGGCCTAGGTACACGGTAGCCGGAGTACTAGCGGGACCGGGATAGCGTCCCTCAGGGAACGGGTAGAACGGAGTCTTTAGAGCCACAGAGTTCTTGGAGACAATTAAGGGAGTCCGGTACGGGTGCTGGTTAGGAAGCTCAGACGGGATCCGGGTTAGCTGGATGTGACGGGGAGGCAGCCGGGTGAAGCCGGGGATCACAGACAGGCACAGGCAGATGTAACGGTGGTGGGATTCCCCGCTGACGGACACCGGAGGACCTCTTGGCAAACCCGGATTCAGGAGCCGGTTACGGAGGCAGAGCAGACTCTACGAAAGAGACAGAGTTAGCACAGGCAAGGCACATGGGGACCTGGACTCCTAGCTTGCAGAACTTGACGAACAGGCGACGCCCTCCAGGCAGGGAGCTCCTAATATACCTGACCCTGACTGATGCAATATCCTGTTAGGGAGTGCAGGGCCTTTAAGAGGAAGTCAGTGACCGCGCGCGCGCCCTAATGCACATGCGTGACGCCCGGGTGCCGGAGGCCAGAGCAGGGAGCGGTGCCGAGGAGGACGTGTGGCTGGAGGCAGGAGACCCGGGGACAGGAGCGGTGAATGAGAAACGACGTCGGGACCCGGGGAGTGTGACAGTACCCCCCCCAGGCCCCCCTCCCCGCAACCGGGACAGAAAGGCACGAATCAGAGGAATACCCACATTCTCCCGGGGTTCCCAGGACCTATCCTCGGGACCATAACCTGCCCAATCGACCAGGAAGTACTGCCGTCCCCTGACGGTCTTCATGGCCACGATATCTCTTACCGCATAGATGTCATCATCGGCTATGGGAGGAGGAGGACAGGCATCAGAGGAGAAGGGACAGAGGACAACAGGTCTCAGAAAGGACACATGGAAGGAGTTGGGTATCCGCATGGAGGGCGGTAGCTGCAACTTGTAGGACACCTCGTTGATCTTCCTGAGGACCTTGAAGGGACCGATGTACCGCGGACCCAGCTTGTACGAAGGAATCTTGAGTCGGACGTACTTGGAGGCAAGCCAGACCAAGTCCCCAGGAGAGAAGCAAGGAGGATCAAGACGTCTCTTGTCCACATGTTTCTTCATTCGTGCAGCAGCATGTCCCAGGGAGGTCTTGACTGAGGCCCATATAGCGGAGAAGTCTCTGGCCAGGGTATCTGCTGCAGGTACATCGGAAGCTGGAGAGACTGGTAACGGCACAGAAGGCTGGAGACCATAGACAACATGGAAGGGAGAACTGGAGATGGATTCGCTGACCTGGTGGTTATGAGAGAATTCAGCCCAAGGAAGGAGCGTGGACCAGTTGTCCTGGTGGACATTGACGTAGTGACGAAGGAAGGTGGTCATGATCTGGTTGACTCGTTCCACTTGTCCGTTTGACTGAGGGTGGTAGGCAGAGGAAAAGTCCAGAGACACCCCCAGGTGTTCACAGAGAGCCCTCCAGAAGCGTGAGCTGAATTGGGTTCCTCTGTCGGACACGATATGGGCAGGAAAGCCATGCAGCCGGAAGATGTGCTGTATGAAGGCGTCCGCAAGCTCTTGAGCAGAGGGCAATCCGGCCATAGGAACAAAATGAGCCATTTTCGAGAATCGGTCCACCACGACCCAGATGACCGTATGACCGGAGGACAAGGGCAAGTCCGTGACAAAGTCCATGGCTATGTGTTGCCATGGAATGGAAGGAGTCGGCAGAGGGAGAAGAGGACCAAAGGGCAGGTGCTTAGGCGTCTTGTTCCGGGCACAGGAGGAACATGCAGAGACGAAGGCGGTGACATCCGTACGAAGAGACGGCCACCAATAGTGACGGGCGATGACGCCCCAGGTTTTCTTCTGGCCGGCGTGTCCGGCCATTTTCGAGGAGTGTCCCCATTGGAGGACCTTGAGTCGGTCGGTCTCCGTGACGTACGTCTTCCCAGGAGGGATCTGTGCCAGGGAGACGGGAGCCACCGCGATGACCTTGCTAGGACAGATGATGGGCTGGCTTGGCTCCTCCTCTTGGTCTACCGGAACAAAGGACCGAGACAGGGCATCTGCCCATACGTTCTTGTCCGCAGGCCGATAGTGTAGCTGAAAGTCAAACCTGGCGAAGAAGAGAGACCAACGTGCTTGGCGCGGATTCAGCCTTTGAGCGGAGCGCATATATTCCAGGTTTTTGTGGTCAGAATAGATGATCACCGGGTAAACCGCTCCCTCCAGGAGATATCGCCATTCCTCCAACGCCATCTTAACGGCCAGGAGCTCTCGATCACCAATGGTATAATTGCGTTCTGGGGCTGAGAAGATCTTGGAGAAGAAGCCGCAGGTGACCATCTTCCCGGTGGCGGATTTCTGCATAAGTACGGCTCCTGCCCCTGCGGAGGAGGCGTCAACCTCCAGGGTGAATTGGCAGTTCAACTCAGGACGGTGAAGGACGGGAGAAGAAGCAAAGGACCGCTTCAGAGAGCAGAAGGCGGCTTCGGCCTCGGGTGTCCAAGCCTTCGGATTGGCCCCCTTCTTGGTCAGGGCGGAGAGCGGAGCAGTTAGGGTCGAGAAGTGAGGGACGAACTGGCGATAGTAGTTAGCAAAACCGAGGAAACGTTGGATGGCTTTTAGTCCCGAAGGAGGAGGCCAGTCGAGGATAGCAGAGACCTTCCCGGGATCCATCTGCAGTCCGGTGTCCGATATTACATAGCCCAAAAAGGGGAGGGATGATTGTTCGAACACACACTTCTCGTGTTTGGCGTATAAGCGATTCTTCCTCAGCCTCTGTAGCACGATTTGCACGTGCTCTCTGTGGGTACGTAGGTCTGGGGAGTAGATTAAGATGTCGTCCAGGTATACGACTACACAGACATAGAGGAGGTCCCTGAACACGTCATTCACCAGCTCCTGGAAGACTGCCGGAGCATTGCAAAGGCCGAAGGGCATCACGCAATATTCATAGTGCCCGTCCCGGGTGTTGAAGGCGGTCTTCCACTCATCCCCGGAGCGTATGCGAACCAGGTTGTAAGCCCCACGGAGATCCAATTTGGTGAATATACGGGCTCCCCGGAGCCGATTGAAGAGTTCAGGGATGAGAGGCAGGGGGTATTTGTTTTTCACTGTGATCTGGTTTAGTCCCCGGTAATCGATACAGGGCCGTAGGTCGCCTTCTTTTTTCTTGACGAAGAAGAAGCCCGCACCAGCCGGGGACGAGGACCTTCGAATGAACCCCCGTGCCAGGTTCTCGGTGATGTATTCAGACATGGCCCGGGTCTCAGCAGGGGACAAAGGGTATATCCGTCCCCGAGGGGGTGTGGTTCCCGGCAGAAGGTCAATGGCACAGTCGTAAGGTCGATGTGGAGGCAATACCTCCGACTCCTTTTTATTGAACACATCCGCGAAGGACCAATAGGCTGGAGGAAGACCAGGTAAGGAGTCCGGGGCCGGAGGACGACGGACGGGCTGGACTGACTGGAGGCAGTTCTCATGACAAGACGGGCCCCAGCGGATGATTTCTCCAGTACGCCAGCTGACCGTAGGTTCATGTACCCGTAACCAGGGTAAACCCAGCAGAAGCGGATGAGACATGCGTGGCAGAACATAGAAGGCGATTTCTTCGGTGTGTAGCGCACCGATACGCAGTTTCACAGGTTTAGTGATGAACAGGACGGGATCAGAGAGGGGTTCCACAGAGGCTATCACAAGCGGTGTCTGCAGCGGGGTGACAGGTAACTGGTACTTGTCAACTGTGGCCTGGTGGATGAAGTTACCCGCTGCCCCGGAGTCGAGATATGCCTCTGCCGTGAAGCGGGTTTCTCCTGTTGTCACCTGTACAGTCCATGTCACTGGGTCAGAGAGCTTCCCAGTACCTAGGGTGGCCTCTCCTACCAACCCTAGGCTTTGGAGTTTCCCGGTTTCGCTGGGCAGGCACGCACCTGGTGTGCGCCGTCTCCACAATAGAAGCAGAGACCCTTGGCGGCTCGTTCCGCTCGACGCTGCTCGGAGGACCGTAGCCGGTCCACTTGCATGGACTCCATGGGCTCATGGATGGAGGAGCCAGAGAGCCCGGATGAGGAGAGGATAGGCGTCTGTGGAGAAGCGGAGTGCCTTACAGGGCGCCGCTCGCGGGACATTTCCTTAGACCTTTCTTGAAAGCGGAGGTCTAGCCGGGTTGCGAGGGCGATCAGGGAGTCCAAGGTGGAGGGGACGTCTCGACCGGCCAGCTCGTCCTTGATACGACCGGTAAGCCCCTCCCAGAAGGCGGCAGTCAAGGCTTCATTGTTCCACCCCAACTCAGATGCCAGCGTGCGGAACCGGATGGCATACTGACCAACTGTCAAAGTTCCTTGGCGTAGCCTGAGGAGGGATGAGGCGGATGAAGAAGCACGTCCGGGTTCATCGAACGCGGTGCGGAAGGTGTGCAGGAAGTCCTGGATGTTGGTGGTTACTGGATCTTCCCTCTCCCACAAGGGGTTCATCCATGCCAGTGCTTCACCCTCCAGATGAGACATGACGAAGGCAACCTCAGCTTGGTCGGAAGTGAAGAGATGTGGGAGTAGTTTGAAGTGCAGCGAGCACTGGTTCAAGAACCCACGGCAGTTCTTGGGGTCCCCGGCAAACCGAGGCGGAGAGGCTAGTCTCAGTTGCGAGGTCGCAGAAGTTGTCCCTACGGAAGCCGTGGATGTGGCGGAAGTGGACAGGGACGTGGCTGTGGATTGCAGTGTGTTCAGGCGGGTGTCCACTGACGTCATGAAGGCCAACATACGGGATTGGGTCTCTCGCTGACGTAGCAGCTCCTGCTGCAATCCGGCCAGTTGGGATGCTAGTGCTTCGGCGGGATCCATGGCCTGTTCGTTCTGTTAGGTCCGGGTGATGGTGGATCCTCTGGGCCGTGCACCAGACTCCCCCAGTGAGGCAACCTGGAGCTAACCCCTATACAGGGACTGTCCGGTCACCCCACCAGAGGGCCTAGGTACATGGTAGCCGGAGTACTAGCGGGACCGGGATAGCGTCCCTCAGGGAACGGGTAGAACGGAGTCTTTAGAGCCACAGAGTTCTTGGAGACAATTAAGGGAATCCGGTACGGGTGCTGGTTAGGAAGCTCAGACGGGATCCGGGTTAGCTGGATGTGACGGGGAGGCAGCCGGGTGAAGCCGGGGATCACAGACAGGCACAGGCAGATGTAACGGTGGTGGGATTCCCCGCTGACGGACACCGGAAGACATCTTGGCAAACCCGGATTCAGGAGCCGGTTACGGAGGCAGAGCAGACTCTACGAAAGAGACAGAGTTAGCACAGGCAAGGCACATGGGGACCTGGACTCCTAGCTTGCAGAACTTGACGAACAGGCGACGCCCTCCAGGCAGGGAGCTCCTAATATACCTGACCCTGACTGATGCAATATCCTGTTAGGGAGTGCAGGGCCTTTAAGAGGAAGTCAGTGACCGCGCGCGCGCCCTAATGCACATGCGTGACGCCCGGGTGCCGGAGGCCAGAGCAAGGAGCGGTGCCGAGGAGGACATGTGGCTGGAGGCAGGAGACCCGGGGACAGGAGCGGTGAGTAAGAAACGACGTCGGGACCCGGGGAGCGTGACAGTATGATGGCACCCACAGCGCCTCTATGCCAAGTATGATTTATCAGTCTCCTTTATTCGGTATGATGGCTCCACAACTCCCTATCTAAAATATGTAGCCTCCATACCTATCTATACACAGTATGATATGTCTCAGAGCTCTCTACTTACATTATGGAGGCCCCTTAATTAATGGTTGATAATATAATTACATAAAATGTGTTCACCTTGGCATGCAATCTGGCATCCAGCTCCAGTCTCAGCAGCTTGTGGTCTGATGCTCAGTGCATCAGATACAGAGCAGTGGTGTCATCACGCCTAGTACTGCTAGACTCAGATGTATAAGCTGAATGGCAGAAGGAAGAGCTATCGGTTCTTTCCTCCACCATTGTTTTCAATGGCATCTGCATCTTTAAGATACTAATACCATTGAAATCTAGACACTGGGGAGTTGTCATCAATTGGCACGGGACCCCTCCAACTCAAGGGCCCCATAGTGGCTGCAAGATGTGCTCTATGCATGCTCCTTGAGGAAAAGCTAAGTCCACAAGACGATTCTCCAGCCCAGCGGTGGGCCAGTCCAACACTGCAGATAGCTAAGGTCTTGTTGCAACTGTGAAGAATCTGAGAATACCTGCCTTGGAAGTTTAAGGCTGGGGCCACACGGGACACTACTGCGATGCTCGCATGAGACTCGGCTCGCGCTGGCAGCACAGCAGGAGCCGAGTGTCATACGAGTGTGCCTGCATCTGAGCTCCGATCATGTGAGCAGACCTCAGCTGCGGGTGGCGGGCTGGCACAGAGGAGGGGAGGGAGGGATTTCTCTCCCTCTCTCCTCCGTAGTCGGCTATTGCCATTCTCGCACTGCACTGGCAGTACACCGGTGTACCGCGAGTGCAGTGCGATTTTTTTCTCGCCCCATTCACTTGAATGGGTGCAAGAGAAAGAGTCTCAGCTTACAATAGCAGCATGCTGCGATTGTTTTCTCGGTCCGATTAGGGCTGAGAAAATAATCGCTCATGTGTGCTGACACACAGGCTAGAATTGGTCCGAGGGGAATGCGATGTTTTATCGCACTCCACTCGCACCGATTTTCTCGCCGTGTGGCTTAGGCCTAAGGGTATGTGCGCACGTTGCTTTTTACCTGCTTTTTACCTGCTTTTTTGCTGCTTTTTCTTCTGCGCTGTTTAATGCCAAAATGGATGTGTTCTTCTATTCAAGCAAAGTCTATGGGAATTTGGGTTTCTTGTTCACACTATGTTGTTCAAAATGCTGCCTTTTTGTGGCAGAACTTTGGTCAAAAACTCAGCTTTTCAAAGAAGCAACATGTCAATTGTTTTTGCCATTTGGGTTTTGCACTGCAAAGCTGAGTTTTTGACCAAAGTTCTGCCACAAAAAGGCAGCAGTTTGAACAACATAGTGTGAACAAGAAACCCAAATTCCCATAGACTTTGCTTGAATAGAAGAACACATCCATTTTGGCATTAAACAGCGCAGAAGAAAAAGCAGCAAAAAAGCAGGTAAAAAGCAGGTAAAAAGCAACGTGCGCACATACCCTAACTCTTCAGATTCCACGGTTAGACAGAGATAGAAGATTCTCTTTGTCGGCCCTTGGACCTCTCTCCTATGTAATGCTGTCAAAAGTTTGTGTACACTTAATAGAATATCTGTGTTTGGTTTGCACTCAATTATCCAATTTACTGTATAAAAAAACACTTTTGTGTATCTGCTACTTTAACTGCAGGAGCAATCCAGCCGAGCAGAATTATTTTGGATTTTTGAAGACGTTCAGGACTTAAACACAAATTGTGCTCATTTCTAAAATATAGTGTTCTTATGAAAGTGCCAATTTAACTGGCTAGTCTTTCAAAAAGCAAAAATCAATACTACATAAAAGGTAGGTGTTATACGTTTCTACTGAAATAACACAGGTTGGCACTAAGGGTACAAGACGTGTCACAGACTATGGCGCTGTAGTTGGATAAAATGGAGAACTAACAATTAATAGTATTTACCGATACCAGCCTTTGCCAGTGCAAACAATGAAGTATGTTGTTGACTCCTGTTTTACGTTGACTGATTATAAAGCAGCGAGCATGATGGTATATTGATCCCGGAGGCATACAGTATATAGTTTAAATGAATAGTAATCTCTGATATCTATATTTCTTTTTATGGTTTGTCTGAAAATAAAGCACAATTCTTGTCACATTCAAAAGATATTTACTTACTGCACAGAAAGGAATTGCCTATCAATATGGAAGACAGTCTGACTTCATTTTCATTTGTTGTTGTTTTTTATTATATTGTTCCATGTTGACATTTGTGTTATAATGCATTGTCCGTGTGGCTTTGTTCCTGAACTATTAAAGAGATTGTCCCCTACTTTTACATTGATGGCCTATCCGTAGGCCATCATAGGGGTTGTCTCCCACATATGGGTTGTCCACTACTTTTACATTGATGGCCTACCTTAGGATAGGTCATCAATGTCTGATCGGCCGAGGTCCGACACCTAGCACCCCCACCGATCAGCTGTTTTCGGTCCTGGCGGCAGCATCAAGTGGCTGAAAATGCTCATTTCCGGGGCTGCTCCATCTTCCGATAGCGGTTGTAGCTGGGTTCTGCACATCCGCCTCCTATTGATCTGAATAGGAGGCGGATGTGCACTACCCGGCCGCGGCCACTATCAGAATATGGAGCAGCCCCGGAACTGAGCATTTCCGGCTGCCTGTTGCCGCTGCCAGGACCAAGAACAGCTGATCGGCAGGGGTGTAGGGTGTCGGACCCCGGCCGATCTGACATTGATGAGCTATCCTAAGGATTGGCCATCAATGTGGACAACCCCTTATTTTTACAGGATCTATGAATGTACTAAGATGTCATCAAGATCTGTTGGACTCATATTCAGTTAATCTACTATTTCAGTTGATAAATCAGATCTTTGCTTTTTCACTTACTGAGGTTCAGTTACCTTTTGCCTTTTTTTCCTTTTATAATATATCTTTTTATACAGTAATGGAAATATTCACGCCTTGCATTGACTTTCATGGTGATTAAACCTATAGTACCCTCACTGATCGTGAGAATAAAGGGGTCATAGTGCTTTTTCAAAGCCGTATCCCTATCGCAGTGTTTCATCTGCACAGGGGTATTCCTGCAGTGCAGCTACATACAAGTTAATGGGACAGGAGCACAGCTGTTTAGTATAAAACTATAAAGGCCCCGTTACACGCAACGGCATCGCTAACGAGATGTCGTTGGGGTCACGGAATTCGTGACGCACATCCGGCCTCATTAGCGACGTCGTTGCGTGTGACACGTATGAGCGACCGCTAACGATGTCAAATACTCACCAAATCATTGATTGTTGACACGTCGTCCATTTCTCAAATGTTGTTGTTCGTCCAGGACGCAAGGCGTTCATCGTTCCTGAGTCAGCACACATCGCTACGTGTGACACTCCAGGAATGACAAACAACACCGTACCTGCGTCCTCCGGCAACGAGGTGGGCGTGACTTCCATGCGGCTGCTCTCCGCCCCTCCGCTTCAATTGGATGCCTGCCGTGTGACGTCGCTAGGAAGGTAAGTACGTGTAACGGGTACTAGCGATTTTGTATGCCACGGGCAGCGATTTGCCCGTGACGCACAAACGACGGGGTCGGGTGCTTTCACGAGCGACATCGCTAGAGTGTAAAGCCCCCTTTAGACTTGGTGCAAACATTGCATTTTGATCGCGTTTTTTATGTGTTTTTGAGTACAGATTTGTCCCAAAACCTGAAGGGAATCCTGATGCCAGCAAAGTGAACGAGAATCCTGAAGTCTCATGCACACATTCAGTATTTCTCCTTGCAGATTTTCTGCAGAAATAAATCTGTGGCATGTGAATCCTCACAGCATTATTGCTACAGATTATTGATGCCGGGTCAACTTTCAGTTCTGGAAATTAACGTAACATCACCGGATATCAGAGGTTACTGCAGCCATGGATCACATGATGCGGATAGTGCGGACAGCGATAGCGCTGCTCACAGGCTGAATTGACATGTCACATGTGCCCATGATACTTGGGACATGTAACTCATCACATGTCGCACACGCAAGCTGGATTATTCCCACACACATAAAACACTAAAAAGATGTACACAATACCTGCCTGTGCAACCTAGTTGCTTGACACATACAGTGACACTCAAATTAAAAGCATTGTCCAGTAGTCACTCCATGTGACTGCAGACATAGGACTCTTCACATTTGCACATGAGAATTTGCCACAAAGCCCTTCACACAGTATGATGGACTCCACACAAACATCCACATTGTATAATTGCCCATATACAATATAATAGCCCTCTCTAGCCCTCCAAACTGTATAATGGCCTCCCACATAGCCCTTCAAACAGAACAATAGCTCTTCACATAGTCCTCCAAGCAGTAAAATGGCCACCACATAGCCCTTCAATCAGCATAATAGGCCCCATATAGCCCTCCAAATAATGTAATGACCCCCATATTGCGCTACAAATAGTATAATGGCCCCCACATAATCCTTCAAGTATTATAATGGCCCCACACAGCCCTCCAAACAATATATTGGCACCGACATAGCGCTCCAAATAGTACAGTGGTCCCCACATACCTTCAAATAGTATAATGGCCCTCATATAGCCCTTCAAGTAAAATAATGGCCCCTACATAGTCCTTTAAGTATTGTAATGACCCCTATATAACCCTCCAAATAGTATAATTGGCCCCACAAAGCCCTTTAAACAGTATAATGGCCTCCTCCATATACGTATTGATTTAATAAATAAAATAATGCTCACCACTCCCCATTCCTCTGCTACTCTTCTCTCTGCAGCATATGTCCTGAAGTTCAGCAGAGCTGACATGATGCAGTGACGTCATCTTGCCTACTGCTCTGAGACATCAGAGATTCAATGCACAGGTGAACGATTGAGGAGGGAGTAGATGGCTCCCTGTTCCATCATTGGTTTTAACTGTATTGGCATCCAGGATGCCGATACAGTCGAAAGTGCAATACTGGTGCTGGCACCATCCTGACTCACGAGCCCCATAGCGGCCACGTGGCCAATAGCTATTATCAAGTACGCTACTGACCACGGTAAACAATACTGTCGTGGTACCTAACAGCCAACCTAGTAAGCTGAAAATAATCAGGGCTAAAATGACCCTTGTTTGCTTCCGGGCCCTGTGCTCCTGAACCCTCTCCTCCGGTTGTATGTCTGCCTGTAATTTACTGTAAAATGGTAGTGTGCACAGACAGCCACCCCATTTGACACCTCTCCATGTGGGTGCTATGAGTGTGCAGCGAAAATAATCCGAAACCATAAAAAAAAAGTTGATATCAGTGTAAAACTCTTTGTATTAGTCATCCTTGACAGAACAGGTGGTTGGAGAATTTCTTAGTGATTGCATTGCTTATGGGATGATAGACTGCTTAGCTCTCTATACAATCTCTGCACAGAACTAAATCCATTTATATACGGGACAAGAAAAGTCGTCATACACTAATTAGGTCAGATGCTAACCCTTGTCGTTACCAATGACTTCATAAGATCATATTTGCGTTTTTAGCGTTGTGCTTGCCGACGTATACTAAGTGGTGCAATAATATTCTCAAGCTGTCAAGAAATGTTGTAGAAAGTGTAGTAACTATTATAATTGGCACTTGCTGCAAATCTGTCAATTTAGATGTGCTTCATAGTGATAAGCTCTTATTATAATGCAAGCTAAATTTAACCCATAGTCACAGCAATGCGATGTTCAAACCACACTATAACCATGATATATGTAAATGATGCTGCAGTTTAATTGAAATACAGATTACTATGCTAAATATGCCCATATCAGCACATCTTATATCCCATTACTATTACCACCTCCTCCGTTATAACCTCAAATTCTTATAGACAGATGGGTCTATCAAACTACAAACAGAGTCAAGTTCTGTTCGTCAAAATATGCTTCATTACTCTGCGGCACAAAAATTAAATTATCCGTCTATGGCAGGATACCAATATATTATGTATTGTTGCTCGTTGTTTTTTTGTTATCCTTTACCCTATGTTTATTAAATAGGATTTCAGTTTTGAGAAGCCACCAGAAAAGGAACTTGTTTCCAGCCTGCGCCTATAACTCCAAGCATGACTTGACAGTATAATTGTTAAATTTAAAAAAAAGATGTAGAAATAGTTAATTTTAAACATTTATTGAATATTTATAATATCTTATAGCGTAATATGAATATTATTAAAAAAAGAATAAAAAAATCTGCTGCCTTTAAATACATTTTGCTATCTCTTTCCATTGTTCTGAAGTTTTTACATGTGGATTTTATTTTGAATATCCTGTAGAGTCTGTGAAAAGGCTTTTATGTGTAAAACAAGAAATTAAATGTATGCTTTGATTTTGCTCGAACTCCTGCGAATTTGCATATAAATTATACCGGATACATTTGCATAAAACTCTGGCATACTCACAATAAAAGTAACATTAGGGATCTAATTATTTTGTGACGGTCACAGATTGCCACTGAACATAGCTCGGCATTTACGTCTAAGGTCTCAGGTTAGATTCCTGAACTGTAATATGTTCTACTGTCTCGTAATGTCTATATTGTGTGAACTTTGCTAGTTAGTAGGGATGAGCAAAGCCTGAATGGAAAAAGTTGGGGGTTTGTACCGGACACCTAGTGTCTGTGGCTTGAACTCAAATATGGACCTCTCACAGAAGTTTGTGATTGAGTTCAGAGTTTGTTGAAAGGCTGCAGCATAGCAAATTAACAATCTTTCGGCACAGGGACGATGCCTGGACGCTGCTGGGAACAAAATAAATAATAACAAATAAATGATGTTGGGTCTCCTTATTTTTGATAACTAGCCAAGGTAAAGCAAACAGCTGGGGGCTGGTATTATCAGGCTTGGTTATTTGGCCCTTCCCGGCCTAAATATAGCAGCCCTCAGCCACCTCAGAAGTGGCTCATCCATTAGATGCACAACCCACAGCTGCCCAGAAGTGACATATAGTATCTATTAGATGCACCCCCCGCAGCCACCGCAGAAGTGGAGCATCCATTAGATGCACAAATTCTGGTACTTTGCCTGGCTCTTCCCAATTGCCCTGTTGCTGTGCCAATTGGAGTAATATTTTTAGGGCTGATGTCAGTAGTGATTTCACATCTTTAATCTGCACATTTTAAATTTAAATAAATAAAAGGAACAAGCCAGGAGGATGCCAGAGGAGGAATTTTCACAGGACCCTTACTTTATATGGGAAAATCCTGCTGGTTGGCTCCCTTGAAGACCGATCAGTCTTCAAGGGAACCTGTCACCGGGTTTTCTCCATATAAAGTATGGCCATCAACTGTCTGCCCTTATTTCCAGCATTCTAGAAGAAGCCACTTTATCGTTGAAACGTGTGTCGAGGGTCTTCGAGCTCTCCAATGTCTCTAGCCTTCAGCCTTCCTCCAGACAATGTCTTTAGGTATTTAACCGTATACTGTCCACTATTTGGATGACTGTGTTTTTTGCACTGGCTTAGCTGCCACAGTGGAGCTCATTACCTGCTTTCTGCGGGATAGGTAGTATCTGTTCTATTACATATGTGACAGCTTTTGCTATCTGGTAAGCGAGGTTTTCTATCACTTCTGAATAACTGTTATTTACATCTAGCAATCTATACCATTGTTTGCTTGTCTCTGCATAAATATTTATTGTTCTATATATTATTAAAGTTGTTGTTTAACTATTTATTCTGGTCCTCCTATATGGTTCCCTTATTTTGATGAATGTAAACATTCAGCTCACTATTTAGGGTTCCTTGGCTTCTATATTTCATGGGTGGACATTCCCTTTGAGCGGATTTTTGTAGGTTTACCGTATGTCTGTTAAGGAGTAGTCAAGAGATAACTTAGGAATAGCTATAGAATAGTCACAGGCCCTTGCTTCAATGTATACGTAGGTACTTTTCAGGGTTATATACTCTTTAGAGGTGAGACAATGAGGTAGTAAAGAGTTTGCTGAGTGCAGAAAACAGAAGAGTTGGAGAATAGAAATGTTTGTTGTACATACAGTCAGAAATTAAAAAAAACTATTTTATCTGAAGACATTTCACGTGATTTAGAAGAACCTAAATGATAAATCAGGAGGCTGAATGGATTTCTCATTACTGCTGTTTTACATAGGAACTGACAAGCACTTATGTGAATGCAATGGAGTGCGATAATCAGCAATCTGCATTCCATGGCTCATTCACCTGCCTATATCTGTGGCTCGTAGCTCATTCCTCCCCCTTCTGTTACTTTAGACATCTCTCATATCATATTCTTCTTCATGACTTTTCTTTTCAATTCTTTTGCTACAGTATTTATACAGAGAATAAGATGCGTCAGTCCAAATATACATAACAATTACAAATGTATAGGTGATATAGATAGGCTATCAATTCAGCTGTATTATCTAATGGTGTTGCCGCTTGCCTGTCCCTCCTTGGATGTTTCTCCACTTGGGGTTTATGTATCCTCCTTATTCTGACCTTTTGCTTCATCTTATGTTATATTTATTGGTTTAAAATTGTTTTCAATAAATATTCTATTTTTATTCATTCCCAATACTTCTTTGGTGTTTTTTCTCAGTTGCTCTGGCCACACTTTGTTGCATTGTCACTCCTTGGAGCATCTCACCGGATAAGATATTTGGAGGTGCCTATCTCGACAGAAGGCTCCTGACCTGTATTAAAGAGGTTGTTCACTACTCTGCAATAGTAGCCACATCCCTGTAAAACTGATAGGAAAGGTGTTTTAGCACCCCTGAGGTATCAGGTGCCACAAAATGTAACCTAAGGAAACCCAAGCCCTGGAATATCCATGTCAGTCAACACACCAGCATCCTCAGGCCACATACGCAAACCCAATTCTAGACTGGGAGACTGCCTAGCAACAGGTAAAAGGGATGGGCACTTATTGGCTAATTGCCACCAAATCTGTAGGGAGAGACCCAGCAAGGTGAGGGGCGAGTGGTCAGTTGGGAAGTTGGCGGGAGGAAGAAGTGAGAAGTAGTTGAAGAGAGTTGAAAGTGAAGGAGAGAGGAGTGAGAGAGTGAAGTAAAGAAGGAGAAGTGTAACGACCTGAAGTAAGAACGGGACGCTGTAAAGGAGACAAGGACTGTGGAGTAAGGAACCAGGACTCCAGGAACCGTGAGTTACCTGTGGAAGTATAATACTCCAGGGACCGCGAGGCACCTGTGGAAGTCCGGAACCAAGGCTCACAGGACTCAGCAAGGTGGGGTGCAGACCCTAGGACAGCAGAACACTTTATCATCAACTGTTAAATCTGTCAGTTGAGGGGATCTCCAGGGTCCTTCACCACCCAAAGAGTCCAAGGCTGCCTGCAATAGGACCAAGACTGAAACAGGGACTCCCCCAGAAGCTCTAAGCCACGGGAGCCCAATACAAATGAGTGTGCATAGATGACAGCCAACCCAGGTCACAGCTGGCATGGAAAAGAAGGGGAGCGGAAACACCTGAAACTGGCAGCAGCAGGTCCAGGTACTGAGCCAAAAGCAAAAAGGCAAGTTGAAACTGCAATACCGGAGTGGACTGTTTCCTTCTCGCCTCCATACACATACATTGACTGTTCCCTACTATAGCCCCCTCATCATCCACTGCTGGGGCCTAGCCCTGCTTGCGGAGGGCCCAAAACACCTAAGCTGCATTACTCCACCAGCCCCAGCAGGACCCTCCAGTGGCTTCAATAACCTGGCCGCACACTGCATATGGCGTAGACGAAAACTCTCTGAGATCCAGTGATGTCAAGTCAACTTCCAGTTGACTTGACATCACCAAGGCGGCCAAAGTCTTCCTGAGTGACTGGGATGTGGGCGGTGTTTCACCGCTTATTACAGTCCAGCATCCACGTCCAGCATCGTTCCTGCTTGTGGCACTCTGCAGCAAAGAAGGGGGCACGCGACATGCTGCACTGTGATGCTGGGCTGTGATGAGCAGTGAAACTCCACCCACAGCCCAATCACTCATAGAGACTGGGGCCGGCTGCGGTGATGTTAGGGCCAACTGGATGTTGATGTGACATCACCAGATCCCAGAACTCACGGAGCCCGGGAGTCACGTGATGGGGTGAGTGGGCCACAATAGCGCCTCTCAGAGGCAGAATTGGCTGAACAAGGTATTTAGAAAAATCCTTCCCTATCATTTTTATAGGGATGTGGCCATTAGCGCACAGTTGTGAATCACCCCTTTAATTATTTATGGCTCATGAATCTTTATTGATAAACATTAACCTAAAACAACATTTTGGAAACCTGCTGAGTAAGCAGTCATGTATACCATATGGTACCAAATAATTATGGTTTTAGATGAAGTGCCTAATGATAATTATAGATAGGACTGCCATTGAATCCGACATTGCTGTATACAGTTTACTATTTTAGAAGTTACATAAGTGATTGCACCATACAAGCCATACCAAGCATGCTGGGCTGACAGTCAGAGAATACTCACTGCCAGACCCAAAACCTCCATTGAAATATAATGAAAAAGGAGGACAAGGAGTATATGAAGCAATATCAAGTAGTTTTATTAAACAATTGCAAATATTAAAATCAAGAGATGACCAAAAAGATGGGAAGTGGTGGGAAGGCAGACTGGATGATGGTGGTATCAAGAAGCCGGCCGCAAATATTCACTAGTATAAGATATAGATTATACAGGGTTAAAAAAGACAGCGTCAATACTCCAGATAATAGACTAACATCATATATGTATATAACGGGGAAAGCTGAAAAACAACCCAGGAGGAGTATTAGACTAAACTAGTGGGACAGAGCATGTCTAACCTGGGCAATAAAAATCCCAAACATGAAAGGAGTATAACGGGCATGTCTGCAGCAATGCACCGATAAACACAAACCTGTGTAGAAGAGGGCCTGGAAACATGGAATGCTCCAAATCGGCAAAGAAACACCCCCTATGTACGTTTCGCTGTAGTTAATACAGCTTACTCATGGGGACGAAAGTAATTTGTTTGTTGTCATTTTGTTAAATCAATGTTTTCTCTGCTGCAGATCTAACAGTTATACAGATCTTATGAATATGCTGGACTATCTTCAGTGCACCAATAGTCCTGTAATGATAACCTCCTGCTGATTAACCAGTAGTGATTTTATCAAAACTACACTAAGCAGCCCAGTAAATAACACATCGCTGGAATCAGGATCTCTGCTCCTACATTATGCTGCTCTCAGATTAGGTGGCAAAAATCTGGTGGCAGATTCACTTTAATGGAGAGCTATAGGTTATACAGATTATGTGAATAAAACCTGAACATTTCTAAAATAAAACTAAATCAGAACTGCTCTTGGTATATGGGTTAATTGGATAAATTATAATATAACTATAAAATTGCCCTAAAATCACAATTTAGTAGTAATTTCCATAAAAATTCAGGAACAAAAACCAACAAATATAAGTACCGTAAATGCCAAGGCCAATTAATATTGCTCTTAAAGGGTTATACCCTAGGAAGGCTCAGTAGACTAGAAGGACAAACAGATAACTACAGAATTAATATAAATCGAAGGTAAAACATGTTTATGCGAAAACAAAAACCTGCAATATTTTTTATATCACATTCACTGTGCACAATAAATGACAATGCCATTTTATTCTGCAAATCCATATGATCACGATGATGACAATGTTAGGTTTTTTTATATTTTACTTTTTGAGAAAATAAAACACTTATTTTTGAGACTGTATTCTGAAAGCCATGTTTTTTTTTATTTTTTTGGACTGACGGTTTTTGCTTGAGGACTTGTCATTTGCAAGATGAGTTGTATTTTTTCTTAGTACCACTTAGGCATTTATTCTGATAAATAATAACTTAATTAATAACTTCATTAATTTATTAATTTATTTTTTAGGCAAAATTAATAAAAATCGTTTCCATCATTATTTTTTAGCAGCATTACTATGTAGTATAAATGGCATAACTTTGTTTTGTAGGTTAATAAAATTACAGTGATTCCAAATTTATATACCGGTAATTTTACTATATATGTACAATAAAATACCTTTTATGATTTTTTTTTATAGTATTTTATTCAATTTTTGGGGAGGTCAGGTGCCTAAAAACTGGAATTTTCTACCAAGTATTTATAATTTTTGTTTAATGTTTTACATTTTTTTCCCCAATATTAAGGTAATCTAAAAAGAAAAAAGGATGATTCTTTTTATCACTTTTTTATTTTTACAAAACCTTTTAAAAATGTTATATTGTTTTAGATTTTTATATTATTTTAGACTTAACTGAATTCAGTTAATTAATTTAGATTTAGTTGAAAATGTGATCGTCTGATCGCTGAAATAATTAATTGCCAAAATTCTGTATTGCAGTATTAGTCACCCGTCAATAGAAAACTGGCAGAGATATCTGGGGTGGCAGAGGAAGCCCCCTCATCAAACCACCTGGCATGGTCATTATTGACTGGAGCATTAAAGGGAATACCCCTTAAGAACACAGATAAATATCATTTTTGCAATTTCATTTCCTCTTCTTCTTCCAAAAGCCCGAACATTTTTATTTTTTGACCAATATCGCCATATGAAGGTTTTGTTTTGGCAGAACAAGTTCTAGTTTTGAAGGAAACCTTTCATTTTACCTTGCATTGTTTTGAAAACTCATGAGAATAAAATCAAACGGAAGTAAAATGATTAAAAAACCTCAAATTTGTCATAGTTTTATTTTTACAGCATTCATTTTGCAGAAAAAATTAACTAGCACCATGGTTCTTCAAGTCAGTACGATTGTGGCTTTACCAAGTTTATATAATTTATTTTATTGTCATTTTAGGGACTTAAAATCTGAACTTTGTAACAAAAAAAAAAAATTGTGACTGATACCATTTTGGAGTACATACATTTTGCTTCCATTGTATTGCATTTTTTTTGGTGAGATGCCGGGATCAAAAAACATCAGTTCTGGCATTTTGTTTTTTTTTTTCTTTACAGGATTTTTTTCAAGAGTTAAATGGGTCACATGCACACCTTGACTATTGGGTGACTTTTTTACCTTACTGTTTGTAGCCAAAACCAGGAGTGGAACAATCGGAGGAAAAGTATAATAGAAACACGGGCACCACTTCTGTATTTTTTACCCATTCTTGGTTTTGTCTTAGGCTAAGTTCACATTTCCGTTGTTTTGTATCAGTCACATGCGTCGCTTGACGCATGTGACTGATGCGCTGTACAACGGATGACAAAGAACAGAATTCTTTGTCGGACTCCGTTGTGTGCGGGGGGCGGAGCGCAAGAGGGCGGAGTTCGGGGGGAGTGGAGCGGGGCCGTGGCACTGAGGACGTCAGTGCCGCAGGGACTGCAGGACAGGTGTGTGTGTGTGTGTGTGTGTGTGTGTGAGAGAGAGAGAGAGTGTGAGAGTGTGAGAGTGTGAGAGTGAGAGAGTGAGAGAGTGAGAGAGTGTGAGTGTGAGTGAGAGTGTGAGTGAGTGAGTGAGAGAGTGTGTGTGTATACATGCTGAATGCGGGAGGGGGGGAGCCGAGCGGGGGGCGGGGCCAGGCGCTGAGGTTGTCAGTGGCAGTGCTGCGGTCTGCATGGTTGGGACAGGTGAGTGTATGTGTGAGTGAGTGAGTGAGTGAGTGTGTGTGTGTGTGTGTGTGTGTACATGCGGAGTGCGGGAGGGGGCGGAGCTGAGCGGGGGGCGGAGCCGAGCGGGGCCAGATGAGGGTGTAAGTGGCAGTGCTGGTCTGCATGGCTGGGGACAGGCGAGTGTGTGTGTGTGTGTACACACACATGTGCAGAGTGCGGGAGGGGGCGGGGCCGAGCGGGGAAGTGTCGGCCTCCCTGCACACGTAACCAGACAAAATATCGGGTAACAGCAAAGCACCCGATGTTTACCTTGGTTACCTGATATTTACCTTGGTTACGGGCGTACACCGCTTAGCGCTGGCTCCTTGCACCATAACCAGGGTAAATATCGGGTAAACAACCAAAGCTGGTCACGTGTGCAGGGAGCCAGAGAGCATGCGCAGCGAAATCCGACGGATCGCGCTGCTCAAAAAACGTTACAGGCTGCGTTCCTCCCGCCCGGCGGTCAGTCGTTCCACGACTGATCAGTCGGGTGGAGGATGCAACGCAGCATCATCAGTCACAATCCACTGCTCATACAAGTCTATGGGAACAACGGAATCTGCTAAACGGATTCCGTTGTTTACCAGAGCAGCGGATTGTGACTGATACATTTTAGCGGAAATGTGAACTTAGCCTTACAGATACTGAGGTAAAGGCTGGAGTTACACTTGCGTGTTACTCGTGCGAGTATCGGATCACACTGCCCGGACCGGCTGGCTTCTCTTCTGCCAGGCGCGGCTGTTCTGGCACCCTCAATCTGTGCGTTGGAAGACGAGTTGACAGACAGCTTAACTCTTTCCCATCAATGCATTGACTCGGACGCTGGGGGTCCTTTACAACTTTTATTAATGAGATCAGTGTAAAACTACAAGAAATAAATGAAAATACTAAGTACAACATACAACATATCTGAGTTACATAGCATTCCATTTGATACAGGACATGCAGGGTAAATGCACTACATGGCGAATACATATTAGCTAATGACAGGATAATACTTGCAGAACAGACCAACTACATTATAATTTTGATGAGCCCTAACCAGGGGATCATAACTCACCGACTGTGCTATGTAGAGGCAAACATAAGGAGCAGAGATCTGGAGAGATATTCAGCATGCAGAATGTGTGTGTTCATGTAACTGAAATGGCTGCTGAAGAAGAAGAAGGGGCAGAGCCTATGCAAGGTCTGATGGGTAACTACATAAGCCTTGGTAGGACAATTTTCATTGCACAGTAACCAGTGAAACATTAAACTAACTGCAGTAAGACAACATTGTCAACAGATGGCGCTGTTGGATATCACTGGACAAGTGGACAGTATCAATGTCAATTACTAAATGTAATCTTATTACTTGGCATAATAAAATAATTATATGCATTTCTATGAAGGCATGACACTCCCCGTCTGGCATCCGGGGGAATGCCACAAACTTAAACTAGAGCAATAGAATAAGTTCAGATACAGGTCTAAGAAACAGCTTTCCACTTTGCTTGGGAATCTTGATTTCCACTTTCCTGACCTGTCCGTCTTGACTTGGGAAGACCTTGGTTACCAATCCTAGAGGCCACTCGTTCCTTTTAGACTGAGTGTTCTTCACTAGGACGACATTCCCAGGTTTCATGTTGGGTCTACTATCTTGCCATTTGTCTCTTGTCTGTAATGTAGAGAGATATTGTTTTCTCCACTTAGTCCAGAAAAGGTCTGCTAACATTTGAACTCTTTTCCATTGAGATTTGTACAAGTCTTTTGTAGTAAACTCTCCAGAAGTCGGCATACTCACATTAAACTTCTGGGTGAGGAGAGTTGAAGGGGTGAGCAGAGATATGTCATCAGGGTCATTGGATATGGGAACCAGTGGTCTGGCGTTCATTATAGCTACTACCTCGGCCATGAAGGTTGTTAGAGTCTCATGAGTGAGCTTCGAAGAACCAAGTTGCAGAAAGATGGAATCGAGGATTCTGCGAGCGATGCCGATCATGCGCTCCCACACACCTCCCATATGAGATGAGTGCGGTGGGTTAAAGGTCCACGTACAACCTAGTTCTGAAAGACGTCTTTCTACTTGGTTAATGTCCAGATTTGAGGGAATCTTTAGTTCACCACATGCTCCTACAAAGTTAGATCCTCTGTCAGAGCGTATATGCTTTACATGTCCTCTGAGAGAAATGAATCGTCTGAAGGCATTTATGAAGCTAGATGTGTCCATTGTCTCAATGACTTCTATTTGTACGGCTCTAATACTCAAACATGTGAACAAGACGGCCCAGCGCTTGCTGTTTGCATGTCCTCCTCTAGTCTGACGTGTGACAACTGACCAGGGACCAAACACATCGAGGCCCACGTTAGTAAAAGGAGGTTCGGTACTCAAACAGTCTGCTGGTAGGTCTGCCATTTTTTGGGATTGACAAGAACCACGGAGTTTCCTGCAGATGATACATTTGAAGATGACTCTACTCACAAGTCGCTTAACTCCTGTTATCCAGAAACCCGCTTCCCGTAGGGCTCCTTCAGTTATCAAGCGCCCTTGATGTCTAACCTGTGCGTGATAATGCTCAACCAGCAGGAAAGCAACATGGCCGTGAGGAACAATGATTGGAGTACACTCGTCATTTTCAAGCTTTGCATTTGAAATTCGTCCCCCGACTCTCAGCAGTCCTTGAGTATCCACAAACGGGTCCAGTTTTTTAAGGGGACTATCTTTTGGGACACTTCTGTGGTTCCGGAGGGACTCTAGAGTCTGGGTATAAGCTTCATGCTGTACACAACAGATGATTGCGTGTTTGGCTTGCGTGAGCTCTTCCACTGTGTAAGCTTTATGACAACGATGCCAGCCTTTGCATGGAGCTGGTCTCGATTGTCTGTTTTTAAAGGATCTAATGACATGTATCAGGCAAGTCAAGGCTCTGTAGGCCGATCTCCAGGTAGAGAATCTGAGGAAGCGGCTGGAATCAAGGTGCCTGTTGGTGATCGTTGTGCTAAGTGTGGAAACTTGAGGCTGTAGCTCTACATCTGATTCGGGTTCGAAGAGTTCATGTGTATGTGTCTCGTGAGCAGTGGGTACTGGTTGATACAGAAATGCAGGTCCGACTAGCCAGTTAGTGTCTTTGAGGCGTGGTGCCGATACCGCTCTGGTCGCATGGTCTGCAGGATTTTGGTCGGTTGGTATTTTGAATATTTTGTCCATGAAAGCAAAGAAATGTACCTCCATTTCTGGCTTCTTTGAGAAACTTGGCTTTAAGTAGGTAAGGCGCTTTAGTGCCATCTCTTTGTTGTTAGGAAGACAGGGTCTTTGTGGCTTGAATGGTAGTGGAGCCACCCAGCTGTCGTTTTCATCCTTGTGAAATCCTTGATCCATTATCTCTAGGAAGGTCTCATCTTCAATGGAATGGGCTAGTTTATAATCTTCTTTGGTCTTTTGAAAGACAGCGCACCCTAGATGATCTTTGTCTCCGTCGCACAATTCATCCATGGCGTATCTGTCTTTCCCACCATTTAAGTGTGCCGAATTGGTGAGATTCTCCTTCACTAGGAATTTGTTGGGGCAGGGTAGGATAAAGGATGGACGGCCACTCTCCAATGTGTTCGTGTAGAGAGATTGGATGTTGTTCGGCTTGGGAACTTTTCCGAGGCAGACGTCCCCTATAACTACCCATCCTAGATCTAGCTTCTGAGCGTAGGGCGAGTTATGAGGACCGTTTATCTGTTTCCTCACCTTGTGAACTCTGATGATGTCTCTCCCCAGCAAAAGGACCAACTTGGCTTGGGAATTAAGTGCAGGAATGAGATGCGCTATGTTTCTCAAATGGGGATGGTGTAGTGCCGCTTCTGGAGTGGGTATCTCTTCTCTATTGTTCGGGATGGCATTGCACTCGATTAATGTAGGAAGGGGTAAGGATGTCTTCCCATCTAGGGATTCGATTTGATAACCTGTTGCCCTCCTGCCAGATTCTTCACTCACTCCTGTACATGTTTTCAGTGAGTAGGAGCAGCTAAGTCCCTTGATTCCAAAGATGTCAAAGAAAGCTGAGCTGGCGAGTGATCTATTACTCTGGTCGTCGAGTATAGCATAGAGTTTAACCGCTTTTTCTCTGTAGCCCATAGGGTAAACTGTAACCAGACAGATCTTTGAGCAGGATTTGTTAGTGAGACCTTCTCCACAAACTTGAGTGCACTGGGGTGACACTTCAGGAGGTGTACTCTCTGTCTCCTCCCCGCCGTGCTCTGTAAGTCGGTCGATGTGCGTGGAATTCTGTGGGGCTGGTTCTGGGTGTAGAGCTGTGCTGTGCTCTTGACTGTTACACTCCGAACAAGTGATACTGGCATTGCAGTCTCTAGCTAAGTGAGATGTGGATGCACAACATCTGTAACATATGTTGTTTTCTCTGAGGAAGATTCTACGGTCTTTAAGAGATTTTCCTCTAAAACTCCTGCACTGTTGCAGTGGGTGAGGCCTTTTGTGTAGGGGGCACTCTTTGTCTGGGTCAATTGTTAGTGACCCTTCAGGTTCTGTTGTACTGTGGGTCTTGCGTGATGAATCTGTAGCAGACACATTAGTTTTGTGTACAGTGATAGGTGAGCCTCGAGGGTTGCGTACTGGAGCAGGCTTACCTGTTCGTGGGTTGATGAGATCTGCGGTGGAAAGGTCAAAGCTGGGATCATTCCTGATCTTGGCTTGCTGGCGCACAAAATCTACGAAGACATGGAATGGAGGAAACGGCACGTTGTGACGTTGTTTGTAATCTGAACCCCGGTTCAACCATTTCTCTTGCAGACTGTAAGGCAACTTATTCACTATGGGTTTAATACCTCTGGCTGCATCTAGGGACGCGAGGCCTGGCAGGTCTCCTTCAAACTTGGCGACTTGGAGTTCTACCAAGAGGTCGCTCAATTCTCTTAGCATGTGAAAGCTCTTATTAGAGATCTTGGGAAAGTCCTCCAACCTTTTGAAGAGGGATTCTTCTATCCTCTCTGAAGAGCCATAGCACTCATCAAGTCTCTCCCATAACAGGCACAAACCTTTGCTCGGGTGGTTGATGCTGATATCCCTGATGCGTTTTGCATGTTCTGCTGATTCGTTTCCTAGCCACTTGACCAAGAGATCGATCTCTTCATTGGCAGAGATGTCCAGGCCGGCCGTGGCGTTTCTGAAGGAAGCTCTCCACGCTCTGTAACTTTCAGGACGGTCGTTAAACTTTAAAAGACCTTTGGTGAGTAACTCACGGCGTGCGAAGAACTTGAGGAAATCTGGTAGCTCTTGATTTCTGAGAGGGTGGTCCTGATACATGTTGCTATGATGAGGTCCCAGTGAGTTATTGTTGCCATCAAATACGTTGTCGCCATGATAGTCACCATCGGGGTCCTCCATTTTGGGACGGTTCGCTGTGTAATAGGAATCTACAAACTTGGGTGCAGGTGACACTGATGGTGTTAGGTGGACGGAATTACCTTCATGCTTAACATGGGATGTTTGTTGAATGAAGGTTGATGGCTGAATGGCAGGATTAAGTCTCTCTCTTGGAGCTGAATGTAGACGGTCGTCTGATGCGGTATGCTTTAGTACGTAGTCTGAAGTGCGTTGTGAGATATCCCGATTACTGAGTTCGGGTCCGAGCCTTAACCTGAAACTTTTACTGTCGCTGCGTGCTGCTTCTTCTAAAGCCTGTACTTCAGCTTCTGCTGCTGCTGCTTCTGTGTCTACAGCAAGTTTTGCAAGGTCGGCTTCTAGACGTGTTTTTTCTGTCTTTAATTTCAACTCTTGTTCAGCAAAGGCAGCTCTCACTTTGGCGGCTTCCGCCTTCGCCCTGGCGGTGGCAATTGCAGCGCTGCTCACAGACTTCCTTGAAGCTGACGAGCTTACATGGGAGCGTGTTACATAAACTTCAGATCCTCTATCTGACATGGTGTCTGTATGCGGCTTGACTGCTCTCTGATAGAAGTCGGCGTCTATGCTTCAACCCCGTTAATAGCAGTCGTTTTACTGTTCTGGCACCCTCAATCTGTGCGTTGGAAGACGAGTTGACAGACAGCTTAACTCTTTCCCATCAATGCATTGACTCGGACGCTGGGGGTCCTTTACAACTTTTATTAATGAGATCAGTGTAAAACTACAAGAAATAAATGAAAATACTAAGTACAACATACAACATATCTGAGTTACATAGCATTCCATTTGATACAGGACATGCAGGGTAAATGCACTACATGGCGAATACATATTAGCTAATGACAGGATAATACTTGCAGAACAGACCAACTACATTATAATTTTGATGAGCCCTAACCAGGGGATCATAACTCACCGACTGTGCTATGTAGAGGCAAACATAAGGAGCAGAGATCTGGAGAGATATTCAGCATGCAGAATGTGTGTGTTCATGTAACTGAAATGGCTGCTGAAGAAGAAGAAGGGGCAGAGCCTATGCAAGGTCTGATGGGTAACTACATAAGCCTTGGTAGGACAATTTTCATTGCACAGTAACCAGTGAAACATTAAACTAACTGCAGTAAGACAACATTGTCAACAGATGGCGCTGTTGGATATCACTGGACAAGTGGACAGTATCAATGTCAATTACTAAATGTAATCTTATTACTTGGCATAATAAAATAATTATATGCATTTCTATGAAGGCATGACAGCGGCTCCGCTGTATGTATTTCTATGATGCTGACCCGCTCCTGTCAGGAGAGCCGCGGCCGATCCGGGCAGTGCGATCCGATACTTGCACGAGTCACACACAAGTGTGACTCCAGCCAAAAACTCAAATACTGAAGTACAAACTCACCAAAAGCTCATCAGGGGAAAGTAGCTTAAGGCCATGTGCCCACGGGCGCTCGTACCTGCGGATATATTCGCAGATACGGCCGCATGTTTCCCGCAGCTGCCCGCCGGCATCCGCAGCTATTTTTAGCTGCGAGTTTCCAGCGGAATAGCTGCGGGAAACATGCGGACTTTCACGCGATTTACCTGCGGACGTCCCGGCCTCTATCGCCATAGCAGAGGGCCGGGATCTCCGCAAGTAAATCCGCATGAATAATTGACATGCAGTTAGGTGCGGCTGAGGGATCTCCGCAGGAGATTCCGCAGCCGCACTTTCCGCAGCGTGGACACAGACACTCCCCATGTCCCATAGGGTAACATGGGGAGTGCCTGTACATGCTATAACCTGCGGATTTATCTGGAAAATCCAGAAAAATCCGCAGGTTTTCCGCGGCAAACTCCACAGCAAAAAGCTCCCGTGGGCACATGGCCTTAGTGTGCATGCTGAGGATTTACCACGGATTTTACTGCTGTTTTGCCATGGATTTGCTGCAGAAAATGTGTCAACATGGGAAGTGTCTGTACTAGCTAAAACCTGCAGATTTATCTAGAAAATCCAGATAAATCCATAGGTTTTCTGCGGCAAAATCCGCGGGTACATTGTCCCGTGGGCACATAGCCTAAGAGGTTGCATTTTTTTATGCAGCAAAAATACACCAAATACTCATCATGAAAACTTAGCTAAGCTTTTATTTTTGGATATTTAAAATGAGGAAAGGGGGTGGGGGAAGTCAAACTATTTTATTTATATATTTTTAATCTTTTCAAAACTTTTTTTTTTTTTATTTTTCTATTTTTTTTGTCTTTTGAGAGACTTGAAACTGTGACAGTATATTGTACAAGTAATGATCTCCTATGAAGCCTAGCCCGTGGCCAGGCTTCACAGGAGCTTCAAAAAGGGGGAGATGAGGGACCTTCAGAAGGTAGAATCCTCTGCACCCCAAGACCACGCTGTGGAGGGGGAAAGGGGAAGCTATACATATTTGGCTTTGCTATAGACGTTAACAACAGTGGATCATATTTTGCTTTTTTTTTCCTGTAAAATAAAATATTATAATAGAAGAAAAGGCAAAAATATTTAGCCAAATCTAAAACAAAAAAATATTCACTTTAAAATATGTCATTCCAAAGGATGAAATTTTAGGAATTTAGTTATCTAAAAACATTATTTCCAAAATAGATAAATGTGAAAAATTAGCAGAAATAGAAGAAGTTAGGTGAGGGACAGACACTGTATCAAAGCACAGTATGTTTGTTGTGTTGCGTAAAAATACCCCAACATTTCCTGTGATCAAATCATACACATGCAGTTATACACATACATAAGAAATAAAAAGTCACATCTGATAGAATGCAAGAGACAGATTTTTTGTTTTTTTGTGTTCCAAAGGCCAAAATTACTTTTAGGCCACGTTCACACATTCAGTATTTAGTGAGTTTTTTATACCGAAAATCAAGAGTGGGTGAAAAATGCAGAAGCGGTACCTGTGTTTCTATTATACTTTTCCTCTTTTCTACTCCTGATTTTGGCTACAAATACTGACGTAAAATACTGACCAAATATTCAATGTGTGAACTTGGCCTTAATCCAAATTTTAAATAAAAATTTCATACTTACCAAATGGCTATATAGTAAGGTCAATTGATAGTGGTACTAGGAATTATATACTTTATATAGATGGTGCAATAAAGATGGTGGCAAATTTGCACCAAAAACCACATCTGAAACAGGTGCAACATAAAATACCTGTATTTCACTTGTAAAAAAAAAATGCAAACGTGTTAAGAAACAACCGTGTCAAACCACTACGGCTTTCTCATTTGCGGGAATTCATTTGATTTGCATCTCACCTCCACCATACTGTCTATATATACTTCGTGGGCTAAGTTCATATGTAGCGTAAACACTCTGGGTTTTTTGGGTGTTTTTTTTGCGGCAAAAATCTTAGTTTAAAGGGGCTTATCACTACTTGGTCAACCCCTACTCATTGACATTCAACCCCTACCCCTACACCCTTGTTTGCCCCATAAAAATATCAGTCTATACTCCTCTGGTGCGGCCGTGGATCCAGCAATGTCTAAATCTGCGTTCCAGGGGCCCAGGTGACCCCGTAACCAATCAGCGCCTAGTACTGCGCTGACTTCCTACTCAAACATCCAAAGGTGGGGAGAAGGAAGCCGGTGCCTATTGTTCACGGGGGGTCGCCTGTCATAACAATGTCACATGGGCCCCGTGAATACGGATTTAGACATCAGTGGAAACGCATCGATGTGGGTATACGCTTATTTATTTTTACGGGCGCGACCAAGGGGAATGAGTAGGGGTTGTCCAAGTAGTGGACATCCCCTTTGTCCCACTCTCATGCAAAAAAGCGGGACAATTATTTCTCACTTGTCATCCATGTGCTGTCCGTTTTTTTACTCTGCAGCTATTAATCTTTTACGAAACGATTTACACTTTCGCATCTTACAGAATTGTAATGTATCCTTAAAAATTGGGAGCCATACTGATGGTCCATATCGCATCTCATTGTTTTCTTGCTCTGTACTGATTTCAGAGTCAAATTGGAGGATGCCAAATACAGCTGGGAAAAAAAATCACAGATACTCACGGCCTCATTGAATAACATGGGTCCGAGTGCAATCCTTTTTTATCAGATAGCACTCATCCAATTTATATGCTCATGTGAGTGAGCCCTTAGAGTACGATTGCACTAGTATATAATTTGGACAAGTGCACTGCGAGGAAAAAGGAGATTGCACTTGTCTTTGACCCATGTTATTCAATGAGGCTGCACTGCGTTATTTCCTCAGCTGTATTCAGCCTGAGCAATAAATTGCAGCATGCTGCAACTGGATGCGTAAATTGGACGAAACTCACATATTCAAGTCTATGGGTGCCACAAAAAAAAATCGAATGCCACATAGACCGTCCTAGTGGCATCCATTTTTTATGGATACATTACCATTCTGTAGCATGGGACACTGTACATGCTCCTGTAAATGAATGATTGTAAATTAATAATGGCTGCTGAGAAAAAACGGACAGAAGACAGACAGCACATGAACAGCACATAGAGATCAGACGGACAGCAGATGGAGAATACACAGACGACACATGGACAGCATACAGAGAACAGATGGATAGCAGACGCAGACGGACAGCAGACGGAGGGCACACAGAGCACATGCATAGCACACAGAGAGCAGATGGACAGGACACAGACATTGATGGACAGCAGACGGACGGCACATGGAGAGCAGACAGACAGCACACAGACAGCAGGCGGACAGGAGACAGAGAGAGCACACACAGCACATGGACAGCACACAGAGAGCACACACACAGCACATGGACAGCACACAGAGAGCACACAGACAGCACATGGACAACACACAGAGAGCACACAGACAGCACATGGACAACACATGGACAGCACACAGAGCACATGGGTAACAGATGGACAGCACATGGACAGCACACAGAGAGCACACAGACAGCACATGGACAGCACACAGAGAGCACACACACAGCACATGGACAGCACACAGAGAGCACACAGACAGCACATGGACAACACATGGACAGCACACAGAGCACATGGGTAACAGATGGACAGCACATGGACAGCACACAGAGAGCACACAGACAGCACATGGACAACACATGGACAGCACACAGAGCACATGGGTAACAGATGGACAGCACACAGACAGCACATGAACAGCACACAGAGAGCAGATGGACAGCACACAGACAGCACATGGACAACAGATGGACAGCACTTGAACAGCACACGGAGAGCAGATGGACAGCACACAGACAGCACATGAACAGCACACGGAGAGCAGATGGAAAGCACACAGACAGCACATGAACAGCACACGGAGAGCAGATGGACAGCACACAAACAGCACATGAACAGCACACGGAGAGCAGATGGACAGCACACAGACAGCACATGAACAGCACACGGAGAGCAGATGGACAGCACACAGACAGCACATGAACAGCACACGGAGAGCAGATGGACAGCACACAGACAGCACATGGACAGCACACGGAGAGCAGATGAAAAACACACGGACAGCAAACGGAGAGCACGTGGACAGCAGATGGAGAGCACGCAGACAGCACATGGACAGCACACGGAGAGCAGATGAAAAACACACGGACAGCAAACGGAGAGCACGTGGACAGCAGATGGAGAGCACGCAGACAGCACATGGATAGCACACAGAGAGCAGATGTACAGCACACCGACAGCAGATGGAGAGCACACAGACAGCACATTGACAGCACACAGATAACAGATGGATAGCAGATGGAGAGAACATGGACAGCAGATGGAGAGTGCCCAGACAGCAGATGGAGAGCACGCGGACAGCAGATGGAGAGTACGCAGACAGCACATGGAGAGCACACAGAGAGCAGATGTACAGCACACGGACAGCAGACGGAGAGCACACAGACAGCACATTGACAGCACACAGTTAGCAGATGGACAGCACACGGAAAGCAGATGGACAGCACACGGAAAGCAGATGGACAGCAGACGGATAGCAGAAGGAAAGCACACAGACAGGACATGGACAGCACAAAAAGAGCAGATGGACAGCAGACAGACAGCACATGGACAAAAGATGGACAGCACATGGATGCCAAGTGACAAAAAAAAACATCCTTCTCTTCTGGATGAATATATCAGACCAAATTTTTATACTCTAATTTCAGCGTCCCCTAATAGTAGTAAAATGGAGGTGATTTGATGAAAACTCATTACCACTATGTTGAACTGTACGTTTCTGGAGCTTCCCCCGCCCTCCCCCAATGGGCTTCTATGGAGAGCCAGGAAAAATGTAATTGTTTTTTATTGTGAAATCACTACGTTTCTGAAACAACTGCTGAACAACATACAGCAAAAAAAAACAAAAACAAAAAAACCCTGCAGTGTTGTTACACGTGGAAGCATGGCCTAGGTAATCAGCCAAATAAAACAGAGGATTGGGTACAATTGGGTAAGCATACTGGAATTACAACATATGACCACAGCTTCCACAATCCTACTTTTAAGTGGACCTCCTTTCGATAAATTTAATAAAAATAGTAAGTACAGGAAGGATGGGAGGAGGGTAATCACTTTCTGCCGACCATTCCTGACCAGGCAATTGTAAACTCATTTCCTGTGCAATCTCGTTTTCCTTCCATATCCATCTATCTTTCTAGAAGAAAAATAAGAGCAGCACATAGAAATATAAAAAAATGGGTGCAAGGCCTCCAACCAAACCAAAGATCCACTGGCAAACAATATAATAACAAAAAAGCAAGCAGTAGCCCAGGAGAATAAGAAAAAAAGAGGACTTTAATAGCCCATATGGCATGGTGATGTTTCGGTTGTTTCCAACCTTGATCTGTCCATCCCCACAGTGAAACATGAGGAAAATATAGGCAAAAAATTAAATTTATGGGATAAAATAAAAAAAATTGCCATTTGCATATGGATTCACCCTTTTTGCTATAAAGCCCCCCCCAAAATTGCTGGTGTAAGCATTTACCTTCTCAAGTCACATGCTTAATGAAAGAAAGTCCACCTGTGTGCAATATGTGTCCCATGGTCTGTCAGTACACCTTTTCTGAAAAGCCACAGAGGCTGCAACACCATGAAGACCAAGGAGATATCCAAACAAGTCAGAGACAAAGTTGCTGCGAAGCACAAGTCAGAGTTGGGTTCTAAAAAAAATATCTCAATCTCTGATGATCCCCTGGAGCACCATCTCTTTCATTATCATCAAATGGAAAGAACATGGTATCACAACAAACCTGCCAAGAGAGGGCCGCCACCAAAACTCTCAGTCCATGCAAGGAGGGTATTAATCAGAGATGCAGCACAGAATCCAAAAATAATCCTGAAGAAGCTGCAGAGTTCTCAAGCAGAGACTGTAGTATCTGTCTATAAAAACACAATAAGCCATACAACCCACTGAGCTGGCCTTTATAGAAGAGTGGCCATAAAATAGCCTTTACGTACAGCCAAAAATTGGAAGGCTGATTTTGGTTTTACCAAAAGACATGTGGGAGACTCCCCAAATGTATGGAGGAAGGTGCTATGGACAGAAAAGACAAAAATTGTTATTGGTCACCAAGGGAAACCGATGTCTGGCACCAAGTCACACAGCTCATCACCCCAAGAACACCATGCCTACAGTGAAATATGGTGGTGCCAGCATCATGCTGTGGGGATGTTTTTTGGCAGCAGGCAAAGGAAAAATGGTCCAAGTCAAAGGGAAGATGAATGCTGCGAAATACAGGTATATTCTTGAGCAAAACCTTTTCCAGTCTGTCAGTGATTTGAGACTGAGACGGAGATTCACCTTCCAACAAGACAATAACCCAAAGCTACTGGTAAAGCAACACTCCAGTGGTTTAAGGGGAAATGTGTAAATGTATAACCATGTCGTAGTCAAAGCCCAGACCTTAATCCAATGGAGACTCTATAGTCAGACTTTATCCCCTTAATCTGCGGGCAAGTTTCCGTTTTTTTTCCTCTCCTTCTTCTGAGAGCTGTAACATTTTTATTTTTCCGTCAATCTTGCCATATGAGGGCTTGTTTTTTGCAGGAAAAATTGTACTTTTAAACAAAACCATGAGTTTTACCATATAGTGTACTGGAAAATGGCAAACAAAATTGAAGTGCGGAAAAATTGCAAAAAAAGTGTGATTGCACAATTGTTTTGGGGTATTTTATTCACCATGTTCACTATATGGTAACACTGATGTATCAGTGTAATGCCTCAGGTCGGTACAAGTTTGTAGATGCAGAACCTTGGCACTCAAGATCAATGTGAATAGTAGTTTTTATTGTGAAGAACTTGTAGGACCAGCACAAGCACAGACGTTTCGGTCATCAGTGTGCGTGCAGTGGGTCCTCAGAAAGTATAGTAGTGTGACAAGAGACGTTGCTGGGTTGACGTGGTGTTCACCGCTGTCTATGTGGCACTACATGCACACTGATGAAGGTCTTTTGACTTAAACGTCTGTGCTTGTGCTGGTCCTACAAGTTCTTCACAATAAAGAACACTATTCACATTGATCTTGAGTGCCAAGTTTCTACATTTACTTGAGATGGTTTTGGACGCTACTTGTGCACCACCCCAGAAGTGCCATATGTATCAACTCACTAGGTATGAGTTCATAGACACCAAACATGTATATGTTTACTTTTATCTAAGGGGTTAAAAAAATTCAAAAGTTTGTCCACAAAAAGTGGCATACTTTTTGCGCTATTTTCCGCGACTCGTAGCATTCACATTTTTTTGGGATATAGGCATCAGTGATGGCTTATTTTTTGCATCTCGAGCTGATGTTTTTAACTAACATTTTAGCACAGATTCTACTTCTTGATCGCCTGTTATTGCATTTTGCGCAAAATTTGCAAAGACCAAAGAACGTAATTTTGGCGTTTGGAATTTTTTTTGACGCTACGCCTTTTAGTTGATTTTATATTTTGATAAATCGGGCATTTCTTAATGCAGTGATACCAAATGTGTGTATATTTTTATTTTTTTAACGCTTTAATTTTCAATGGGGCAAATAGGGTTTGACTTGAACTTTTAGGTTTTTTTTATTTATATTTCATTTTTTAAAACTTTTTTTTATTTTACTAGTCCCCCTTAGGAAACTATAAGGATTAGCAGTCAGATTGCTCATTCATATCTACTGATCAGAGCTGCACGGCTCAGATCAGCAGAAATGCTTGTTTTCTGTTACAGCATGCGCTCTGCCGTCTGTAACAGGAAGTAAATCATGATAGCGACAGGAGTCATCACATGACCTGTTACGGGGGAACCGGCAGATTAGGACCAGGGAGTATATATCCCAATCGCCAGTCGGGGCCCACCATGCTCCAGATGGTAATGGAGCTACTGGCACCCTGTGGATTAGGCGGAGACTATATAACTGGATGGCTCTGAGATAACCCAGGGAACCGGTCACGTGTGTAGTGACACGTCAGACCGGACGACAACCCAGTTAGCGTTTCTGTGAAATTGGCGCAACCCCGACCACGTGTGCAGGGAACACGTCAGGCCAGATGGTGACCAGGTAGCGTTGACTGAGAAGACCGCTGCGACAGCACCCTGTCGGCCACGTGTGTCAGACACGACAGGCCGAGCGGACCTCCGATTAGCGTTTCTGGTCACTATGCGAATGGCCACGTGTGTAGAGGACACGTCAGGCCAAGAAATCACACCAGTAGCATTGACTGGGAAGCCAGAGGCACAGCAGGTGCGTTGTCCGTGTGCGTAGGTGGCACAATCGGACAGGAGGCACAGCAGCTGCAGCCCAGTTAACTCCACTGGGCTGCACAAGCAGAACTGGACGGCAGGAGGTGGAAGCCCGGTGCCTGACCCTTATGTGCTGAGCCACGGGTGTCTTGGCGTGACAAGCACCGGATGCCTAATCCTACCTACCACTTCCAAACACAGGCTTATGCCACAATAAGGCTCTAACATGGAGGTGTGCTCTGTCTGAGCAAATGTGAAGACTGCGCACCTCCATGTTGTCTCCAGCCCCTTTTATAACCTAGATCCACCCCAAACCCAGGGTGGAACCACCAAGGTCCAATAGCAGAGTGCATATCATCAGCGACATCACCAGCGGCCTATCCGAAACTGCCACGTCATTGATGACCTTATGGCAGCCACGCCCCAAACACTTCACCAGTCATCATCTGACGCCCAATGGTGAGGTGCCAGATCATAGGGGCGGGCCTCTGCGAGCCAGTCTGGAGTGGCCACGTCATTAGGACACCTGACACCCTCTGCCCTATCAGGGCCTGCCACCTCATGGACATGCTCAGTGAGGTCCTTACCGTACCTAGCCTCTGATGCACTAAGTGCCTGAGCATGCTCAGTAGCCTGAACAACAGACTCAGAAATCAGACTATCTACCTGAGCATGCTCAGTAGGCACAGAACTTAGACACAGCACAAAGTCATAGTACCTGTGCAAATAGGCGGTTAGGATTAATTGTGGAAGCATGCTCAGTAGCCTGAACTGAGGACATAGGGCGGCTTTGCACACTACGACATCGCAGGTGCGTAGTCGGTTGGGCCAAATCGAAAGTGACGCACATCCGGCGTCACTTGCGATGTCGTAGTGTGTAAGTCCTAGATCATACGATTAACGAGCGCAAAAGCGTTGTTATCGTATCATCGGTGCATTCTCCGACATTTCCATAATGCCGGTGCAGAGACAGGTACGATGTAGTTCCTCGTTCCTGTGGCAGCACACATCGCTGTGTGTAAAGCCGCAGGAGCGGGGAACATCTACCTGCCTCCCGGCTGCAATGAGAAGGAAGGAGGTGGGCGGGATGTTTACATCCTGCTCATCTCCGCCCCTCCGCCGCTATTGGCCGCCTGCCGTGTGACGTCGCTATGACGCCACACGACCCGCCCCCTTAGGTAGGAGGCGGGTCGCCGGCCAGAGCGACGGTCGCATGGCAGGTGAGTGCATGTGAAGCTGGCGTAGCGATAATTTTCGCTACGCCAGCTATCACAAGATATCGTACCTGCGACGGGGGCAGGGACTATCGCGTGCGACATCGCAGCATCGGCTTGCGATGTCGCAACGTGCAAAGCCCGCCTTAGTCTCAGAAATGACACAATCAGGCTGAGCATGATCAGTAGGCAAAACACAAGACTTAGACTCTGGCTTGGGGTAAATCGGCGCGCGCATGCGCACTAGCCGCCTCTCCACACTTAGACGTGGTGGAAGGAGCAGCCAACTGGACGACCCGAGGCACGGCCAAGAACGGCAGCCGGCGCCTGGACGCAACAGGAACCGCAGCAGGCTGCTTGCGGCTATGATGGCGCCGGTTCATAACAGTACCCCCTCCTCTAGCAACCCTCCCACTCGAATGGTCTATAGTTGCCATAGATACCACTGAGCGACGGGCGGAAGATGGAGACATACAGTGGTAGCTACAAGACTCGCTCCACCGCGTAATCACCCCAGACGACCAGTCAATATGTGGGGAATGCCGTTTCAACCAAGGAATACCCAGCAGAATATCATCTGCACCCTTAGGGAGAACCAGAAATGATATGGTCTACCTATGCCCAGATGACATGGCAAGGGTAATGGGCACTGTCCGCTGGTGAATTACCTTGGGCAACAAGGACCATCCACCACACGGACTCTCACTGGCCTTGGCATTTGCACCAGCGGGATGGCATGCCGCTGGGCAAAAGAGGAGGAGATTAAATTATCCCAAGCACCTGTGTCCACACTTGCCCTTGTGGACCACGTTGACCCCTTAAAGGAAATGGACACAGGAAACGTCACCCTAATGGATGACGCCGAGTCCAGTCTACCTCCAGCTATGGTCACCAATCGCGGTCGCTTACCCTGACGCTTTGGGCAATGGTTGGCATAATGACCATACTGCCCACAAGCGAAACAGGAAATGCCCTTGCGACTCGATGACCTAGCAGTACCAACCCTAGAGATGTCCATAGGGACAGAGACGTCCTCTAAGGGAGGTGCAGTAGGAGAGACCACCACAGTGGCTGAACGACCCTCTGACCTGCGCTCCAGCTGACGTTCGGAGGTCCGTAGGTCAATGCGGGTAGCCAGAGTCATAAAGCCCTCAAGGGTAGTTGGTACCTCGCGCGACGCTAACGTGTCCTTCACGTGCGAGGCCAATCCCCTCCAGAACATTGGAATGAGAGTCCTCTCTGGCCACCCCAGTTCTGCAGCAAGTGTCCTGAAGCTCACAGCATATTGACTCGAGGAGGTACACCCCTGCTTCAATGTCAGTAGCTGTAGGGCCGAGTCGTGAGTGACCTGAGGCCCCACAAACACTTGCCTCAAAGACTCCAAAAACTCCTCAGAGTCCTGAACTACGGGGTCCTTCCTCTCCCACAATGGTGTAGCCCACTCCAGTGCTCTATCAGAGAGCAAGGAGATGATAAACCCCACCTTAGACCTCGCTGTAAGGAATCGTGCAGCCAGCAACTGCAGATGGATTGAGCACTGGTTCACGAATTCCCTACATGCCTTGCTGTCCCCTGAAAACTTGTTAGGCAGCGAGAGGTGAGGGAGGGTTGGAGTAGGCTTGGTAGCCGACACCATTGCAGCCGCTTGAGCCACCACATCATCCATATCAGCAGCAAGAGCAGACTGCTCCAGAGACCTTACTCTGGCCTCAAGCTGCAGTATGAACTGACGTAGCTGCTCCATCTCCGCCATGCCAGCCAGAACCTGGCGCAGTCTTACTGTTATGGGGGAATCGGCAGATTAGGACCAGGGGGTATATATCCCAATCGCCAGTCGGGGCCCACCATGCTCCAGATGGTAATGGAGCTGCTGGCACCCTGTGGGTTAGGCGGAGACTATAGAACTGGATGGCTCTGAGATAACCCAGGGAACCGGTCACGTGTGTAGTGACAAGTCAGACCGGACGACAACCCAGTTAGCGTTTTGGTGGAATTGGCGCAACCCCGACCACGTGTTCAGGGAACACGTCAGGCCGGATGGTGATCAGGTAGCGTTGACCGAGAAGACCGCTGCGATAGCGCCCTGTCGGCCACGTGTGTCAGACACGGCAGGCCGAGCGGACCTCCGATTAGCGTTTCTGGTCACTATGCAAATAGCCACGTGTGTAGAGGACACGCCAGGCCAAGAAATCACACCAGTAGCATTGACTGGGAAGCCAGAGGCGCAGCAGGTGCGTTGTCCGTGTGCGTAGGGGGCACAATTGGACAGGAGGTGCAGCAGCCGCAGCCCAGTTAACTAAGAGGTTAATAGGTGCGGGAGGATTGCGGATCCATCTGCGCATGTGAGGCACACATGTCTGCTGTACAAATCAGCAGACATGTGTGGGGATCACCACTGGCTCACCGCAGCAGCCGGTGGTGATCACCCCTTCATACCCCTACATGATTTAGGACGTACTGTTACATTCTTGGTTGTGAAGGGGTTAAGCTTGCAGTTCACCAGAGGAATCAATCTAACTTGAAGGAGCTGAAGCAGTTTTGCCTTGAGGAATGGGCAAAAATTCCAGTGATGTGCAAAGATGTGTAAAGTAAGATGTGTAAATCTCATAGAGACTTATCCAAAGCAACTGAGTGCTGTAATTGCTGCAAAAGGAGGCTCAACAAAGTAATGACTGTAAGGAGGTAAATAATTATGTACACTGAAATACTCAGTTATTTTGTCCTGTTTGTTGTTTGCTTTACAATAAAATGAAAACCAAATGTTCACAGTTATAGGTATGTTCTTTATATTAACTTATGTAAATCCTAAAAAAAAACCCTGAAATTCCAGGTTGTGAGGTAGCAAAAAATGAAAAATGAAAAGGGGGTGAATACTTTTGCAAGGCTCTCTATCTATCTATCTATCTGTCTATCTATATTTCTCCATCACCATTGTGACACCTGCTGCAGCGAGTAAAGTGTTGTAATCTGATAATGGGAGCAATGCTTACTGTACATGTTTGAAAGGAAACTATGGTTAATGTTACAGATGCAGGTGTCTGATTACTTAGTGTAAAATTCCATCAATCACTTTTATGAAAATGACAAGATCTTTACATTTTGTCCTAAAAAAAAAAGTAGCAAACACCAAAAGACATGTGGGAAACTCCCTAAATGTATGGAGGAAGGTGCTGTGGTCAGCAAAGACCAACATTTTACTTTTTGGCAATGAAGGTAAGCACTATGTCTTGTGCCAAACCAACACAGCTCATTACCCCAAGAACACCATCCCCACAGTGAAACATGGTGGTGGCATCATCATGATAAGAGGACAGACATCACATCTTTATATTTTACAGTGAATGTTCCAATTAAAGTCTTACCAGACCATTCCTTCTACACATATATGGGGTGTAAACTATTGTGTTCACTTGGATGTATGTAACATTATTCAGAAATATTGTGCATTTGCTACAAGAGCAATGGTGTTCTCATCAGCAACAGTTGTATGTGTATTGAAACTTCTATACTTGTTAGAGAAATGTAAAGTGAATGTCAACCCATACCTATTTGCAATTTTTTTCTGCTGATTTCCTTATTTCGCCGCAATTTTACATACCTCGTGTATGGAGTGGAATATTACATTACATATGATTACTGCACTGTGGTGGCATGGGCATAACAGCTGTGACTGCAGTGTAAGTGGTAGATGTCGCTTGTATTGGCCTCTATTAGTGATATCTTAGATCTTAGCCAGTAAATTCCGTAGGTATGAGTTTTATTGGCGTTAAACATATCAGTGCTTCCAAGAACAATGCACAAAAAACAATGTCTGAGTCTGTCATACGGTCCTGTTCTCAATTTTAGTCAACTTTTATACACATCACAGTGAACTGATCACAAAGCCAAAAAATGCAAAAAACCCTAGTTATCTGCAATAAAGCAATTTCTTAATGTGATCTTCTTGATTAAAGGGGTTGTCCACTACTTTACCTCTTAGCAACTTACCAGCGATCCCTATCAGGTTGTATCGTTGTTGGGATCGCTGGTAAGTTGTTTAGTGTGACGGTACCTTTAGGGGCACTTTGCACACTACGACATCGCAAGCCGATGCTGCGATGCCGAGCGCGATAGCCCCCGCCCCCGTCGCAACTGCGATATCCTTGTGATAACTGCCGTAGCGAACATTATCGCTACGGCAGCTTCACATGGACTCACCTGTCCTGCGACCGTCGCTCTGGCCGGCGACCCGCCTCCTTATTAAGGGGGCGGGTCGTATGGCGTCACTGCGACGTCACACGGCAGGCGGCCAATAGGAGCAGAGGGGCGGAGATGAGCGGGATGTAAACATCCCGCCCACCTCCTTCCTTCCGCATATCCTACGGAAGCCGCAGTGACGCCGGTAGGAGATGTTCCTCGCTCCTGCAGCTTCACACACAGCGATGTGTGCTGCCGCAGGAACGAGGAACAACATCGGACCATCGCGTCAGCATAATTATGGATTACGCCGACGCTGCACCGATGATACGATTACGATGCTTTTGCGCTCGTTAATCGTATCATCGAGCCTTTACACACTACGATGTCGCATGCGATGCCGGAAGTACGTCATTTTCAATTTGACCCCACCGACATCGCACCTGCGATGTCGTAGTGTGCAAAGCCCGCCTTAGTGTTGATGGCCTATCCTAAGGATAAGTCATCAATGTTTGATCAGTCAAGAGCCGACACACTGTATCCCCACCAATTAGCTGTTTACGGTGCCCCTATGGCTTAGGCCTGCGCCACACATCCGTGCCTCCGGTACGTTTTTGGCATTTTTTGCACGTACCGGAGACACGTGCTGATGTTGACATACTATTTTTAATCTAAAAAGCCTCACGTCAGTGTTTGCGCACGGAGCGTGTGTCCGTTCCGTGCGTACGTTTGTGCGTGTCGAAAAAGCGCTGACATGTCCGTTTTCCACCGGCATCACGTCCTCACGGATCCATTAAATCCTATGGGTCCGTGTTTACACGTACGTGATACGGATGGCCTCCGTATGCTATCCGTGTGGTCCGTGTCCGTGTTTTAATTAGAAAGTTAGTTACACTCTGAAATACTTTCAGGTGGCGTAGCTAACATATTTTTTTCCACAAAACTAACTGTGCATTTGCAGAAGGAGTGAGCAAGCAAGAAGTTGTAGTTCTGTGTATTGCAAGATCTATTTTGAGCAAACTTTCGTCTTCGAAATATAATAATGGCACCACGGGTGGACACGGAGAAACTTATAACAGCTGTCGAGACTCACCCACCATTATGGGATACACGTGTAGATGGTTACCATGACCGACTGACAGTTGATCGCCATTGGAATCAAGTAGCTGAGGAAGTGTACCCCAATAATGCATGGTCTAGATGTTCTCCTGCAAAGCGTGCTAAATATGGTAAGTTGTTGTATTTTTTTATTGTTATTTATTTAATATCTATATTTGGATTTCTTCATACTTTCAAACTGGGATTGTTTTGGCATAGTTATGTTGTCTTTTAGTGTAAAATCCTATTAGAAGATTTGGTGTATGTACTACTCAATATATTGAGTTCCTGTACACTTTTTTCATAGTCTCACCAAACTGTCATCAGTGTCAAAAATCGAAGTATACTTAAATTTGTAATCTGACTTGGAATTCTTCATGAATTTACGTAATTAACTGATTAAACTGTCATGTGTTTTAAAATTCCCTGTTGTATTAGTCTAAATTTAGTATCACACTTGAAATTTTGTTTTTTTTTTTTTTTTATAAAAAAAAATAAAAATAAAATGACATGTCAATATCATTACCTACATGTATCAAATAATATTTCGAGTAATTTGTAGCCAAATGTCATAGCAAAAACAACTAATTATAATTTAAATATAGATGACAATTACTTTAAATATAATTATTCCGAAATATTATTTGGTAATGTGTGAATGTCTAAACATGTTTTTGAATGAAGAATATCTAAATAAATTCTATTTCATCCTAAGTATTTGACCAACATAATTGTGTAAAATTGTATATTAAATTTCGCAAACATTATTTAAATTAATGTGTGCAGATTTATGGAGAATGTTGCAAGTGACATATTTGTTAATTTTCCACAGTTGACTTGGTAAAAAGGCGTTGGCGTTCAGCCCGTGATCAGTACCGAAGGGAGTACAACCCTATGCCATCCTCATCCAGCCAAGGCCGCAAACGCAGATATGTCTACTATGAACAAATAAGCTTCCTAGCACCCATCTTAGAAGTTACACAGTAAGTGTTTTTTTTTTTAAAAAAAAAAAAAAATACCCCTGAAGAAACATGGACAAAGATAAATGTTAAGATTGTAATATGTTTTTTCATTTCTTATAGAACGGAGGATAATCTTGACGAATCAGATGATGAACCAACAGCAGGTCCCTCTGCTACAGCCACCTCAGCATCAGAACAAGAACCTGCCAGAGAAGACATTGAAATTCCTGAGACTCAACAAGATGCAGCAACTGAATCACATGAGGGTGGGACAGAGAGTGCACAAACCAACACCCAAGGCTCATCAACGCAACAAACAACCACACCAGCTACACAAGCAACCCAAACAAATGTACTTCCACGTTTTGCACCACAACCTCTACGTGCAAGAAGAATCCGCAGACCTGAGGAAATGAGATCCTTACCGGAAATAATTGACACACGCATTATTCACATAATGAACACTTTAATTCCAGAAACAGATGCCGAGCGTTTTTGTCGCTCTTTATCAACTAGCTTAACCAAAATTCCTTCAGATAGGCAGGAACGTGTAAGAGCTGCTATGCTGACCCTACTGTCAGCTAGTCAGGCAGAACAGGAACCAGTGAGAGTGTATGAGGCCATAGAAAATTGGCGTACCATTATGCAACAACATACAGTCCCAAACACAACAGACAATCAAAATACAATTTCAACACAAACAACAATGGCAACTGTAATAGTCAATAATCCACTATTACAACAATCTGGACAACCTTCAATTGCTTCAAGTACGTTATTCCCAACACCAATTAGACAAGGGTATGTTGCAACCAATACTGGTGCCTTAAGCACAGTACAAAGTGCTACCTCTCAGCAACCCTTGAACTATATGAATTTACAACCAACTCAAACTACTAGTTACTTTACTCAACCCACAAATATTGGTGGTTTACCTAATTTGTTTCCAGGTTCAACATACCCACAATCATTCATGATGCCTCATTATCCAATCTCAACTATGTTACCTACACCACACTTACAAACATCAGTCAACTATCCTCAAGGTCAACAACATACACACACACAATACCCAATTACCCATGTAGATCCACAGGTGTACTCAACCACAGGCAATGTGTTGGGACAAACCAGCATGCAACAGACTGTTCCACACACTACTGTAGCTAGTAATAGGAATGTTGTTCAGCAAACAACTGTTTCCATTCCTGAAAATACCATTTCTGAGGCCACACAAAACAACATACTCAGCAACACTCAGGTTACTTCACTAGAAGATCTTGTTGACTTGTGATGCACATTTTTGTTAATCTTAACAATCAAACAACAAATCTGATGAATGTGTCAAAATGTTAAAAAAGAGGGATTTCCAAAAATGTGCAAAATCAGAGTTGAAAAGATTTTAAAAACATGTGTGATTATACTTAGTGACGGATCACATATATGTTTTATGGCCTTTATGTTTGGAAATGTATTAACACATTTTTACCCAACCAATTTGATGGTTAGATTAGTTCTAATATTCTGAAAACACAGCTTACAATTTTTTGGTCTATGTCAATGTCCAACATGATAGCAACTTAATTGGCCGACATTTTTCAACATTGTAAGCAATGCACACATTGTCCTTACAATGACTCTTGTATGTAAAGTATATTTTGTATGTTATGAAGATTAGCATTTAAATTTACATTTAGAAAAATTTAACACAAAATGAACAAGATGTACATTTTTAATGGGGATGTGAAAAACTAACATCCTTAATTTATGGTTTGATATGCTTATTCTTAATAAAAGATTATGTTTTGGAAGAAAAGACACATGTTTATTTTTGATATTTATTAATAATATTGCATTTTTTCAATAGACGATTAACATTATTAATGTTGTAAGTTAGAAATAAGTTTACTAAAACATGATAGTAACACAGAAATGTACATACACATACATACAACATTCAGAAAACCATGTTGCTAACAGAAATGTCAGTTTATGATTAACGCATTTGCCCTTTAATACTTGTTTGATTTAAGCTCTGAGATGTTGAGAAAAATTAAACAAGTTCCTATAATAAAATAAATTTATATTGTTATAAACAAAAAACCATCACTATCTTAACAATCATCACTATTATTAGTATCATCAAAACAATTAAAGTAATCAGTAAATAAATTTCTAATTTGTAAACCAGATGTCACGGAATTATGGGACATAGGTTCACCTGTGGGATTAACAACATGGTTTATCTGAAATTCATCATCCACATAAGTTCCTCCTTCATGTATCCGACAGTAATTGTGAAGCACAATGGTAGCCTTGAGTACAGATGTGACAAAGGTTGGCTGCAACTGAATCGTTGTCTGATAAATGCGCCATTTGTTAGCTAAAATACCAAATGCACACTCCACATAACGTCTTGCTTTAGTTAGCCGATTATTAAAGTACTGTTTCCTGGCATCAATGGATCTCCTTGGATATGGTCGCATAACATGTTTGGATAATGCAAATCCTGCATCTGCTACCATCACATATGGTGCCAACGGTCCAGATGTACCAGGTAGGGCAACTGGAGGGGGGATCAATAATGAATTTTCCTGCAGGCGTTGGGCTAATCTTGATGAACGGAAAATACGGGCATCTGAGGCACTACCATAGGCCCCAATGTCTGCATAAATAAATCGGTATTCTGTGTCAACCAATGCCAAAATAACAACGGAAAAAAACTTATGAAAATTGAAATAACGTGACCCAGAGTTTGGTGGCTTTTTAACTCTGAAATGCTTGCCATCCAAAGCTCCTATGCAGTTAGGAAAGTCAACAGAGTCCTTGAAGCCCTTAGAGATTTTCAACCAATCTTCTCTGTTTGGCTGAGGCATCATTTGTTCTTTTAAATGTTGCCATATCATGTCGCATGTGTGACGTACTATAACGGCAATGGTTGATCGACCCAACAAAAAATCAAAATGTAAAGCACTAAAAGATTGACCAGTCGCCAAGAATCTATGAAAACAAGACAAAGAATGATTTACAATTACCACTATTTTTCTTAAAATTCAAACAATCATAAGAAAACACAAACATTGACTCAAAAATGAGATGACATCAATAAAGATCAATTACACATTTCACTGTGAAAAATAACACATTTACACAAATTGAAAAAATAACAAATATATTACCTCAGAGTCACCATAAATCTCTCCTCTGGGGAAATGGAAAGCCGCATCCAAGTGTCCTGATGTTGCAAATGAGGTCGTAAAATATTTAGTAAGTAATCAAAACTCTCAACTGACAACCGGCAGTATGAAAAAAACTTATCTGGGAAATTCCGTAACTCAAAAAATAAAGTATGGAAATGACCATGCATAGGCCGCATCATCATTAGTGGATGCACCCACAATCTGGTTCTTCTTACATTATCATAATGCAACATGTGCCGTCTAACACCAAAACGACGAGATATAATCCAACATAAAAACACTAAGGCCTCTGTGGATAATGGCATTGCCACAATTTTGTCTCAACACCTAGGTGCTCCAAGGCATAATACAAGCAGGAAAGAGTTTATAGTTAACTTATATTTATGTCCTAATCACATACACCTATGTGTCATTTAATTCCAAGTAATCACCATTATCTCAATGTGTGAAACATGTGAAACACGCACAAAAAACGGACTGCACACGGAACACACACTGACGTATTTCACGCACAGGAAAACGCACACACGTACACACGTATGACACACGATATGCATACGGACACCACACGGAGGGGAAAAACGGACTGCAAATACGGAACACGGACACAAAAAACGGACTACACCAAACGTACGTTTTTTACACGTGAGTGTGGCAGAGGCCTCAGGCTGTGTGCGCACATTGCGTTCTGCCGAATGCATCTCAGAACGCAGCTTTTTCGGCTGTGTTCTGAGACGCACATGGAGTGACTTACACGCTGCGGAATAGAACGCAACGTGCGCACACAGGCCATGACCTTTTTCATAGAGGCTAATTCGATATGTCCGTAATACAAATCCACAAAGTGGACATACAATATAATGGCACAGGAGGATGCATCAATAAGTAATCAGTCTTTACATCTGTATTTTCATTCATTCTTTTTTTCCCAATGGGCAAAAATTGATTATTTTTTTACCAATAGAAAGTAACAGTAATAAGTGCAAAAATGTCTGGAATCAGATACTAAAAAGATATCGATGGAATACCGATGCATCCGCATTTTAAGTGCTCTGCATAGGCATATTTTATCAAAATAACATTGCATTTTTTGAAAAATGTCTTAAAAACTCAAAACATTGGTTAGTTTACATTGGCGTGATATTTCTGTCCATGAAAACCAGGTTAAAGCTATATATGTGCACATGTGGAGTTATGACAGTTTTTATTTTTCTTCCATTTCTTTTTTTGTAGAAAAAAAAGCAAACAAAAGCCTATATAACCATGACCCTTTTTTCCCTACTGTTACCCCATGCTTTCCCAACTCATACCTTTTTATTTTAACTTGCAAAATCATTAAAAACAACGGAACCACAAAAGCTATGAGCGTTAACCTCATGGACACGGAACTTTTATTTTCCTGTCTGAATTTGAGCCCTGCAGTATTTTTGACAATCTGCAACTTATCAATATTTTCAGTGTTTTTGCATTTTGTAGCATTGTTTTACCCATAGAAAGTAATGAGAAAATATAAAAAAAATTGCGAATAACTTTTTTATTACTTTATTGCGACTAACTTTACTAACATGTACTGTAAGCAAATCGCAATCTGCCTGAAAATGCAGCAAACGCAATAAAAACAAAATAAAAACACAATTTTGTGCTAGGTTTTACACACTGTATTACTGCCAAGAGGGAATGTTTTAGTTCCTTAAAAAATTGTGCAAAAATGTACTAGATTTCTGCAGCAAAAGCCATAATGTTCGCAGTAAAAACACTGGGGTAAATATGCTCGTTTTGGTCATATTTTTGCATACATTTTTACTTGTGTTTTTTTCTATTTATTTGCATTGGTGAAAAGCGCTGCAGAAACAGTCAAAGAATTGACATGCTGCTGATTAAAAAAAAACAACAAAATCCAAAAAAAAACAAAAGAAAACAAAAGAAAACAAAAAAGCAACAACAGTGATAACAAAAACAACAACAACAACAACAACAATAACAACATTATCAACAACAACAAAAACAACAACAATAACAACAACAACGTGCTTTGATGGTTCAAATCTGCAAGGAAAATATATACAATATGTGCATGAGATTTCAGAAATGTCATTCACTTTGCTGTAAAATGCTGCATTTTGTTTCAATGTAAAAGTGACAAGAAAAGCTGTGGCAAAAATGCAGCATGTGAATTAGCCTCTTACCCATTCACGACCTTTGTCGTAATGGTACATCAAAGGTCGACTCCCTGCCTTTGATGCGGGCTCACATACCAAACCTGTATCTTTTCCTGCACATGATGGTTGATTTAATCAGCCACGGGTGAATCCAGCAGCCACGAGTGAATCAGAGATCCATAAGTGGCTGTTAACCTGTTAAATTCCACTATCAATCTCTGATACCGTGTTTTAGCACATGCCGGCATTGTCCTGGAGTGCCAGTGGGTGGTCATGACTGCCGTAGGTCAGCTGTAAGCTGCCATTCATAGGAGATTGTGATTTCTGCTTCAAGTCCCCCAAGGGGACTAGTAAATACAGTAAAATGTGAGAAAAAAAGTTTTAAAAATATGGAAAAAATAAAAAACACCACAAAAGTTCAAATCCCCTTTTGATCCCTTCAAAATAAAAAACATAAAATATAAATACACATATTTGGAATCGCTACATTTGTAAAAGACTGATCTATCAAACTAAAATAATAAATAAAATAAATAATTTAACCTAATCAATAAATAGCATTATGAAAAAAAAATGAAAACTCCAGTATTAGTTTTTTGGGCTGTTGCAATATTGCAATAAAACGCTGAAAGAGGCAATAAAAACATTCTATATACCTCAAAATGGTATAAATAAAAACATCAGCTCAAGTGTAAAAACATAAGCCCCAGATCCCGAAAAATGAGAATGCTACGGGTCTCGGAAAATGGCAACAAAAGCAAAAAAACTTTTCTTACAAATTTTTGAATTTTTTTTATTTTGCTTAAATAGCAAAACAACTGCTCATGTTTGGTATCTGTGTACTTGTACTGACCTAGAGAATAATATTACCCAGTCAGGTTTGGCATATAGTGAACATGATAAATAAAAAAGACAAAAGACTATTGTGGAATTGCACTTTTAATGAAAGGCTAGGGCCCCATTTTGCGTTCTCCTACTTGCAGTTCAGAACGCACTTTTTGGGCTTAATTGATTTGACCAAAGTTGCCTTTTTCAGAAATTTAGCGCTGAAAACTACTATTTACCGCTTTTTAGATGCGTTTCCAGCGCTTTTTACATGCTTTTCCACCTGCGTTTTGATAGATGCGTTTTGAACATCATGACACTGCTAAATAAAGTTTAAATAGTCAAACTCAATGAAAAAATTGGAAAAAAGAAAAAAAATCTATATTTTTGTGAAAAATAATGGAAATAAATTATTTTAATGAAATTATAGCGGTAATATGATATTTAATGGAAAAATAGCAATAATTTATTAAATTTTTCATTTTTAATTGTTGGACTATGTGTGTGTGTAGAGGGACATATGAAATCCTTATTTTGATGTCCAAAAAGCATGCGTTTTAGTAGTCCAAAACGCATGTTTTCTGCACTGAAAAAGCAGGTAAAACGCTGGAATTTGCAGGAATCTTGTTTTTTGCCATTTTTCATTGACTTCAATGTTAGCAAAACGCACCCAAAATGGCAAAAACAATTGACATGCTGCTTCTTTGAACGCATGGTTTTTGCCACAAAATATGCAAATTAAACGCAGCGTTTAGAAACGCAAAGTGGGGTCAGGAAATCCACTTTTTCCATAGACTTTGCTGGTAAATCAAAACGCATGCCTTTTGGCATGAAAAAGGTGCTTCTCAAAACGGACCTAAAAAGCACCTAAAACGCAAAGTGGGGCCCCAGCCTAATTTCAACACTTTTGGTATTTTTTCTCCTTTTCCAGTGCATCACATGATAAAATGTACATTTAACATTATAACTCGTCCTGCAAACAGCAAGCCGTCATATGGCTATGTGGATGGAAAAATAAACAGTTATGGCTCTTGGAAGAAGGGGAGGAAAAAAACAAAAGCGCAAAAACGGAAAATCGCCAGCAGTTATTACGGATAATAAATACGCCTGTGTGTAGAATCAAACTTTCCAGCACATGTGGTTTATAGAAACAATTGTGGATTCAATGTGAAGAAATGTAATTTACTCACACAAGTCACTTATAGTTCCTCTCTGAAAACGTGTATCATCTGTCTGCATCCTCCTTACTTCAGCTTCCCCTATTTTACAGTAGCTCTTCCCAAAATGGACTGATCAGCAGAGCAGATTGATGGATTTCCACTGCTGTCTGCTTGTTTATTACTTTGTATCATCTCATTAAGGATTGTGCGTATCCAGTGTGTGTCAATATAAACCAAATCTCTAGGGTTTCCTAAAAATCCCAATAGTCCCAGTTGGTTTTTATGCAAGGTGCGTATTCTGTTCATTGCGATTAACACCTATGAAATATTCATGATTCACAAAGCAAATATCTCACTCTACTATGTAAAGAGTCAGCGGTTTGGTGACTCGTAAATTATTACGTGGTAAATTTTTACATCACTATTACACTTTAAATGGGTTGTCCAACAGTAATATATATATATATATATATATATATATATATATATATATATATATATATATATATATACACACACACATATATATATATATATATATATATATATATATATATATATATATATATATAAAAATATAATTTTATACATATACCACATCTATGTTATTTAATATAGATGTATAATATTTTATATTTGCATATAAATATATATAAGCATGTATGGTATATATCTAAAAACACACACACATTTTATATATATATATATATATATATATATATATATATATATATATGCATATATATGTTTTTAGACATAAATATATCTTTATATATTTGTATAAAAAATAGTACATATTATATATATACATATATATATGTATACATAGATATATCTATATACGGTATATATATATATATATATATATATATAGTATGTACTATTTTTAATATAAATATATCAAAATATATTTGTCTAAAACACATATATGCAAATATATATATATATATATACATATATATATATATATATATATATATATATATATATATATACTAGGAAACCACTGCTAAGGACAGACAACAGGCAGAAGTGACTTGTTTGGGCTAAAGAACACAAGGAATGGACATTAGACCAGTGGAAATCTGTGCTTTGGTCTGATGAGTCCAAATTTGAAATCTTTGGATCCAACCACCGAGCTGGACCGCAGAGTGAAGGCAAAAGGGCCAACAAGTGCTAAGCATCTCTGGGAACTCCTTCAAGACTGTTGTAAAACCATTTCTGGTGACTACCTCTTGAAGCTCATCAAGAGAATGCCAAGAGTGTGCAAAGCAGTAATCAAAGCAAAAGGTGGCTACTTTGAAGAACCTAGAATATGACATATTTTCAGTTGTTTCACACTTTTTTTAAGTATTTCATTCCACATGTTTTCATTCATAGTTTTGATGTCTTCAATGTGTACCATTTTTAGAGTCATGAAAATAAAGAAAACTCTTTGAATGAGAAGGTGTGTCCAAACTTTTGGTCAGTACTGTATATATAATATATATATATATATATATATATATATATATATATATATATATATATATATCCAGACCTGAACCCCATTGAAAACCTCTGGAATATATTTAAGAGGAGGATAGATAGTCAGAAGCCATCAGACAAAGAACTGCTTACGTTTTTGCACCAGGAGTGGCATGAGGTCACCCAAAAGCAGTGTGAAAGACTGGTGGAAAGCATGCCAAGACGCATGAAAGCTGTGCTTAAAAATCATGGTCATTCCGCAAAATATTGATTTCTGAACTCTTTCAGAGTTAAAACATTATTAGTATTGTTGTTTCAAAATGATTATGAACTTATTTTCTTTGCATTATTTGAGGTCTGAAAGCAATGTATTGTTTTGTTATTATGATTAAAAATATTTATTTATATTTCTATATATGATATATGGATTGATTAAAAATAATGGATAGAGGTAAGCTCACCTAGAAGTGTTCCAGTGCTCTTGTGGTTCCAGCACAAGTTGTTCTCGAGGTCTACAATGGCTTTGATAGCGGTGTTTGCTTAGCGTGGAATTTACATTAACGCTGCAGCCTGTAATTGGCAGCAGCGGTCAGGTGATTAGAAAGCCATGTCATTGGAGGTTTCTCTGATGACACACTCTTTTAGTCACATGACTGCTGCAGCCAAGTAGTCTCCGGGACAGACAACGCTTGCAGAGATGATGTAGACCTCCGGAGTGGCCAGTGCTGGATCTGCCGGGCGCTGGAAGGTAAGTATGCTTCTGTTTATTATTTTTACTTAATCCATGCCTAAACAAAAGATATTTTACAGTAAACCCCGTTGACCCTCAGCCTAACAAATTAACATACAGTATTTGCATCTTACCTTTTCTGCTACTGACTTATATCTTCTGCATTAAATCCGAGACCACATGTTCTAAGATATTGACATAGTTACAGAGTCAGTTTGATTGTACTGAATGTAGCTTTACTCTACAGTTCTCCTATGTAACATTCCCCATGATGCTCCAATCACAAGTCGTCTAAACCACACAGGAAATCTCACAGAGATCACAGCACTGAGTAGAGAATAAATACAAAAGTTAGCACTTTTCTGTTCTTCCGTAATCCCCAGACACACACTGCACAACAGCAAAATATTCAGAGCACGGATATTCAGAGCAAGATACGGCAGTAATCAAAATGATTCAACCCCTTTTGCAAATAAGGTTAATTAACAAAATTTACAAACTTAGCGTTGTTTTCAACAAACCAATCATGCAAAAACAATTTAAATAGCTCAAGAGTCAAGACAATAAATATAACACTTGGTTTTGTCAAATTCAACACAAAATGGCACTTTAAATACACTGATGAGCAAAAGGGTAACAATGTTTTGAACTTTTGATTTTCAGGCAGACAGGTCTGTGATTGAAGTAGTTAGATGCTGTCACACATCTGGCGGTGCATCTGACTGCAACAAATCATAGACATTGTTGAACATGCCCCCTATCATGTGACAAATTACATCATACCTGGAAGGAGCCCATACATTCTATCATTTATAGTGCACGATCTAGACCAGGGGTCTCAAACACGCGGCCCCTGAGGCTGCTTGTTGCGGCCCGCAGACCCCCTGACAATCGCAGCTCTGCAGTGGGCTGGCGCCGCCACGGCTTTACGACAGTTAATTCATTTGCGGTGCCGCCACCGCGCAGAGGAGCTATCCGCACTATACCAATGGCTCCTGCCCGCCAATCAGATGTAAGGAAGGGATGTCGCTGTATGACGTTACCTCCTTGCATCTGATTGGCTGACGTAGCCATTGCTATAGTGCACAGAGCTCCTCTCCACGGCACCGCAAATGATTCAACTGTTGTAAAGCCGTGCCGGCCCTGTCCCACTGCAAAGCTGCGATTGTCAGGGGGTCTGCGGGTCGCAACAAGCAAGGTACGTGCCCACTCTCAGGACTCGCATCCTAGACGTGGCAGATCCTGACCTGGGGGGCCGCCCGCAAGTCTCCTCCGCAGAAGACGGCAGCTGCCCGTGCCCGGGTTCAGGGTTCAGGCCGCTGCGGTCTCCTCACTATGTTCTCCTTAGGGAGGACACATACGACTTCGCAGCAAAGAACTGACATGCTGCGGCTTCTGAAAGCCACACCACAAGTGAGTGTGTGCTGCGGGCAGTACACACACCGTGGCATGGGATTTCTAGGAATCCTGTCCACTCTGCTTGTACTGCTCATCGCAGCGTTTTGGATGCAGCTGAAACAGGCTGCATCCAAAATGCTGCAAATACTGATCGTGGGCACGGAGCCTAATAAAAGGGAACGGAGGAAAGGTGAGATTTTATTTTGTGCGTATTACTAAAGGTTGAGCACAATACCACAGGATAGGGACAATACTACTAGGCACAAGGATGAGTACAATGCTACATGATAGGCACAATACTACTGGGCACAAGGATGAGTACAATGCTACAGGATAGGCACAATACTACTGGGCACAATACTACAAGGATGAGCACAATACTAATGGGCACAAGGATGGGCACAATACTACTGGGCACAATACTACAGGGCATAAGGATGAGCACAATACTACAGGGCACTAGGATGGGCACAATACTACTGGGCACAAGGATGAGCACAATACTACAGGACACAAGGATGGGCACAATACTACAGGGCACAAGGATGGGCACAATACTACAAGGATCAGTACAATACTACTGTACAATGGAGCACAATACTACAGGATGGGGGACATTACTACAGGGCACACGGATGGGGGACATTACTACAGGGCACATGGATTGGGGACATTACTGCAGCACGGGGACATTACTACAAGATGTTGGCTAAAGGCTACTTTACATGCTGCGACATCGCTAGCGATCTCATTAGCGATGTGAAATTCTAGAGCGCAAGTGCGATCTTTCGAGATCGTACATAGGTCATTTTACGCATGTGTGATCTCGACAGGTCGCACTTGCGATCTAGAATTTCACATCGCTAATGAGATCGCTAGCGATGTCGCAGCATGTAAAGTAGCCTTTAGATTAATACATGATGCTATTAATTGTAAAACAATATTACAAGAAGGTGATCAAATGTAAAAAAAAACAAAATCAAACCATGAATTTTTTTTTCCCATTAAAAATGCTTTTTTATTCATAAACTTAACTAAACAAAAATGTGCAGATTTGTCATAATAAACAAGCAAAAACTGTTCAAAAATGTGACCCAAAAAGTGTATAGGAAAAAGAAATGGAATCACTAAAAATGTAACTGGGTCCTGCAAAGAATGCGGCCCCTCTCAATTTCTTTTTTCTATGTGTGGCCCATACACCCAGCTGAGTTTGAGACCCCTGATCTAGACGCACGCAGCTCTGGATGTGAATGTGTGACCTGGAAGCAGCTTGCCGCCATGACAGAGCCTTGGTGAGTACACCACAGACACTCCTATCCCCAGGGCTGTATTTTGCCTTTGTGCTGCCCTAGGCACTTTAAGTGGTCGCGCCCCTTAGTGACAACGTAAAACTGAGTTTTCGCACACGACATCTGTTTAAGGCAGATCTACTCTGTAAAACACTTGAAAAAGTATCAATGAGAAACGAAGGGCATTAACCCCCCCCCCCATGGGAATCACCACAGGCACATCAAACCATAGCATGAGTATAAAATATTCCCACCGTCCCCACTTATATACTGTGACTGTCACACTGCCCCTAATAAACTACACACTGCCCTCCCTTATAAATTATATCCACCACACCTTCCTCAATTATGAAATATGATCTGCACATTGTCCTCACATCATGCTGCCCCATCCTCACAATGTCCCATGCATGCTGCCCCCTCCTCACAATGTCCCATGCATACTGCCCCCTCCTCACAATGTCCCATGCATGCTGCCCCCTCCTCACAATCTCCCATGCATACTGCCCCCTCCTCACAATGTCCCATGCATGCTGCCCCCTCCTCACAATGTCCCATGCATGCTGTCCCCTCCTCACAATGTCCCATGCATGCTGCCCCCTCCTCACAGTGTCCCATGCATGCTGCCCCCTCCTCACAGTGTCCCATGCATGCTGCCCCCTCCTCACAATGTCCCATGCATGCTGCCCCCTCCTCACAATGTCCCATGCATGCTGCCCCCTCCTCACAATGTCCCATGCATGCTGCCCCCTCCTCACAATGTCCCATGCATGCTGCCCCCTCCTCACAATGTCCCATGCATGCTGCCCCCTCCTCACAATGTCCCATGCATGCTGCCCCCTCCTCACAATGTCCCATGCATGCTGCCCCCTCCTCACAATGTCCCATGCATGCTGCCCCCTCCTCACAATGTCCCATGCATGCTGTCCCCTCCTCACAATGTCCCATGCATGCTGCCCCCTCCTCACAGTGTCCCATGCATGCTGCCCCCTCCTCACAGTGTCCCATGCATGCTGCCCCCTCCTCACAGTGTCCCATGCATGCTGCCCCCTCCTCACAGTGTCCCATGCATGCTGCCCCCTCCTCACAATGTCCCATGCATTCTGCCCCCTCCTGACAGTGTCCCATGCATGCTGCACCCTCCTCACAGTGTCCCATGCATGCTGCCCCCTCCTCACAGTGTCCCATGCATGCTGCCCCCTCCTCACAGTGTCCCATGCATGCTGCCCCCTCCTCACAATGTCCCATGCATGCTGCCCCCTCCTCACAATGTCCCATGCATGCTGCCCCCTCCTCACAATGTCCCATGCATGCTGCGCCCTCCTCACAATGTCCCATGCATACTGCCCCCTCCTCACAATGTCCCATGCATGCTGCCCCCTCCTCACAATTTCCCATGCATGCTGCCCCCTCCTCACAATGTCCCATGCATGCTGCCCCCTCCTGACAGTGTCCCATGCATGCTGCCCCCTCCTCACAGTGTCCCATGCATGCTGCCCCCTCCTCACAGTGTCCCATGCATGCTGCCCCCTCCTGACAGTGTCCCATGCATGCTGCCCCCTCCTGACAGTGTCCCATGCATGCTGCCCCCTCCTGACAGTGTCCCATGCATGCTGCCCCCTCCTGACAGTGTCCCATGCATGCTGCCCCCTCCTGACAGTGTCCGATGCATGCTGCCCCTCCTCACAATGTCCCATGCATGCTGCCCCCTCCTCACAATGTCCCGTGCATGCTGCCCCCTCCTCACAGTGTCCCGTGCATGCTGCCCCTCTCCATGAGCTCCTAATGCTGCCTTCCTCTTTTCCATAATGACATATCCATGCTGCCCCAGTCATCATACTAAGACCACCACACTAGCGCTTATGCTGAGACACACACACACACACACACACACACACACACACACACACTACCCCACTCTTGATATTGACTTCCCTACATTGTTCCACTCCATACTGAGCCCACACATGCTGCCCCTTCTCCATAATGAGCTCCCAATGCTGCCCCCCTCTTATTCTGAGTCCTTACACTCTCCCCCCATCGATATTGTCATTGCTCTATCCCTTAACCCTTGTCATCTGTCTCTAGCATTGGCCCCTCTCTTCCATTCCCCCAGCAGCAGCCTCTCTCCCCCCGCCTCCAGCAGCAGCCTCTCCCCCAGCATCAGCCTCTCTCCCCCCAGCCTCCCCCAGCATCAGCCTCTCTCCCCCCAGCCTCCCTCAGCATCAGCCTCCCTGCTCCCAGCTTACCCCAGCATCAGCCTCTCTCCTCCCATCCTCCCCCAGCATGAGCCTTCTCCAGCATCAGCCTCTCTCCTCCCAGCCTCCCCCAGCATGAGCCTCCTCCAGCATCAGCCTCTCTCCTCCCAGCCTCCCCCAGCATCAGCCTCCCTGCTCCCAGCTTCCCCCCAGCATCAGCCTCCTTCCTCCCAGCCTCCTCCAGCATCAGCCTCTCTCCTCCCAGCCTCCCCCAGCATCAGCCTCCCTCCTCCCAGCCTCCCCCAGCATCAGCCTCCCTCCTCCCAGCCCCCCTCCTCCAAGCCTCCGCCAGCATCAGCCTCCCAGAGCATCAGCCTCCCTCCTCCCCCTCCCAGCCTCCCCCAGCATCAGCCTCTCTCCTCCCAGCCTCCCCCAGCATCAGCCTCCCTGCTCCCAGCTTCCCCCAGTATCAGCCTCCCTCCTCCCAGCCTCCCCCAGCATCAGCCTCCCTCTTCCCAGCATCAGCCTCCCTCTTCCCAGCCTCCCCCAGCATCAGCCTCCCTCTTCCCAGCCTCGCCCAGCATCAGCCACCCTCTTCCCAGCCTCCCCCAGCATCAGCCACCCTCTTCCCAGCCTCCCCCAGCATCAGCCACCCTCTTCCCAGCCTCCCCCAGCATCAGCCTCCCTCTTCCCAGCCTCCCCCAGCATCAGCCACCCTCTTCCCAGCCTCCCACAGCATCAGCTACCCTCCTCCTAGCCTCCCCCACCCTCCTCCCAGCCTCCCCCAGCATCAGCCTCCCAGCCTCCCCCAGCATCAGCCTCCCAGCCTCCCCCAGCATCAGCCTCCCAGCTTCCCCCAGCATCAGCCTCCCAGCCTCCCCCAGCATCAGCCTCTCTCCTCCCAGCCTCCCCCAGCATCAGCCTCTCTCCTCCCAGCCTCCCACAGCATCAGCCTCCCTCCTCCCAGCCTCCCCCAACATCAGCCTCCCTCCTCCCAGCCTCCCTCAGCATCAGCCTCCCTCCTCCCAACCTCCCCCAGCATCAGCCTCCCTCCTCCCAACCTCCCCCAGCATCAGCCTCCCTCCTCCCAGCCTCCCCCAGCATCAGCCTCCCTCCTCCTAGCCTCCCCCAGCATTAGCCTCCCTCCTCCCAGCCTCCCCCAGCATCAGCCTCCCTCCTCCAAGTCTCCCTCAGCATCAGCTTCCCTCCTCCAACCCTCCCCCTCCCAGCCTCCCCCAGCATCAGCCTCCCCCAGAATCAGTCTCTCTCCTCCCAGCCTCCCCCAGCATCTGCCTCTCTCCTCCCCAGCCTCAGCCTCTCTCTCTCTCCCCAGCCTCCCCCCCAGCCTCAGCCTCTCTCTCCCCCCAGCCTCAGCCTCTCTCTCCCCCCAGCCTCCCACCCAGCCTCAGCCTCTCTCTCCCCCCAGCCTCCCTCTCCCCCCAGCCTCCCCCAGCATCAGCCTCTCTCCTCTCAGCCTCTCCCCCCAGCCTCCCCCCCAGCCTCAGCCTCTCTCCCCCCCCAGCCTCAGCCTCCCCCCCAGCCTCCCCCCCAGCCTTAGCCTCTCTCTCCCCCCAGCCTCCCCCCCCAGCCTCAGCCTCTCTCCCCCCAGCCTCAGCCTCTCTCTCCCCCCAGCCTCTCTCTCCCCCCAGCCTCAGCCTCTCTCTCCCCCCAGCCTCTCCCTCCCCCCAGCCTCAGCCTCTCTCTCCCCCCAGCCTCTCTCTCCCCCCAGACTCAGCCTCTCTCTCCCCCCAGCCTCAGCCTCTCTCCCCCCAGACTCAGCCTCTCTCTCCCCCCAGCCTCTCTCTCCCCCCAGCCTCAGCCTCTCTCTCCCCCCAGCCTCTCTCTCCCCCCAGCCTCAGCCTCTCTCTCCCCCCAGCCTCAGCGTCTCTCTCCCCCCAGCCTCAGCATCTCTTTCCCCCCAGCCTCCCTCTCCCCCAGCCTCAGCCTCTCTCCCCCAGACTCAGCCTCTCTTCCCAGCCTCCCTCCAGCCTCAGCCTCTCTCTCTTCCCAGCCTCCCCCCAGCCTAAGCCTCTCTCTCTTCCCAGCCTCAGCCTCTCTCTCTCTTCCCAGCCTCCCTCCAGCCTCAGCCTCTCTCTCTTCCCAGCCTCCCCCCAGCCTAAGCCTCTCTCTCTTCCCAGCCTCAGCCTCTCTCTCTCTTCCCAGCCTCCCCCCAGCCTCAGCCTCTTTCTCTGCCCAGCCTCTCTCTCTTCCCAGCCTCCCCCAGCCTCAGCCTCTTTCCCCCCAGCCTCCCCTTGCATGATTATAGTGGACAAAAAGAGGCATCGCAACGATCATCAACTAACCTGTAAGGAGCCCATACATTCTAGGCTATGCCTCTGCCTTACCTGCTCCGGTGCCCGCCGCCCTGCTCTGGCTGGCTCCTCTTCTGGCTGGCTCCAGCTTCAGACGCGTCCTCCTCCGCGGCGTGTGTCGTCTGCAGCATTGGACGCTGCAGCACGGGGCAGTGAGCTGATTGTCGCGCCCGCGCGCCTCTGACCCCGGAAGTGCAGGCGATGGAACTTCCGGGGTTAATCAGCTCACCATGCCTGGCGCCCGCCATGTATTTAAATAGACAGAAGTGCGCCTCCCCTCCCTCTCACCCCCCCCCCCCGAACACAGCCGAGTGTAACGGAGGGAGGGACGGGGGGCGGGGATGTAAAAAAAAAAAAAAAAATTATATACATTTTTTTTTTTTTTTGCTGCCAGAAAGTGCCGCCCCCCGCAACGTGCCGCCCTAGGCACGGGACCACGGGTGCCTAGTGGCAAATACGGCCCTGCCTATCCCCCCATCCCTTGCACCAACATTTTTAATCACCAGATTCTGGTCCCCATAGACTTATATACCGTGTTTCCCCGAAAGTAGGACCCCCCCGAAAGTAAGGCAGGGTGGGGGTTTCGGGGGGGTCCGCCAATGTAGGGCACCCCCCGATTGTAAGGCAGGGTAGCGGGGGGGGCCGGGGAATGTAAGGCCGCCTATGGGTGGTGGTTGCGGCGTAATGTAAGGCCGCATATGGGTGGGGGTCCCTGGGGAAAGTACAGGAACTTACCGCTGCCGCTGTTCCCTCGCTCCATCCAGGCCTTCTCCAGTCTCGTGCCACCCGTGGTCCGCCTCCGGTGAATGGCCCCCGCAAGGCTCCCTGCTGGCCATCAGCTCGAGCTGCGATTGGCCAGTCAGCCGGCTCGCAGCTGATTGGCCCTCAGCTCGAGCTGCGATTGGCCAGTCAGCCGTCTCGCAGCTGATTGGCCCTCAGCTCGAGCTGCGATTGGCCAGTCAGCCGGCTCGCAGCTGATTGGCCCTCAGCTCGAGCTGCGATTGGCCAGTCAGCCAGCTCGCAGCTGATTGGCCGAAATCAGCCGCGACGTCACCGCCTGCAGGCTCGCTCCGATTTCGGTAAGTTCCGAAACTCGTGTGTGTGTGTGTACGTACGGTATGTGTATGGGTGCCGTATGGGGCTGTATGTGTCAGTGTGTGTGTGTGTGTGTGTACGGTACCGGTACGATATGTGTGTGGGTGCCGTGTGGGGCTGTACCGGTACCGTATGTGTCAGTGTGTGTGGTGGCAGAGTGGGGGGCAGAACCACTGTATGGGGAGGCTGCAGGGGGGAGGAAGGGGTGGATGCCGGATCTCAAACAATGGGGAGGCTGGAGGGGGGAGGAAGGGGTGGATGCCGGATCTCAAACAATGGGGAGGCTGCAGGGGGGAGGATTGTCATTTTTTTTCCAATGTAAGGCCTCCCCCGAAAGTAAGGCAGGGTGGGACTTTTGGGGGTTAAATTAATGTAAGACAGGGCCTTACTTTCGGGGAAACACGGTAGGTACCAGATTCCGGACCAGAAAAATGTAACACAACCTGTCGGTCCCTGTTATCTGCAAGTCTGCTCATCTCTATTTGTAAGTATCATACAATTATTGAGAGGTACTGTAGATTCACTATTCTTTACTGGGGGCATCATAATGTATTGGGGCACTGTGGTCGAATCGTACTGTAATGGGAGCACTGTATGGGCATCATCCTGTATAGGGGAATTCTATTTGGAAACATTACACTTGGAGGCATCAAACTACCTGGATGTCATGAAAGGAATATTGTACTGAGTGGGGACACTAAGTGGCAATTTTTTGGTGTTGGTATGACTCTATTTTTTGTTTTGAGAGACGGGAGATTACTCAATCCAGACTTTTGCTATGGGACCCCATATTTTGTATGTACACCCCTTGTGATGGTGTGATATTGTGAGTTGTGTATCATTTTGTGTAGGTTCATATTTTTGGCGTGGTGCTCTGTAGCAGGGAACTTAATTGTGAAATAATATATAATAATATAATTTCTCTTGTGCTGGATGGGGGAGGGTAACACACACAGAAGATCATGTCTTTTACCCTCAGCCAGGTTGGGAGGCGCTCTCCAACACCTGGCTATACACACACCCCCATGACATCACAGGTTACAGCCAATCATAGGGCTAAATGAATCTTGGTCACAAGCCCTATATTAAGCTGCCCTCTCACCCCTCTCTTCTTCTTCTCTCTTGCTTCCTGGATGGTCACACAAAAGGATGGCTGAGTACTCCTCATATAGGGATAGATAGTATATTGTTGGGTGGGCTGTAACTGTGTGAGTGCCATAGTGGGTGGTATGTAACTGTGTGAGTGCCATAGTGGGTGGTATGTAACTGTGTGAGTGCCATAGTGGGTGGTATGTAACTGTGTGAGTGCCATAGTGGGTGGTATGTAACTGTGTGAGTGCCATAGTGGGTGGTATGTAACTGTGGGTTTTATAGTAAAGTATTTACTGGTGTTTTATTGTATTGTAAGTGTATATATTAGTATATGCTTTTCATAGTGATTACCGTATTTTTCGGACCATAAGACGCACTTTTTTCCCCCCAAATGTTGGGGGAAAGTGGGGGGTGCGTCTTATGGTCTGACTATAAGGTTGCGGGTGCGGGGAATGAGGGTGCCGCGGTGGAGCGGGTCATCGGCGGCACAAGCAGGCTGTAGCAGCCTGCAGCAGCCTGCCGTGACCACGTGGGCCCGCTCATTACATATGCACGCCCATTCCCACGCCCATCATCTCTCAGCGAAATCGGCGCTGACAGGTGGGCGGGGTGATGGGCGGGAAGGGGGGGGTGTGCATAATTAGCAGCCGGCCGTGATCACCCCTGGCAACTACAGCCTGGAGTGATCATGTGCGGCTGTATTCACTGCCCCCCCGTGCATCATTATCAGCGCGGGGTGCAGTGAATCAGTGTACTCACCCGTCGCCGTGTGTGGAGCCGCCCCCCTGCAGCATCGCGTCTTCCTGTCTGTGCCGGCGGTCAGCTGTTCTGGACACTAGCGGCGCGCACCGCGATAACGTCATCACTGTGCGCGCCGCTAGTATCCACCAGAATCGATCAGCTTACCGCCGGCACAGACAGGAAGACGCGATGCTGCAGAGACCGGTGACGGCTCCACACACGGTGACGGCTCCACACACGGTGACGGCTCCACACACGGTGACGGCTCCACACACGGTGACGGCTCCACACAGCGGCGCTGCAGCTGAGACAGAGATCGGTGCTTCAGGGAGTGAGGAAGGGTAAGTATAAACGTTTATTATGTTTTTTTCCTGTGCCACAGGATACACGCCATTTACCAGGATGGGGGTATATCATGAGCAGGATGGATGGGGGCATTTCATGAGCAGGATGGATGGGGGTATATCATGAGCAGGATGGATGGGGGCATTTCATGAGCAGGATGGATGGGGGCATTTCATGAGCAGGATGGATGGGGGTATTCCATGAGCAGGATGGATGGGGGCATATCATGAGCAGGATGGATGAGGGCATATCATGAGCAGGATGGATGGGGGCATATCATGAGCAGGATGGATGGGGGCATTTCATGAGCAGGATGGATGGGGGCATTTCATGAGCAGGATGGATGGGGGCATATCATGAGCAGGATGGATGGGGGCATTTCATGAGCAGGATGGATGGGGGCATTTCATGAGCAGGATGGATGGGGGCATTTCATGAGCAGGATGGATGGGGGCATTTCATGAGCAGGATGGATGGGGGCATTTCATGAGCAGGATGGATGGGGGCATTTCATGAGCAGGATGGATGGGGGCATATCATGAGCAGGATGGATGGGGGCATTTCATGAGCAGGATGGATGGGGGCATTTCATGAGCAGGATGGATGGGGGAATTTCATGAGCAGGATGGATGGGGGCATATCATGAGCAGGATGGATGGGGGCATTTCATGAGCAGGATGGATGGGGGCATATCATGAGCAGGATGGATGGGGGCATATCATGAGCAGGATGGATGGGGCATTTCATGAGCAGGATGGATGGGGGGTATATGAGCAGGATCATATACAAGGCAGGAGGATCCTTATCAGAATGGGGTACCTTAGTAGAGAATTTGGGGACATTACCCCCATAACAGTGTCAGCAGCAGATCCTCGCCCCATAACAGTGTGTCATGACCATATTGTTTGGTTAAAATTTTATTTTCCTATTTTCCTCCTCTAAAACCAGGGTGCGTCTTATGGTCAGGTGCGTCTTATAGTCCGAAAAATACGGTACATGTGCTTGAATTATATAGTGTATTCTTGTAGTCTTGTTAGTTAATAATAAACTTGTTATATTTTATTATTATAACAAAGTGACTCTGAGTATATGCTTGATTGGGATGCACCAGGTATTAAGGGCAAAGCAGAATAAGGCAATAGGAACAGATAAATTATTACCCTTGGGAATATATACAGCATATTTGTGATATTGGGAATAGATCCTTTGTGATAGTAAAGAGACGAAGGTCTTTTACACCTTTTGCACAACAATAGTTGGGGTGTTGGTGCTTTTATTCCCCTTTTAACAATGTTACCTTTTACATGCTCTGTCCATTCTATGTATTATTTGTCCTGTCTGCAGGTTTATAACCCTCTGCAGTGCTTCTGTCCCTAAGTCTGGGGAAGGGGGGGCTGGAACCCACCCAAACTCTCTGCTTACCTGGGAGAGTATTCAGTCTGGAGAAGGACAAGAGACAAGCAGGAAGATTTATCCTCTGGGGGAGAAGCTGCGGCTACAGGCAGCACCCCAGAGAGCCGTTGAGTAACCCCGATTTCCCTGGAAAAGGACATCTGGAGGATTGTGACTGATCCCCAGGACATTTATCCCATTACTGGACTATTTTACCTACTGTGTGGTGAATTATTTTTATGGACCTTCTGATTTGCTTGGAATAAATGTTCTTTGGATTGTTCATCCATCTCTCGCTCTGTTGATTGTGTGATATCGGAGATGGACCCCGTGACACCCCTATATCTGAGGTATATGTTTTAAATGCTCTGAATGTAGTGCTGGAAAGTAGTGAAAATTGGTTATTTTATACATTAATTTACCCTTTCTGTTCTACTATAAAAGCCAAGAGGATTTTTTTTATGTATTATATGGCGGAAAACATGTCCTTATTATTTGTTGGAGCAATTATCAATAAGTATAATCTACTGTGATGGAAAACTAATTCTGTCTGATGCTTTCTCCCTCTCAGTCATTTTCTCCTCCACATGCGGTGTTCTAATACAATCCTGACCAAGACACTCTTATACCACAGTTCTGACTGCCCTGCCAAAAATCCTCCCTCTCATCTGCGCGTCTCCGCATGGTTCCAGTGCTCTGAATCAGCCGTTATATGCCTGTGTACAGCTAACGCACACATTTCATCTTTCACAACCTATATTAACCATGTATATGGGTAGTAGGAGGTACACAATTTCTCAGTGATTAATTTAAGTTTTTTTTTATATTGTGACCCAGCTTTGAAGTATATTGCTGAACTGAATAATTGGTTTTAGAATTAGATATAATCCCAGGGAATAAGCTTTAAAAATGTTTTAATAGGCTCCATAGAGTGCTGACTTTAGGATTCACAGTCAAATGAACACAGCCAATGAATGTTCAGTCCGTAGACCTTCAATTTTGCAAAAGGGTTATAATCCAGCAACTAATTATTGTCTAAGAGTTTGAGGAAACTACAAAGCCTAATTCATATTAAATGCCTGCAATGCAGTGGCTAAGTTGTGAGCATAAAGGGTCACCAGTAAATTTAGGAAATGTGCTATGTTCGCCTAGACTGGTGCTGCATCGGCTGACCCCAGGGTACAGGAGTGACAGTCTCTGACAGTAGGTTACAGCAGCAGCAGACGTCAAGATTCCATCTGGAATGGACGGATGGATGGACGGATGGATGGTACAACTGTCGCGGGCGGAGGAGGGGACGCTGCGCTCTCCCACTGCTCGGGTCCGGCTGCTGCTGCTCGGTGGTGGCTCGAGCGGTGGGCCGGATCCCGGGGACTCGAGCGGCGTTCCTCGCCCGTGAGTGAAAAGGGGGGAATTGATTGTGGGGATTTGGTTATTGTCCGTGACGCCACCCATGGTTGTGGTGATATTGGTGACACCACCGCTGCTCTGGACGGGGATCCCGGGAGCGATGACAGGGAGCAGCCTGGATGTTAGTTCTCCCCTCCGTGGGTAGGGGGTTGGTTGTCCCGGGGCCCGGTGATGGGGTAGGGATGGATGACAGGGGGGCTACGGGACCTGGTGAGGTGCAGGGTCGCGGGGCAGCGTTGTGCCACACGGCACGGTGGTACTCACTCAGCCAATGATGAGGACACAGTTCTCGGTAAAACACACGGCTGGATGGACGGGTCCCACAGACGGCTGCGGTGTTGTTTCTCCCAGCAGGTTGATGGTGACTGCCTTTCCCTGCACCTATGTAGTGTAATGGTTCCAATGGGTTCCCACCAGTAACCCGCTCCCCAGCTTGGATGGTTGCTGAAGGAGCCCCTTTTGCCCTCAGGCTCTGGCCCTGGGAACTTTAGCCTTGGCGGTGACTGTGTTTCCCTCTCTCGATTGGACAGTTGCCTTCTGTCGGGACTTGGCTGCTGGGAAACCCAGGAGGTTCCTTTCGCTAACGGATTTGGCAAATTCACGGCGACTCCTAGCCTTGCCGGGGTCCGTAAGCCCCTGCCGGATGGTGGTGGCTTCTCTTTGCGTACCGGTCCGGTACCGCCGGGCCACCACCCGTCCACGGTCCTTACGGTTAGCTCCAATAGGCCGCTCCTGCAGACGGTCACCACCGTCTGCCAACCTTGCTGATCCGTGCGGGCCACACACCGGGACCAGCTTCAGGCTGCTTAACTGCCACTTTCCTTCCTTCCACGTTTACTTCCAAACTCTATCTGCCTGGTTTTCCCGCCTCCAGGACTGTGAACTCCTCGGTGGGCGGGACCAACCGCCTGGCCCACCCCCTGGTGTGGACATCAGCCCCTGGAGGGAGGCAACAAGGGTTTTTGTCTGACTTCGGTGTGCCTGACCGGGAGTGTGGGGTGTGTAGGTGTTGTTATCTGTGGCCCCTGGCTTGTCCAGGGCGCCACACAACAGCTGCAACCGGCGTGGATACTTGCAGAGACGGGTACTGTGTAAGCCAGTCGGGATGGATGGTAGCGGCAGCAGTGGAACAGCAAGGTAACACAGCACTCAAATATAATGAAGTGTCAGCATCAACAGACAACACAATAAGAGCAGCAGCAGCGCTAAGGGACCTGACAACTATCAATGACTCTAACTCATTGCCCAGGCACCAGTGATAGGGTAGAGGTGCCATAAGTACCTGCGGCCTCCCAGCTGACCTGGGAGGCACTTCCGAGTTAGGAGGACGCTGGCCCTTTAAGAAATTTGGAGTGGCCAGAGGCGCACCCTACGGGCAGAGGCCAGAGGCCTGCAAGGTGTACAGATTCTCTGGGAGGCAGCAGCGTGGGACGTGGACAGGACCACTGCCTCAGGACGCCTGGACAGGTGAGGGAACTGACGTCCTCGCCGGGGGAGAGGAGCAGGAGAGTGTGAGGACACCGGCATGGGTGTTACTGAATGCCAATAGTGCCAGACATTGGAAAATAACTCTTCAATTACATATATAATTATATTTGATTAAGATTGATAAATATGTCAAAGCCTCATGGGACGTCCCTAGCTTAGGGTTCAAACACGCAGAATATCCCAATGCATGCAGACTGTACAGTTGTGCTGAGATATCCTGAGTTGGCTCCCAGGCTCGGGGTCAGTGCAGTTGCCCCACCAAAGACCCTCTAAATGCATCAAAGAGTACGACAGATAGAAGGTCCCAACCGAGGAGAGATCCAAGGGGGCGGTTGAGTCTTGTAAAGGAAGGTAGGCCTCCATCAGGTTGTGAGGTGCGACCTCCTTAATCCTGTCTGTTGCATCCCAAGAACACTGTGGCAGGCCGTTACTGTGATTATTTGTTCATGGGACCCACTTGTATGTCTTATTCAAATCTGCCACCTTGTTTCCTCTGTCAGGAATAAGAGAAGAAGCTGAGGTGGACTTATTTTACGGTGGATAGGAGTTGGCTGGTCTTTTAGTTTCCTGCAGCAGTCTCAGGATCTGCAGGCCATTGGGCTCCTAACACCTAGGAGCACGTCCCTTGAGTGTCAATGGTTACCCCACTTTTGCGATGGGGTAGGTGAAGACAGAAGAACCACCATCATGTGTCGCGGGCGGAGGAGGGGACGCCGCGCTCTCCCACTGCTGCTCGGGTCCGGCTGCCGCGGCTGCTGCGGCCTGCTGCTGCTCGGTGGCTCGAGCGATGGGCCGGATCCCGGGGACTCTAGCGGCGCTCCTCGCCCGTGAGTGAAAGGGGGGTTTTTGGGTGTGGGGATTGTTTATTGTCCGTGACGCCACCCACGGTTGTGGTGATTTGGTTGACACCACTGCTGCTCTGTATGGGGATCCCGGGAAGGATGGTATGGAGCAGCCAGTTTTTGTGTTGCCCCTCCGTGGGTAGGGGTTGGTGATCCCACGGCCCAGTGATTAGGTTGGTAATGCAGGGCTTGGTGGGTGCAGGGACGCGGGGGCAGCGCTGTGCCTTGCGGCACTGTGGTACACACTCAGCCTGAGACGTTGACACAGTTCTCGGTAAAACACACGGCTGGAAAGACGGTTCCCCCGGACGGCTGCACTTGCTTTCCCCAGTAGGTGACGGTGATGTCCCTTTTCCTGCACCTAATGTTCCTGTGTTGGTAGCGATGGGTTCCCACCGGTAACCCGCTCCCCGGCTTGGATATGGGCCGAAGGAGCCCTACTTTGCCCGCAGGCGCTGGCCCTGAGAAACTGGTGCCCTGGCGGTGGAGGTGTCTCTCCTCAATGGTTGGACTGTTGCCTTCAATCGGGACTTGGTTGTTTGGAGACAGACGTCCCCTTCACTGACGGATTTGGCAAGTTTACGGCGACTCCTAGCCTTGCCGGGGTCCGAGAGGCCCCTGCCCTGGTGCTGGCTGTTCTTCGTATACTGCTCCAGACTGCCGGGCCACTACCCGTCCGCGGTCCTTCCAGCAACCTCCGAGCAGTCACCCCTGCGGACTATCACCGCCGTCTGCTGACCTTGCTGACACTGTCCTGGCACACAGCCGGACCAACTTCAGGCTTTACTACTGTCACTTCAGCTTCTCTCTCAAGCTCCCCCTGAGCTAATCTCTGTTCTGTCCACTTCTTCCTCCAAACTCTATCTGTTCCTCACTCAAGCTCTCCCTGAGCTGACTGCCTGGTTCCTCCTGCCTCCAGGGCTGTGTCCTCCTCGGTGGGCGGAGCCAACCACCTGGCCCACCCCCTGGTGTGAACATCAGCCCCTGGAGGAAGGCAACAAGGATTTTGGTAGCCTGGGTGTTCCTAACTGGGTTGTAGGGTGTGGTGGTGCAATGACCTGTGACCCCTGGCTTGCCCAGGGCGTCACATTCCCCCTTAGCAAAATGCAGACCGTCCGCGGGCTGCCCGTCCAACACCGGTTTTATTTTCTGTAGAATGTAAAAAGGGTAAACGGTAACATTTTAATGCATAACATCATCCCACAACGGGAGGCACATTTCTTTAACGTTGCATAACGGTTTAGGGCTACGGTTTCCGCTTTCTCCCACCCAAGCAACCTGGCCCTGATGCTGCCCCTAAAGCCCAGGCAGCACCCCTTGACCCAAGTCCAGCACAAGTCACCCGAGCGGGATCTGTCCTTCCCCTCCAGAGGGTAGCCACCGGTTCCTGTGGCGGCTGGGCCCCAGCCTGCTCTGCTGAGGGCCCTCCCTCCAACCTGCCTCTCCGGAGGGGGTAACTGCGAAAATAGTAACGGTAAAACAACTTATTTACAAGCCACTAACGTTTGTGGTTGCCCTGCAAGTTCACGGGCTTGTCCATGAGCAGTTTCTCATGCAAACTTTTTAAACGGTCCCCACGGGGACAACGGTGCCGGCAACGGCCGGTTTCCTCACAATCACGGTTGTAGACAATCTGATGAAACTTCGGTAATCATTTTTGCTTATCATTCTTTTTCAACAAACAACTCAGTGGTGGTCCCAACGGGGACTGCTGCAGCGGGCATCCGCTGCCCTACTCCGGACTTTCAGCGGAGGTGGGCCCATCCTCTTCTGACATGGGCTTGGTGTCAGGCCCAGAATCACTATCGTCGGCCTCTGTACCAGGCGGGTGGCTACCAGCTGCCGTAGCCTCTAGGCTGGCTACTCTCGTGGCCACAGTCATGGAGGGGTGTACGCCCGATGAGCCAGGCGCAGTACGGTGCACGGGTAAGGAGGACAGAGGTGGCGTGGGGGCCAGGGGCAGACCGGGTCCCTCAGCCGCAGCGGCATGTCCCTCAGGGACATAGGGGCGTGGGTCACTCACCAGCTCCTCCATCATGGCCTCCATTCCATATACTCGTGCAACCGCAGCTACGTTCTCCACCTCCGCGGTCCACTGTTCCATCAGCCTGCAGATCTGGCTCCGGTAGTGGCGGCAGATCCCTGCCGTTCAGGCCCTCAGCCATGCCGCTGTTCCGGGCACCAGCTCGGTAGCCTCCGCATAACTAGGTGGGGCGGACATTTCTTGCCAGGGTCGGCGGACTGTGGGGGTCCCAGCGTTTCTGCTTGTACCGCCACCTTCACATGCGTCCAGCCGCCATCGTGTCCCCCTTAGCTTCTTTCCGGCCCCTCCTCTATCGGGGCGGAGTTTTGGTCTTCTCGCATCTGCTACTCGAGAAGACGCTCGAGCGGGAACTTTTCGCGCCAAAGATGGCGACTTCTGAAATTTTTCAGCCGGACACCTCCGGCGGTTACAAGGCGCACCTCTTCCCAACGGCAGAGCGGTAAGATCCTGTTCGTGACGCCAAGTTGTCGCGGGCGGAGGAGGGGACGCCGCACTCTCCCACTGCTGCTCAGGTCCGGCTGCCGCGGCTGCTGCGGCCTGCTGCTGCTCGGTGGCTCGAGCGATGGGCCGGATTCCGGGGACTCTAGCGGCGCTCCTCGCCCGTGAGTGAAAGGGGGGTTTTTGGGTGTGGGGATTGTTTATTGTCCGTGACGCCACCCACGGTTGTGGTGATTTGGTTGACACCTGCTCTGTATGGGGATCCCGGGAAGGATGGTATGGAGCAGCCAGTTGTTGTGTTGCCCCTCCGTGGGTAGGGGTTGGTGATCCCGCGGCCCAGTGATTAGGTGGGTAATGCAGGGCTTGGTGGGTGCAGGGACGCGGGGGCAGCGCTGTGCCTTGCGGCACTGTGGTACTCACTCAGTCTGAGACGTTGACACAGTTCTCGGTAAAACACACGGCTGGAAAGACGGTTCCCACGGACGGCTGCACTTGCTTTCCCCAGTAGGTGACGGTGATGTCCCTTTTCCTGCACCTAATGTTCCTGTGTTGGTAGCGATGGGTTCCCACCGGTAACCCGCTCCCCGGCTTGGATATGGGCCGGAGGAGCCCTACTTTGCCCGCAGGCGTTGGCCCTGAGAAACTGGTGCCCTGGCGGTGGCGGTGTCTCTCCTCAATGGTTGGACTGTTGCCTTCAATCGGGACTTGGTTGTTTGGAGACAGACGTCCCCTTCACTGACGGATTTGGCAAATTTACGGCGACTCCTAGCCTTGCCGGGGTCCGAGAGGCCCCTGCCCTGGTGCTGGCTGTTCTTCATATACTGCTCCAGACCGCCGGGCCACTACCCGTCTGCGGTCCTTCCCTGAGCTGACTGCCTGGTTTCTCCTGCCTCCAGGGCTGTGTCCTCCTCGGTGGGCGGAGCCAACCGCCTGGCCCACCCCCTGGTGTGAACATCAGCCCCTGGAGGAAGGCAACAAGGATTTTGGTAGCCTGGGTGTTCCTAACTGGGGTGTAGGGTGTGGTGGTGCAATGACCTGTGACCCCTGGCTTGCCCAGGGCGTCACACATGCATTAAATCTTCCTCTCCCAGTTGCCCTCACCACGTGATATGATTGATTTGATCGATAGTTCAAAAGGTAATTAAAAGGAACAAAGTGGCAGGAATTCTGGGCGCTGCCCATACATCTGATATCAACATGCAGAGGGTTGGGAATGGGGGTGCCATATCCAAATCGGAGTCCATCGGACTCTAGTTATGTCACTAGTGTGTGAGACCTTTACACAGTGTGTGTGGGGGGGCCTTATACAGTGTGGGAGATAATGTGGTGGGCTGTTATATAATGTAGGGTTTATTTTGGGGGCTCTCATACAGTATGGGGAGCTACTATTGAAGCCATTATACAATTTTGAGGTCTACTGTAGGAATAATTAATCAGTATGTTGGTTACTGTGGTGACATTTATACAGTGTGTGGACCATTGTTTCGGGAGCTGTGGGCCCATAATACTGTGTATAGGGGAGGTGTAGAGGCATCATACTGTGTATAAGGGAGGTGTAGAAGAATCATATTGTTTATAGGGGAGCTATGGGAATGTGACGCCCGTGAACTATCAGGTTGTCACAGGGTATTGCACAATCTGCTCTCCCATGCAGTATCCACCTCCTTCTTGGTTATGGGTCCCCAACTATATGGTGTTGCCTACATCAGCATATCAAATCCTAGGTACACTCTGCAACACACCCACCAAACACACCAGTGGACGGCTTGAGTGGAATAGAGTCGCCCACCTAGGAGGTTGGAGAGGGGAGGTCAGGAGTGTCAGGAGTGAGGACTTGTAGTTTGGAAGTGAAAGAGAGAGGAGGTCAGGAGCAGGGCTCCTAGTAGGCTATCTAGGTGGCAGACGGTGGTCTGGGCCTAGAGAAACTGCAACCCCGGTCGCAGGGGATCGTAGCAAGGAGCTACGGATTGACGGATCTGTCGAGGAGGACAGCCGGTGGCCTTGCACCATCACCGGGCTGGGACCAGGGCACGACAGGGTACATGGACCCTAGGTCAGGGAGTAGCTTCAGGCAACCTGACAATTTATCCGAAGAGAACGGAGCCTTCAAGATCCGCTCTCCACCTGCTACAAAATTGGGGTACTAGCACAACGAGGGGGATAGGCCTTTCCACAAAAAACGGTCCAGGAAATCCCAAGCGTGAACCCTGAGAGCAAGCTCCTACACTTAGCCATAATGGGGAGCGGGACCTGGCAAGTTCCATACCACCGGGACCAACATAGCAGTAAACTTAGTGCCAGGAGGCAGGTCACGGATCACCAGGCAGCACCTTTGGGGACGAGACCCGAACTAGCTCCCTTCAGCGGCAGCAGTATCCATAACTTTGGTTTATCCAGTTGTCGGTGTCAGCTTAATGGGCTGAGTGAGTACGCAAGTGACCCCTGCGCATTCAACGGCACTCCCCCACCATCACCGAGCCCCGGGGTAGTCCCCCCTACCCGTGGAGGGACACAACACCTGGCTGCCCCATTCCATCATCCCCGGGTACTCCCAACTGCAGCGGTGGTACTCCTAATTACCACATACCACGGGTGGCATCACAAACTCTGATACATCTCCCCTGTAAATACCCCCTTCATTTGAATGGCCGCACGACTCCCGGGTCTGGAGACCACTCGAGCCATCGCGGATCCGGGTCCAAGCAGTTCGGCTGCTGGCACAGGGGTGGCACAGGAACATCATACTGTGTATAGGGGAGTTATAGGGTCTTCATACTGCGTGTAGATGAGCTGTACATAAGGGGACCTTATTAAGTACTAAGTGGACACTTAAGAACCATTATTATTAAAGGTGCACTCAGGGTATTGGGACCATCACAGGCACTAGAGGCATTGTTCATTTCTAAGAGCAAAATGTGGACATTTTCTAAGGCACTTGCACAGGGCATTAATATTTTCTAGGAGCAATTTTAGCATCTAGAGAGTACAAAGGAGGCATTTTACCATGTAAAGGGCACAGTGGTGGCATTAGTATGTGGGGGGTACAGTGGGGGCATTAATATGAGGGGCAGTAAGAGAAGCGCTGTTATTGTACCATCAACAGGTGCAGTAATAGGGAAACAAATGGCAGCAGCGGCTCAGTATTGCGATATCAGTAGGATCAGGAGTCTATGCAGGTTGGGAATATATGGGGATGGAGCCAGAAATGTCAGAAGTCAAATATATTTTTGTTGTAATCTCTGTAGATGAGTCGTGGCTGGAAGAATTAGTCATGGCGGTTTGGGCCAGATGGAAACGACGGAAAATGTGAACAATTCCATCCGATAGTGACTTACAGCTGATATTCTATCTATAACTACTCTGTAATTTCTGGTATGTGATATCTACCACTATATAGTCTCCATATAGCTTTGACATCAGTGTAATCTGCTGAGGTTCCCCTATACCAACGATTAGTCTACGCCAACGTAGTTATCATGGCTGCCTGGTTAGGGGCCCACTCAGATGTTTCGACCCCCCCTGAGCTGAACACCTAGCTACTCATCTGGTTTGAGCTCCAGGGGTGGGACATCCACCGATGAATAAATTATCACTTATCCTTTGGATAGGGGATAACTGATAACTGATAACGGAGAAAGGAGATGCGCAATTGTGAGCAAAATCAGTTGTGTTTATTTTCCTGTGTGTAGATTTCTTATACCATTTACAACCAATGTAACGGGACAACCCATCTAAGGGGTACTTTGCACACTACGACATTGCAAGCCGATGGCAGCGATGCCGAGCGCGATAGTCCCCGCACCGTTGCACATACGATATTGTGTTATAGCTGCCGTAGCGAACATTATCGCTACGGCAGCTTCACACGGACTTACCTGCCCTGCAACGTCGCTCTGGCCGGCGAACCGCCTCCTTACTAAGGGGGCGGGTCGTGCGGCATCACAGCGACATCACACGGCAGCCGTCCAATAGGAGCGGAGGGGCGGAGATGAGCGGGACGTAAACATCCCGCCCACCTCCTTCCTTCCGCATAGCCGGCGTGAGCCGCAGAACGCAGGTAGGAGATGTTCCTCGCTCCTGCGGCTTAACACACAGCGATGTGTGCTGCCGCAGGAACGAGGAACAACATCGTAACATCGGTCCTTCCGAAATTACCGACGCTACATCGATGATACGATTTCGACGCTTTTGCGCTCGTTAATCGTATCAAAAACGATTTACACACATTCCAATATCGACAGCGACGCCGCTGCGATGTCGTAGCGTGCAAAGTACCCCTAACTTTGACCATTATCTAATACCATCTGTCATCATGTCAATATGTTGTCTGTGATATTTATAACAGCACAGTAAACCTACTGAGTTATTTTAACTACATAGTTATTAATGGACATGGACGTTCAAACAGTATATTGCCTCATGAGTCACCAAACAGAAGACTGTCAATCTGAAATGTGGTTGTCCATTTGAGGTTTGTTTCACTTATAACAAAATAAATATTATTAATGGAAAAATAATAAGAAGAATCTTTATGTCTATAGCGCCAACATATATAAACAAACATTCATAGGTAATAGTTCAAGAAAATACAATAATTAAAGTAAAAACAATGACAATCCTGCTGGTAAGAGCTTACAATCTACAACAAGGTGAGGTAGGCGTGACAATGTTCAAGTGCTTATTTATAGCGAGGGTCCAACCATCTCGTAGAAGTGGGGTATAAAGGCTGCATCAGCCAGTCACCAGCCAATCTTTGTGATGCTTTTGGGTTCGGTGGAGTCTGATGGAGAGTTGTGTTCTGAGAAGTAGTGGATGGGCTATAAATGAATTTACTTTGATTAGAGGGTGTGATAGGCCACCCTAAAAAGATGTGTTTTTACTGACCGTCTGAAGCAGAGTAAGTTGTGAATTGTCCTAGTTTACTGGGGAAGAGCATTCCAGAGTAATGGGGCAGCTCGGGAGGAGACTTAAGGGGGTGTTACACGCAGCGATATCGCTAGCGATATCTCTGGTGATAGCACCCACCCCCGTTGTTTGTGCGTCACGGGCAATCCGCTGCCCGTGGCGCACAATATCGTTAGGAGCCATCACACGGACTTACCTGGCTATCGACGTTGCTGTTACTGGCGAACCGCCTCCTTTCTAAGGGGGCGGTTCGTGCGGCGTCACAGCGCCGTCACTAAACGGCGGCCCAATAGAAGCGGAGGTGCGGAGTTGAGCGGAACGTAACATCCCACCCACCTCCTTCCTTCCGCATTGCCGGCGGCCGAAGGTAAGCTGCAGTTTGTTATTCCTGAGGTGTCACATGTAGCGATGTGTGCTGCCTTGGGAACGACGAACAACATGCGAGATCAACAATCAACGATTTTTTAAAAAGGAACGACGTGTCAACGATGGACGATAAGGTGAGTATTTTCCATCGTTAACGGTCGTTCCTTACTGTCACACGCAACAAGGTCACTAACGATGCCGGATGTGCGTCACGGAATCCGTGACCCCGGCGATATATCGTTAGATACGTTGTTGTATGTAACAGGGCCTTTAGAGCGGGAGGTTTGGATTACTGTGGATATTAGTCAAAAGTTGTTTGCGGAGTATAGAGAATGAGTAGGGTGATAGATAGAGATGAGGGCGGAGATGTAGGGGGTGCTGCACTGTGGAGAGCTTTGTGGGTGAGAACAAACCATTAAAATTGGATCCTATGATGCATGGGCAGCTAGTGCAATGACTGGCATAGAGCGGAAGCTTCCGGGTAGCAATTAGCCAGATAGGTGACCCTGGCTGCTGCATTAAGGATGAGCTGCAGAGGAGAAAGTCTAGTGAGGGGGAGGCCAATTAATAGAGAATTACAGTAGTCAAGGCGGGAATGGATCAGGGCAACAGTGAGGGTTTTTGTAGTTTCCTGGTGAGAAAGGTGCGGATTCTAGAGATGTTCTTCAGGTGCAGGCAACAAGAGCAGGCGAGAGATTGTATATAGGAGGTGAAGGAAGGATCGGTGTCGAGCATAACACCCAGACAGCGGGCTTGCTCCCTAGGAGTTATCATGGTGCCGCACACAGAGAGGGAGAGGTCAGGTTTAGGGAGGTTAGTATATAGTATATAATCCTTATATTATTACTATAATATGAATTGCATATGAGATTTGTACCTATGCATTTGCTCTATGTGCAAGCTCTGGTCTACAATCCAATAACTTGCTAAGTGAAATCCTGCAATGTTGTAATTACACCATACATTTTGTCTTTTATGTGTTAAATGCTTATATAAGAGAAGGCTGTGACATCCTCACAGCAGGTTACATAAAAATGCCTCTTTTGTTAAGTGGATGCTTATGCATGTAAAATCTAATTGCTGATTTCCCCCTCCCCATCACTTTGCACTTGTAAGGCCTTGAAATCAATTAGTTTGAACATGATCTGGCCTTAACAATTTAGGTGGTAAGAAAAAAGCAAGGAATGACCTAGCTAAATGGAACGCATAACAGCAAGCAGTGATACAGTTTTCGCTGTTATTCGGCTTTATGGAAGCAGAACTTCTCTAAGTGGCCTTTTGACAGGCTGTCCTCCTCGCGGTGCCATCACCGCTTCATGGAAATGTTCGCTCCTGCAGAGATCTTCCCGAGTCCAGCTGATCTCAGCTAATCAGCGAGCAGTCAGTAATTAAAGCCAAATATATTTCTACAATCTGGCGAATTAGTCAGGCTTTGTATCCTAGATTTTCACCTTCAGAACTTTCCCTTGGATTTGCGTCTACATAGACTTTGGCGTGTATTCAAGAAGTGCTGGTTCTCCTCGCCACAGATGAGAGTTTCATCTTCAAACATCCGTTTAATCCTCCTGCTTTAATATGAATCATTTACGTTTGTCTGTTTGCACATTTCTACTTGAAAACTGGAGTGCCAGTCCCCAATTACAATGCATGCTTATAATGATACGGAATGTCATGTTCGGCGTTCGTCAAGGGTTTGTTTCCTCTTATCCCCGCTCAGTCTGTGTACTGTAGGATTTAGGAATGTGTCTGTTATACTTTCTGGACGACTCGTATCATCGTGTCCCTGGCAGCGTTTCAGTCTATAGTCTGAAGAGGTAAACTGCCAAAAAGTTACATTGCTTTCCGAAATTAATTTGGCTTCCTAATCCTCAGCCTGACCCATGCTAGAAACTGCAACCTAAATTAACCTGTTGTCAAACATAAAAACATTAATTTTGGTGAACTGAGGCATAGGGTCTAATGCAGACAGCACAAAGTCTGTGCAGTGTATTCTAGAACATTGGTCTTAAGGCTAAGGACACACGGAGCGAGTGGAATGCAATAAAAAAAAAATCGCATTCCACTTGAACCCATGTTACTCTACGGGTCGCTCCCATGTGCAATGTTGTTCTCAGCCCTAATCGAATCGAGAAAACAATCACAGCATGCTGCAAGTGAAATCCAATTCATTTTCACTCGCACCCATATAAGTCTATGGGTACGAGAGAAACATCGCATTGCACTTGGATGACACCGGAGTGCTGTGGAATAATCGCATCAGCTGTTAATGGAGGAGATAAGTTACATCACAGTATAATGACACTCGACTCACGCTCGCAGCAGAGCAGGAGTTGGGGATCATTAGCATAACGCATCTGATGCTCTCGCGTCGGATGCTAAATGCCCGTGTGTCCTGAGCCTTAAACTAATCCTCACTAGAGATGAGCAGGCCTGTGTATGTTCGGGCTCGCCGGATTCGGCCGGACTTTAGTTAAAACTTTGTTTTGGACCCCACCTTGACCTAAGGATATATGATATTAGTCATGGGGACCTGAACTAACGGTCCCGACTCAAGTAACCAGTAGAGATGAGCGAACCTGAGGTTCGTTGTTCATACAAAACACAGACTTTACACGAAAAACAGAGTTCGGATTTGGCGTTCAGGTGCCTTACGTATCAACACCACTCTTAGGCTATGTGCGCATGTGTGCGCTCTGCACCGCACCTAAAAGGTGCGCTTCAGAGCGCAGCTGAAAAGCTCCGTTCTGAAGCGCCTGGTGCCGGCAGATTAATGCGCTCTGCATGCTGCCTCTCCCTATAGACAGCATGCAAACTGCACGGAAGAAGTGACATGTCACTTCTTAGAACGCAGCGATTTGGGCAGCAGCCAAATCGCTGCGTTCTAATATGCCACGTGCGCACGGCTCCTGCACAATCTCCATAGACTGTGCAGGGGATGCAGGACGCATGCAGTTACGCTGCGTTGCAGATCGCAGCGTAACTGCATGTGTGTCGCCCGGGGACCAGGGGGTACTCAGATCCGGGCCACAGGGTCACTTCTGCGGGTATCACGGTAGTGTGACCCGGTCTGTGATCCCAGGCTCCACAGTAAAAGGGGGTTTGTTAAGGGAGATAGTTTATTGTCCGTGACGCCACCCACGGTTGTGGTGATTGTGTGGACACCACCGCTGCTCTGGACGGGAACCCGGGAGTGATGATATGGAGCAGCTAGATGTTATTTCTCCCCTCCGTGGGTAGGGGGTTGGCTGTCCCGGGGCCCGGTGATGGGGTAAGCAGGGAGCAGGGCGCAGCGCTGCGGTGCGGAGCCCAAGGGCACGGGCGTACTCACAAGTAATTCACACGGAGTCACTGGTAAACTAGGAATTGCCGGTGTCCGCAGCCTTCGGTACGGGGGGTGTTAGTGTCCCACACACGGTGCAGCAGCTCCTGTTGTTCTTTCCCTGCAGCCAGGTGCCTTTCTCTCCACTCGCTTCCTCCTTTTCCTCAGCCGGGAACGGGGAATACACTCCCCTGCAGTGATCTGGGTCACCCAGGTACCGGGGGGCCACTACCCTGCCCGGCTACCTCTGGCCCCTTCCTCACTCACAGCCTGTCCCGGCCCTCTCGGAGCACGCTTTGCTAACAGCCTGGGAGCTACAACTCCAGGCTCCTCTTCTCTCTGCCTCTCCAAACACTCTCCTCCAGCCCCTCCCGTCTGCTCTGCTTTTCTCTTACACTGGGGGCTGTGGTTTGTCCTGCTGCACCGATGTGGGATCAGATTACCAAGGAGGATTAACTCTTTCTGTGACAACCTGGCTTTGCCAGGGCGTCACACATGTAATACGCACACGTGCGCACATAGCCTTAGAGCATCGCTGTGCTTGGGTACGCTCGGTGCTCAGACAGTGTGAGACACTTGCAATGTTTGACCAGATTGCACTGGGGGTAACAACAGCATGTTCGGATGTAGTGGGCAACAAAAAAAATGGAAAACCCCCATGCACCGGCCCCCGTAAGTGATCTGTTTATGGCTGGCTGCATTTGGGTGGAGACTCGAAATTCACAATTAGTGACTTATATTGGTGTTCAGGTCAAGTTTGGGTCCAAAACCGATCTTAATTTAAAGTTCAGATGAACCCGCCGAACTGAACTTCCATAGGTCCACTCTAGTAACAAGCATAATGGAAGTCAATGATTGGGCAGTTTGTCTATTCGCTCACATTCCCCCAGTGGGAACCATTCAGAGATTGCAAGCAGCTCTCATTGGCCGAATACCGAGCGCACCCAAGCACCCCACTGCTCGATTGAGTGGTTAGCATATGAACAGCACCCAAATTCGGACACAGACTTTTTTTTAAAATTCGGTGTTCAGTTTGAGCCCCAGACAACCAGTATTCGTTTATAGTTTGGGTTCGCTCATTCCTAATCCTCACCTGTTTTTTGGGGATTATTTCCATGTTATTTTGTGTTATGTAAAAGTATATACAACTATTTGTACTAACGTCAATAAACCTTTGAATATTTAAAAACATTCTCTATAGAAACCCTTGCACCAAAGAAGCATTGAATGTTGGTACAGAAGTACAATTTACTGAACGGGCTTTATCCTGTTTGCATTAGGAGTTATACTTGTTTTTCACTGTGTTTTTTAGGATTGTCACAAATACAGTTGTAAGCTGAGTCACAAAAATATAAAACAATAGGGGTGAAAAACTATATAGAATACAAAAATCATTGTCATCATCTAATGGGCAAACATATACAAGTGCTTAAAATGGTCCCTTAGGGGTACTTTGCGCCCTACGATATCGCAGCTGCGATGTCGGTGGGGTCAAATCGAAAGTGACGCACATCTGGCGTCGCTGTCGATGTCGTAGTGTGCATCTCCTTTTACATACGATTAACGAGCGCAAAAGCGTCGTTATCGTATGATCGGTGTAGGGTCCGACATTTCAATAATTTAGCAGCAGCGACGGTACGATGTTGTTCCTCGTTCCTGCGGCAGCACACATTGCTGTGTATGAAGCCGCAGGAGCGAGGAACATCACCTTACCTGCGTCCCGGCTGCAATGCGGAAGTAAGGAGGTGGGCGGGATGTTTACATCCTGCTCATCTCCGCCCCTCCGCTCCTTTTGGCCGCCTGCCGTATGACGTCGCTGTGACGCCGCACGACCCACCCCCTTAGGAAGGAGGCAGTTCGCCGGCCAGAGCGACGTCGCAGGGCAGGTGAGTGCATGTGAAGCTGCCGCAGCGATAATGTTCGCTATGGCAGCGATCACAAGATATCGCTGGTGCGACGGGGGCGGGGACTATCGCGCTCGGCATCGCAAGCATCGGCTTGCGATGTCGTAGTGTGTAAAGTACCCATAAGTCTTGTTCAGTAGGCTACACAATCATGGGAAAGACTGCTGACTTGACAGATGTCCAGAAGGCAGTCATTGACACACTCCACAAGGAGGGTAAGTCACAAAAGGTCATTGCTAAAGAAGCTGGCTGTTCACAGATTGCTGGATCCAAACATATTAATGGAAAGTTGAGCGGAAGGAAAAAGTGAGGTAGAAAAAGTTGCCCAAGCAACCGGGATAACCGCAGCCTTGATAAGAATGTTAAGAAAAGGCCATTCAAAAATTTGGGTGAGGTTCACAAGGAGTGGACGCTGCTGGAGTCAGTGCTCCAAGAGCCACCACACACAGACGTATCCAGGACATGGGCTACAACTGTCGCATTCCTTGTGTCAAGCCACTCATGTCCAATAGACAACGCCAGAAACATCTTACCTGGGCTGAGGAGGAAAAGAACTGGACTGTTGCTCAGTGGTCCAAGGTGTTGTTTTCAGATGAAAGTAAATTTTGCATTTCATTTGAAAATCAAGGTTCCAGAGTCTTTAGGAAGAGTGGAGAGGCCACAATCCAAGCTGCTGGAGGTCTAGTGTGAAGTCTCCACAATCAGTGATGGTTTGGGGAGCCATGTCATCTGCTGGTGTAGCTCCACTGTGTTTTATCAAGACCAAAGTCAGCGCAGCCATCTACCAGGAAATTTTAGAGCACTTCATGCTGCCCTCTGCTGAGAAGCTTTTTAGAGATGGAAATTTCATTTTCCAGCAGGACTTGGCACCTGTCCACACTGCCAAAAATACCAATACCTGGTGTAATAACCATAGTATCAGTGTGCTAGATTGGCCAATAAACTCGCCTGCCCTAAACCCCGTAGAGAACCTAAAGGTTCCGTCGCACTAAGCAACATCGCTAGCAACATCGCTGCTGAGGCACACCTTGCTAGCGATGTTGCTTAGTGTGACATCCAGCAACAACCTGGCCCCTGCTGTGAGGTCGTTGGGTGTTGCTGAATGTCCTGGGCCATTTTTTAGTTGTTGCTCTCCCGCTGTGAAGCACACATCGCTGTGTGTGACAGCGAGAGAGCAACAACTAAATGTTCAGGCAGCAGGAGCCGGCTTCTGCGGACGCTGGTAACCACGGTAAACAGCGGGTAACCAAGAAGCCCTTCCCTTGGTTACCCGATATTTACCTTCGTTACCAGCGTCCGCCGCTCTCAGCTGTCAGTGCCGGCTCCCTGCTCTCTGCACACGTAGCCGGACTACACATCGGGTAATTAACCCGATGTGTACTGTGGCTATGTGTGCAGGGAACAGGGAGCCGGCACTGGCAGTGTGAGAGCGGCGGACGCTGGTAACGAAGGTAAATATCGGGTAACCAAGGGAAGGGCTTCTTGGTTACCCGATGTTTACCATGGTTACCAGCATCCGCAGAAGCTAGCTCCCTGCTGCCTGCACACGTAGCAGAGTATACATCGGGTAATTAACCCGATGTGTACTGTGGCTAGGTGTTCAGGGAGCCAGCGCTAAGCGGTGTGCGCTGGTAACCAAGGTAAATATCAGGTTGGTTACCCGATATTTACCTTAGTTACCAAGCGCAGCATGCTTCCACGTGTAGCGACGCTCCAGCGATCCCTGCCAGGTCAGGTTGCTGGTGGGATCGCTGGAGCGTCGCTTAGTGTGACATCTCACCAGCGACCTCCTAGCAACTTACCAGCGATCCCTATCAGGTTGTATCGTTGGGGATCGCTGGTAAGTTGTTTAGTGTGACTGGGCCTTAAGGGTATTGTCAAGAGGAAGATTAGAGACACCAAACCCAACAATGCAGACGAGCTGAAGGCTGCTATCAAAGCAACCTGGGCTTCCATAACACCTCAGCAGTGCCACAGGCTGATCGCCTCCATGCCACGCCGCATTGATGCAATAATTCATGCAAAAGGAGCCCCGACCAAGTATTGTGCGCATTTACTGTACAGACTTTTCACTAGGTGACAACATTTTTGAGTTGAAAATCATTTTTTCAATTGGTCTTATATAATATTCTAATTTTCATAGATAATGACTTTTGGGTTTTCATTGGCTGTAATCATCAATAATCATCAACATTAACAGAAATAAACACCTGTGTGTAATGACTCTATATCATATATAGGAATAGATCACTCTGTGTGTAATTGTGACGCCCCTGGCTATCGGGTCGTCACAGGGTACTGCACAATCTGCCCTCCCGTGCAGTATCTACCTTCTTCTTGGTTTAGGGTCCCCAACTACATGGTGTTGCCTACATCAGCTAATCAAATCCTAGATACACCTTGCACCACACCCACCAAACATACCAGTGGACGGCTTGAGTGGAATAGAGTCGCCCACCTGGGGAGGTTGGAGAGAGGAGGTCAGGAGTGTCAAGAGGAGAGAGTTGGGTCTGAGAAGTAAAAGTGAGAGGAAGTCAGGAGCGGGGCTCCTGGGAAGCAATCTAGGTAGCAGACGGTGGTCTGGGCCGAGAGGAGCTGGACCCCCGGT